>NC_134485.1:264722775-265322775 GCF_040206685.1 Ascaphus truei | reverse complement strand
AACACAACACTGCTCCCCCCACAGAGCTGTTAATAAGATTACCACTAGTAATAAGATTAACATGTTATGTGAGATACAGGCCTAGCTAAGAAAGCCCTTCTAAAACTGCTATTGTACAGTAGTGTAACAAAACAAGTCAACTTGAAGTTCAAAGCTTATCAACAACACAACAACAGAGCCCTCCAACAGAGCCATTAACGTAAATGTACTGTTGCGTGATTATCATGAGCTGGGCAGAAGACATGTTGGATAATCCTTAATGCAGGAAAAAAGTATTTTTCTACAGCACTTTATTGCATTATTAACAGAAATGATTGATTAAACAAAAAATATATAATAATTTTTATAAAGTCTTTTTTGTTTTTATATATATTTTTCATAAACTAATGTGAAGTGCAATGCTTTGTTTGTTGTAGTGTTCATAAGAATTTCAGGTCTGCAAGAGGGGTTTAAAAATAGATTTTATTTTTTAATCCATAATACAGTACAAAAATACAATACAGTAGCTCTTGTCGTTCTCTTCGTTATAGCAATGCGAGATGGGGAGAGAGGGGGCTGCAGCTCTGAAAATACAGTATTTCAAAAGATTTTTTTAAATACATATTTTTATTTTTTTGGAAAACACGAATTTCAATACAGTAACTACTGAGAGAGGGAGGGAGAGGGTGGGTTTGTGTAAGATACAGGCTGGTTTGTACATAAACACTGTACTATTATCTTATACACACCCCCACCCTTCCTTGCTTGCGGCAGTTCTGAAAATGAAAAGAAACAATAAATGCAGACATGGTTATTTTTAGGGCCATACTTACCTGTATCATACTTACCTGTGCCTTATTACTTTCCCGAGGCTGGGCCATTACGTTGCATAACAATAGGCAACACAGTCACAATATGATCAGTATATTTATTACATCTGGCTACGGTGAGTATATTGTTCCAGAAATTCAGTATCCCCTTTTCCAATTCTTCCTTTTTGGACGGTTTACACACTTTTCTGATATAATCCTTCAACTCATGCCATACCATTTCGATTGGATTAAAATCTGGTGATCTGTAATAAAGTAGGAGGGTAGAAAAAAGGTGAATTATGAAAGGAGATATACAGTAAACTATGTAAATCAATGAGAAAAGGTTACCCAACATACTCCGCTGGCGTCTTAACCCAGTTGATAACGCTGGCAAGAATGTGAGCCGTCGATGCTGTGTGTTTCGGATCATTGTCCTGGAAGAACCGGTGACCAGAATTTCCCCCTTATCACCCAGGCTTCCAGCGATGTCGGACATCATCTTGACTGACCTGACCCAGCAAGGCAGAGAGAAATACAAGAATTAATCTGTTGGTGTAGCCCAGAAATTTGCCCTGGCAATATTTAAACACTACGTCAGTTTTGAGATGTACAGTGGTTGGACCCACAGTGTAAATTATGAAGGAAATAAAAGAAAGAGGGCTCTGCCTGCAAATTTAAGAAAGACCATTTTTAATGAATTGGAGTGTTATTTCCGTGTTACAGCTACCCTTATGAGAGCTGTGAGAGACACTAAAAATGGCCTGTTGAAGCATACAAGGGCTCATGCTTGGAGTGGCATCCCTCTTGCTAACGACTTTTCCCAAACTCTACAGTAGTGCAAAAGTTTTTCACCCCAAAAAAAAATTGTAGTAGCATTGTTTTATTGTTTAATGTGTTTAATCATTTTTAGTTTGTTTTTTATTGTGTCGAAATATTGATATTGTCTAATCATTTTTTGTCAATCAGGTACAGGTAAGTATGTTACTGTGTAGAAAGTCGTTCTAAAAAAAAATGTGCAAAAAAAAAATGGGTTTAATTTTTTTTTTAAATACTTACTGTATATTGTCTAATCATTTTTTTTGTCCATCAGGCACAGGTAAGTATGTTACTGTACAGAAATTCATTTGTGCAAAAAACAAAAAAAATTAATAGAAGGTGTTTTTAATGTGTTGTTTTTAATCAAACTAACCAAGTCTGTTTATTTACAGTATATAGGGATTTTCAGCTGCTGCAGTGAAAGAAAGGAACGGGGGGGGGGTAGGGTGTAAGATCACAATACTGTGTTTACTTTAAGTACAAACAAGCCTGTATCTTACACAAGCCCCCCTCTTCCACCCTCTCTCAGTGTTCCAGTACAGTAAATTTTTAGAAATCCTGTTGAGGGAAAAAAAAATGTTTTTTTTTTTACAAATCTTTTGAAATGTTGTTATGGTTTAATCTTTTTTTACCAATAATTACTGGTTATTTACCAGTAATTACCAGTACTTGTTTCTTTCTACCGTATTTTCAGAGCTGCAGCCCCCTCTCTCCCCCTCATCTCGCAATGGCATAACAAAGAGAAAGACCACAGCAACTGATTTTTTTTGTATTACTGTATTGATTAAAAAATAAAAGTATTCTTTGACCGAGACCTATTACGGACCTGAAATTCTTGTGAACAGTTCAACAAAGCATCGCACTTCACATACAGTACCAGTACAGTACAATACGGAAAGAATGGGCACTTCTCTTAACGGTTATTAAAAACATGTCCAAATGAGACATACAGTACAGTACAAGTACCATTAAAAGGAAACAGTATTTACTTTTGCACAAGTAGAAAGCATTCAATAATAAGTAATACATACAGTATGGAATAAAAGATATACATTTTTATTTTTGGTGTTTATATGAAAAGTTGTGTATTGAAACGTACTGTAAAACAGAAGTGGTGATGACAGTACTGTACTATGTAAAATAATTTAATATAAAAACAGCAGCATACTACAGTACTGTACAGTATAAGGTTTTCTATAAAGCTCACAATTGTTCTATAGATAGATAAAAATGCACTGTCACTAAATGTTTGCCCACTTGGCAAACAATGCGAAAGCAACTTTTAAAATAAGCGATATTAAAGGTCCATCCAAATCCCTTCTTTTTTCTTTTTGCGCTGGATGTCAAAGTTTCGTTTCTGGGGGAAAACAAAAACATATGCTATTATTATTGGTATTGTGCATGCGTCAAGTCGCTTCATTGGGAATTAAAGCAGCCGTTCAACCGTTGTGGACGATGAGAACAAACTTCTGATTGGCTCTGACTCTTGAGCCCCACACTCTCCCTACATTTGTAAGCTAGCTGCAGCAGCGTCACGTACTTCAGCAGCCAATCAAATCATTCTTCAAAGTGCACTCAACAGAGAAACATCCCCTCACCTCAACTCGGATACAGTAAAGTACTGTATTGTATTGATGCCCATAAGTACAGTAGTACTAGCGGCTAAACACTTAAGACTATCATGTACAGTACATTATACGGTAGTAAAGTGTAATGCAGTGTAGTACATTACTGTATACAGTACCTTCTTTATAAGCCTCATAAGCTTTGCCAAACAGGTGGTGACGACTCACTGTGACTCCTCATGTCTGCATTATAGTTGACAGGTGTCAGCTGGCCTGCTACACTTGTGGTTGACAGCTGATGATGCTGGAAAACATTTTGGTACTGGTACATGCAAGCTTGTTCGTATGCGAAATCATGCTCAGGCTGGAAATTTTCCAGGTATTCTGGCGGGGACAGGTACAAAGGATTGCCGTTCACAAGGTTATCACTGACGGTCGGACCGGACACCGGTACCGATGGTGCTGTTTGCCGGCACATTGCTGGATTGGGATTGACGAATCTTGTATGGGTTAAACCCCACTTCTTTTGAGATTGCCATGATCAAACATACTGTGAAATTCTGGCATGACACACCAATACCCGCATATCTCTCCCGCAGGAGGAGCAATACGAAAAAAACAACCACTACTTAAGGTTCTTCTTATCGCACGCTTCCACCCATGAACGTCAGGTGAAAACTTGTTAAAATCATAGTTCGATATAAAATATTCATATATTTCAGATACAGTCGCCATCTTTTCTGCTGCAGCATTAATCGCTGACTATATTAAAAACGCATAACTACAGTCAGGTTTTTTATACGTCTGTGGTGTAGCCATAATGTCCACTCAGCAATTGCGCGGGGAAAGAATGTTAAAAAAAAGGCACACATTAAGTATTTTAATTCTTTTATTAAGAACGCCTAATTTGATAACGTCTTCGAAAAAACAAGGTAAATTCACAATGGGCCACTGTAAGTTTGTACACCAGTATCTGTTTTAAACACCTGCATCCTTACAAAGTAGCGAAGCAATGTACTGGTACACATTCCAATTCAATCCAATTAATTCATTGCATTCATTTCTGCGACCTGGCGGATACGCAAAGAATAGCAGCAAAATTATAATTCATTAACTCTGCCACATGGCGGATACGAGAGGAATTGCATCCAAAGAAACAATAAACCATTAAATTAAACAGATCTAACGCGTCCGGTTGCCCGGTGCCGGATTGCGCGAACGCGGCATGAATAGTGATAAAACGAAAAAATGCCGAATGGAATACAGAGGTCAACGCGAAAACTGATTCGTGATGTGTTCGAATAACGGCCGCTGCATCAGTAGTACTTAGAGCTTCTATACAGTAGCTACCTAATGATAGCAGTTGCTCTCATGCTTGATAGGTTTTAGATTAAACCTATTTTGGATTTCAAGGATTATCTTATTCTATTACCTTATTCTACCTATTGTTTTCATATTACTATCCTCAGCTGCATCCTGTTTTAAACTGGAAAATTACATTAAAAAAACAAACTTTTTTACTATTGACCCATATTTGTTTGAGGGGCTGGCTGCAAGTACCTGAAACATAGATGGGGCCAATGTCAAAGATAGAATTCATATTGCTTGCATTTCTGTATTATAAAGTATGCTTGAAGACATATTTTCTTTGTGAGCCTTACATATCTTTTTTTTTTGTTAAAGCACTGAGCAGAGTAATGTGATCATATCATTTGAAATTTTATGTGATGTTAATATAAAGTAACCATCACATTTCTGTCTTATCTATATAGATTATGCCTGCCAGGGAGACATAGTGCCAGTTAATATGTTACAACTGTTTTTGTTCTAAATGATGTAGCATGTAATTAATGAGCCAATGAATATTCAAGATAACAAATATAGCACTAATAAATTAACCAAGCTCATCAAAGAAGACAATATTGCAGGGAAAATGGAAGCTATAACTTCCAGTTTAAATAGACAGTTCAGTTAAGCAGTCCCAAAAATGATTCCTTTTTCAGTGTATAGTGAGTCTGCCTTCTTTTGTATGCCAGGGAGAAAGTCTTCTAAAGCAGCACTATTCAGGAATAGGTCTCTTCACAAGACATCTTCAGAATATAAGCTTTATTAGCAGAAAGTTTAAAGTGCACCACGTTTTAGGGAACCCCTTCCTCAGGTACAATATTTATAGCTAGACTGTGATCACAAAATTCATATTATATACCCCTTGTACACAATGTTGCTCCTTTTCAATTTCACGCCAAAATGCTAATTACATGATCTCACTCGTTTCATGTATACTCTTTCACTGATAATAATTACTTCCTTATATCACTAGTATGAGTTTAGAATGACAATACAGTATAATGACATTTTAAATCATATTCCCTAATATGAAAATTGAAGCATAGACACATCACATCTTGTGAGAGCTTCACTAAATATACACCCCTTGTAGCAATATATAGAGGTGGCTATAACTAGTGAAGTGTTGCATATGCATTTAGTAGCTGATTACCTTCTAGTTAGTAAGGTTATTAATCAATTAAGCTACACACAAAAATTAATTACATACTGTACATATATATAGCCTATATAAAGATATACAAATGTGTGTATATATATATATATATATATATATATATATATATATATATATATATATATATATATATATATATATATATATATATATATATATATATATATGTATATAATAAGTTGCCTTACTGTGACACTTATAAATGTTATTGGTTTTTGAATTAGTTGCTTGGTATATATCAGGTTCTTTGGATTTATGGAGACCTTATAACGGATACTTTGGGAATTTATAATACCTTATTACCAATAAAAAACACAAAATTAAAATATGCACATTTGGAAAATACTATATAGCAACCCCCCCACCCCCCCTCCGGGTCCCCTTACCTCCGTGGAGCACGCGGGTGCCAGCGGCAGAGTGCATGGATCTGGAGGGTGCCGGCAAGGTGTGGAGGGGGAGTCCTGCAGTCAGGAAGGCAACCAAGTCACCGGAGGCTCCTGGCGGCTCCCGTGCCAGGGCTCCGCCATGTTGGGAGGGCGCACACATGTGCGGAGATTCGCACATGCACAAAGAGATTACAGCGGCAATTACAGATGCGCACAGGCACAGTAGAGGGAATCAGGACTCCAAGGGGAAGTACAACACCCAGTAGCCCCTGGGGCTGCAAGATCACCTGGCAATGCTTAGCCAATAGGACTGCCAGAATCCCCTACTCAGTGATGGATACATTTGGCGTACCAAAGACCACGCCAGTCAGAGCTGGGACAAGGTCAGGGTAGGTTGTATGTACAGGTTTTTGTGGAACTGTACTAGGCCAGAGACCCCTGTTAGGCCCCTGCTAGGCCCCGACTCCCCTCAGTTTGTGGTTGCTGCATGGACAGGCCCATGTGATAGGGATACTGCCCCTGTAGCATAAGTGTGAGGGACAGAACCAGGACGCAGCTGCATCCTGGCATCCGGTAGTCTGGAACCAGATCACCACCTACAGTTAAGAGACTCTCTGCATGGTGGCACAGTCCTTGTGGGACACCACCCAAAGTAGAGGTGGAGGCTTTGCCGATTACATCACTGGATCCGTGGATCCTATCTTACGGCATCGGCGCGCCCGGATGCTGGGAGCACCCGGCAGGTACCTCACCTCACCACATGCACCAACTGTATACAGTTCTGTTCTAGTGGGGCAGCGCTGTCTCACACATTTGGGTGGGTTAGTTCCTGTAGACAACGAGAGGTTAGATGCCCAGGGTCACCTCAGTACTTTGGGGTAAACCCTTTGTGGTGTGGACATGGTGTTTGGGGGGGAGGTGAAGGGGTATGGCCCTGTGAGGCCTGAGTGGTTCTGTAGTATTATTATTATGAGTCATATATGTTCAGTAAACCTGTTATATCATACCAGGGTGTATTTCTTGTTGTCCTGCACAGGGTTATCCCACACTGTTAGGATTCCGCGCAGTGGAAGTGCTGTCAAACAACAGATCAGGTACACCCCAGGCTCCAAGCAGCGGAAGTTCAGGCCTCCTGTGAGCCGCAGGTAAAGCGCCACACATAACGTATCTGTCATATCTCCCAGGGGGGTGGGGAAAGTGTGCTACACTACTGTACTGTAAATTCAACAATCAAACACACGTAATCTTATTTTCTATTTACAGTACATTCTTATTGTATATATGTTGTATATAATTAGTGCATACTGTACAGTATATGACAAAAATCACAAAGGTTTCTAAATTTTAGCATCCCTTTAATCTCATTCAGTTAAATGGGAATACATTTGTGTTTAAACATTGCCATAGTTTTGTAATCAAACCTATGTGTTCTTTATATTTCTAGGCCCATCTCACGATTCTCAGTGCAAGCTCCAACCTCAGGATATCCCATCAGGATACTTCTCAGGGAGAACAAGAGGAGTTCTTCATTTAAAATG
Source organism: Ascaphus truei (assembly GCF_040206685.1). NCBI lineage: Eukaryota > Metazoa > Chordata > Amphibia > Anura > Ascaphidae > Ascaphus > Ascaphus truei. The sequence goes on along the minus strand of NC_134485.1, from coordinate 265,315,155 downwards.
TAACCAAAGTGGAACCTTCAGCTGTGGTCCCTGTTATGGCTACTGTTGCTTCTCTCACTCCCATCGTAGCTCCTGTTGCAGTATCTCCTGCAGTGGGTCTTGCTATTGAAAGTGCTCCATCTCTGACTCATGCTGTAGGTGATACATTTGTACATTGCTACAATCCTACAGTATCAGCAGCAGTTGCTAACACTCCATTGCCAGTAATGTTGGTGCACACCGCAACTAAATATGGATGGCAGGACACATAATTGTGAGTCCATGGCACTCATCAGAGGCATAGGGCAGATCATACACTCATTAGGATCACAATTAATAAATGTGATCCAAGAGGCAATAGAGGTTTTCTGGCCCCTATGTACCCTTACCACACAGACTGTCACACAGTCCAGTGGAATTTATACAGCTACAGATGAGCTAACCTGAGCCTCTACTGCAATGTGTCTTGCGTCACAGCATGGGGGGGCATGCCTTCACTCCTCTCTGAAGCAAAAGAACACAACATTCTTAAACATAATATCTAATATTTTCTCACAATGTTGGGATTTATTGCTTTTTCTGTTCTTCTATTTTTGCAGTGGGATTTAACATTGAAGTAAACTCCCAAAATTAAAAAAAAACCTTGTTTCCTATATTTTTTGCTTTGCTTTTCTTTGTCCAAGGACACAGTAAGTAACAACAGTAAGTTTTGCTACATCTGTACATATAGGCTTTTGACTATATCATTGATTTTTTAATTTTTTTCTCTATAACGTGGAGGAAATTGATAGTGTAGCAATCTGCTGAAAGGGACTACATTTACATGGTGGAAGAATAAACATTTTTTGACCAATAAAGTAATCTAAATGACACATACTTATTTAAAGAAAACATATAAATTACTTGTCATATTGAATGTGCATTTGTACTTCTTGTTTACTGTTAAATATATATATATATATATATATATATATATATATATATATATATATATATAAACAAACATCACAGCTTGCCCCCCCTTGAGAAAGGTCCTATTCCAGGACCGAAACGTCGGATTGGGTGACTTATCTTTTTTATTCAGATGCCCAATACAGTTTTTCATGATTAATGAACCGAGTGCAGTCTTTCTTTACCGGACGAGAGAATGGTAATGTTGTTTTTATATATATATATATATCAGATAAAAAGAGCGCACAATCCCTGTAGCCTAAGTGATACAAATTTTTATAAAAATCAGACATATATAGACCATAATATAGACCATAATCAATAGTAGAAAACTCAATAGATATCAGTATTAGTAAAATTAAAAAAGGTTAGGTGGAAGCTGTAGCCAATAGAAATGAGGAATGTCCCTAGAGGGTTAATACAGTCTGTTCATTAAATGTTGTGTACTAGCCAACGAAATGACACTTTCGCCCTTGGAGCTCTGTACTGTACATGTCATATTGGGGTTCGACACACCATCACGGGTTAGTGCCCACGGAGCGGTGTGATATTATCTTGGTGGAGGGACGCCACCTCCGAGTTCAGTACAATGCACCAGGTACTCCCCCATTTGATTACCTATGCAGACAGTCTCTCTTTCCCAGGGACAGTCAGCCCAAGCTGACGGGTGCATATCAGTGTTTCCCCATGTCAGCACATGTGAGGCGAGTCCTGTGAGGAGTTTTACACATTATTGTCATCAGAATTCATTCTGTGTGTGAGCTGAAGTTTGGAGTCAGCTACTGGTCATATACCTCATCCTAGGAGGACATCCAAGGATATACACATGTTATGAATAGACTGTATTAACCCTCCAGGGACATTCCACATTTCCTTTTGCTACAGCATCCACCTAACCTTTATTAATTTTACTATTACTCATACCTATTGAGTTTTCTACTATTGATCATTGTCTATATATGTCTGATTTTTATAAACATTTGTATTACTTATAAGGCTGTGTTTATAGTGGCGTAGTGCTTGCTGATGTGCGCTGTGGTGCGCTTAGCATATATTCAGAGACCCATTATATGTTATAGTGCCATTCTGAGTTAAAGCTTCCGCTTGCTTGCTCACGCTTGCTGAACCTTGCTCAGCTTCCAGCTACAGGCAAATCTGTGTTTCTGTGCTTGCTGGAGAGGAGGTGTGGTCACGTGACTGCACAGCCTCCAATCAGAGTGCAGCACAGAAATTATCTTACACCCGAAAGCGGCCATTGTTCCCTGTGTGCTGTGCTTTGTGTGTGTGCAGTGTATGCAGTGAGTGTGTGCTGTGAGAGTGCTGTGTACTGGTGCTGTGTGTGCAGTGAGTGTGTGCAGTGTGCTGTGTGTGCAATGTATGCAGTGAGTGTGTGCAGTGTATGCAGTGAGTGTGTGCAGTGTGCTGTGTTTGTGCAGTGTATGCAGTGAGTGTGTGCAGTGTGCTGTGTGTGTGCAGTGTATGCAGTCAGTGTGTGCTGTGAGAGTGCTGTGTGCTGGTGCTGCGTGTGCTGTGAGTGTATGTAGTGAGTATGTGCAGTGTGCTGTGTGTGTGCAGTGTATGCAGTGAGTGGGTGCAGTGTGCTGTGTGTGTGCAGTGTATGCAGTGAGTGTGTGTAGTGTGCTGTGTGTGTGGGTGCATTGTATGCAGTGAGTGTGTGCTGTGAGGTGCCTTGTGCTGGTGCTGTGTGTGTAGTGAGTGTGTGCAGTGTGCTGTGTGTGTGCAGTGTATGCAGTGAGTGTGTGCTGTGAGAGTGCTGTGTGCTGGTGCTGTGTGTGCTGTGAGTGTGTGTAGTGATTGTGTGCAGCGTGCTGTGTGTGTGCAGTGTATGCAGTGTACAAAAAAATATTTGACATTATTATGCTTTTTTTAATTTGGGGTCCATACTGATGCAGCGGCTGTTATTCGACCAAGCCTCGAATCAGTTTTCGTATTGACCGCTGTATTCCATTCGGTATTTTCTCATTTTATCACTATTCATGCCGCATTCGTGCAATCCGGCACTGGGCAACCGGACGCGGCAGATCTGTTTCATTTAATAGTTTATTGTTTCTTTGGATGCAATTCTTCTCGTATCCGCCATGTGGCAGAGTTAATTAATTATAATTTGGGTGCTAGTCTTTGCGTATCCGCCAGGTGGCAGAAATGTATGCAACTAATGAATTGGATTGAATTGTAATGTGTATTTGCAACATTGCTTTGCTACTTTGTAAGGGTGCAGGTGTTTAAAACATATACTGGTGTACAAACTTACAGTGGCCCATTGTGAATTGACCTTGTTTTTTCGAAGACGTTATCAAATTAGGCGTTCTTAATAAAAAGCATTAAAATACTCAATGTGTGCCTTTTTTTTCACATTCTTTCCCCACACAATTGCTGGGTGGACATTATGGCTACACCACAGACGTATAAAAAAACCTGACTGTAGTTATGCGTTTTTAATCTATTCAGCGATTAATGCTGCAGCAGAAAAGATGGCGACTGTATCTGAAATATATGAATATTTAATATCGAACTACGATTTTTACAAGTTTTCACCTGACGTTCATGGGTGGAAGCGTACGATAAGAAAAACCTTAAGTAACGATCAGTGTTTTTTTCGTATTGCCCCTCCTGCCGGAGAGATTTGCGGGTATTGGGGTGTCATTACAGAATTTCACAGTATATTTGATCATGGCAATCTCAAAAGAAGAAAAGTGGGTTTTAACCCATACAAGATTCGTCAATACCAATCCAGCAATATGCCAGCAACAGCACCACCAGCACCGGTGTCCGGTCTGACCGTCAGTGATAACCTTGTAAACGGCAATCCTTAGTACTGTTACCTGTCCCCGCCAGAATACCTGGAAAATGTCCAGCCTGAGCATGATTTCGCATTGAGGTACCAGCAAGCTTGCATTTACCAGAACCAGTACCAAAATGTTTTCCAGCATCATCAGCTGTCAACTACAAGTGTAGCAGGCCAGCTGTCACCTGTCAACTATAATGCAGACTTGAGGAGTCACAGTGAGTCATCACCACCCGTTTGGCAAAGCTTATAAAGAAGGTACAGTATACAGTAATGTTCTACACTGTATTACACTGTACTACAGTATAATGTACTGTACATGATAGTCTTAAGTTTTTAGCTGCAATTCAAGCTGCCGTGTGTCAAAAACAAAATGTATTTTAAAAACAATACAGTAGTACTGTATGTATTTTACAGTACATTACTGTACTAGTACTACTGTACTTATGTGCATCAATTCAATAAAGTACTTTACTGTATGCGAGTTGAGGGGATGTTTCTCTGTTGAGTGCACTTTGAAGAATTATTTGATTGACCGCTGAAGTACGTGACGCTGCTGCAGTTTAGCTTACAAATGTAGGGTAGAGGGTGGGGCTCAAGAGTCAGAGCCAATCAGAATTTTGTTCTCATCGTCCACAACAGTTGAACGGCTGCTTTAATTCCCAATGAAGCGACTTGACACATGCGAAATATCAATAATAATAGCATATTTTTTTGTTTTTCCCCAGAAACGAAACTTTGTCATCCAGCAAAGAAAGGATTTGGATGGACCTCTAATATTGCTTATTTTAAAAGTTGCTTTCGCATTGTTTGCCAAGTGGGCAAACATTTAGTGACAGTGCCATTTTTATCTATCTATAGAACAATTGTGAGCTTTATAGAAAACCTTATACTGTACAGTATTGTATGCCGCTGTTTTAATATTAAATTCATTTTTTACATTGTACAGTACTGTCATCACCACTACTGTTTTACAGTACGTTGCATTGCGCAACTTTTCTTATAAACACCAAAAATAAAAATGTATATCTTTTATTCCATACTGTATGTATGAATTATTTTTTTAAATAATTTTTTAATAACCGTTAAGAGAAATGCCCTTTCTTTCCGTACTGTACTGTACTGTATGTGAAGTGCGATGCTTGGTTGAACTGTTAATAAGAATTTCAGGTCTGCAAAAGGGGGTCGGTCATAAAATACTTTTATTTTTTAATGCATACAGTAATACAAAAAAAACAGTTGCTGTGGTCTTTCTCTTCGTTATGGCATTGCGAGATGAGGGGGAGGGAGGGGCCTGCAGCTCTGAAAATACGGTAGAAAGAAACAAGTACTGGTAATTATTGGTAAAAATGATTAAACAATAACAACATTTCAAAAGATTTGTAAAAAAAAAAAAAAAAACATTTTTTTCCCCCAACAGGATTTCTATGCAGTTACTGTACTGGAACACACTTGGTGGGAGAGGGGGGTTTGTGTAAAATACAGGCTTGTTTGTACTTACAGTACAGTAAACACATTACTGTAATTTTACACCCCCTCCCCTTCCTTTTTTCACGGCAGCTGCTGAAAATCGTGTATACTGTAAATAAACAGACATGGTAAGTTTGATTTAAAAAAACACATGTAAAAACACCTTTTATTCTTTTTTTTTTTTTTTTGCACAAACGAATTTCAATACATTAACATACTGCTGCGACACACTTTATTCGAGCAAATACCCATTATGTACCTGGCAGATACCTGGAATGCGCCGCTCCTCACCTCAGACAAGCCCCGTTGCGTTTGCCTTCCCAGCCATGGTTCATGCCTGGCTGACGGGCGGCTGATCTGTTAAATGATAATGATTAGGATTTAATAGGCTGCAATGCTTCGCGTGTCTACCAGATGGCATAAATTCATGAATTGTAATGCAGTATATATATATATACTGTGCAGTATTGCAGCCAGCGGGAATAAAATGCTTCAATCCCTGCCTGGAAAATAACGCAATGCACTCGGGCAGAAAACAGTCACAAACCTCAATACACCCGATTATACCCGAATTCGTGGGACTAGCCGAGCTCGAATAAAGTGTGTCGCCAGTGTACTTACCTGTGCCTGATTCACCGTAATAAATGATTAGACAATAAAAGTATTTAAAAAAAATAATTTAAAAACACAATTTTTTTTTTGCACAAACGAATTTCTATACAGTAACATACTTAACATCTGTGCCTGATTGACAGAAATAAATGATTACACAATATCAATATTTCAAAACCATAAAAAACAAACAGAAAATGATTAAACACATTAAGCAATAAAACAATGCTAATTTTTTTGGGGGGGGATGAAAAACCTTTGCACTATTGTAGAGTTTGGGAAAAGTCATTAGCAAGAGGGGTGCCACTCCAAGCACGAGCCCTTGTATGCCACAACAGGCCATTTATAGTGTCTCTCTCAGCTCTCATAACTGTAGGGGAAACATGGAAATAATGCTCAAATTCATTAAAAATGTTATTTCTTAAATTTGCTGGCAGAGCCCTCTTTCTTTTATTTCCTTCATAATTTACACTGTGGGTCAACCCACTGTACATCTCAAAACTGACGTGGTGTTTAAATATTGCCAGGGCCAATTTCTGGGCTACACCAGCACATCCAGTCCTGTATTTCTCCCGGTCGTGCTGGGTCAGGTCGGTCAAGAGGATGTCCGGAATCGTTGAAGCCTGGGTGCTGGTGTACTTCTGGCAGCGGGCGAGGGGAGGCGGTGTGGGAGGATGCTTTCCTCCTGTTTTGGCCTTAACGGGGTTGTCACCTCGTCCTCAAAGACATACAGGCACACGTATTCTGATGGATGGGGTGAGCGTGGGGTGCTTCTTGACGGAAGCGTGAAGGTCACGTCATGTTGGCCACCCTCCTGCTCCTGCGTTGGACATACAGGGACAGGGACAGGAACTCACAGCAGGAAAGAATACATCCCCACAATCTTCCTTTCCATATTCTCCATGTTCCATGCCATCTTCTCCATGTTACGTGCCATCTTCTCCATGTTACTTTCCATTTTCTCCTTGTGCATATCCATACTCAACATGGTCTCCAAAAGAAGATCAACCTTTTGCTCCGTGCTGTAGACATCTGCGTAGGTGGGTGGTGGAGAAGGTGACCAGGAGGTTGCCAGGAGAGCAGCAGCGTTCAGGATGGGTTGTGGAGCATGTGAGCTGGGGGTTGACAGGAGAGCATCCTCAAAGATGGGTTGGGGAGAAGGTGAGCCGGGTTGCCAGGAGAGCAGCAGCATCGAGGATGGGTTGTGGATCTGGTCGGCAGGGTGTTGACAGGAGAGCAGCAGCGTAGAGGATGGGTTGTGGATCTGGTCGGCAGGGGGTTGACATGAGAGCATCAGCATCGAGGATGGTTGTGGAGCAGGTCGGCAGGGGGTTGACAGGAGAGCAGCAGCATCGAGGATGGGTTGTGGAGCAGGTCAGCAGGGGGTTGACAGGAGAGCAGCAGCATCGAGGATGGGTTGTGGAGCAGGTCGGCAGAGGGTTGACAGGTGAGCCGGGGGTTGTGGAGCAGATGAGCCGGGGGTTGCCAGAAGAGCAGCAGCGTCGAGGATGGGTTGTGGAGCAGGTGAGCGGGGGGGTTCAAGGATCGAATCGGGATTCCACTTGACTTGCACAGTGCTAAGTGCGCCGATCTTCTTCTTTACAAAATAAGGCCCAGGGGTCTTAACCTTTGGAGCCTTCGGAACATTTTCTTTATTCTGCTTTGGCTTTCGCTTAGGTTTTGACTGGGAAACAGCTTCCGCTTTTCGCTTGGCCGGCAGGGCAGAAGCAAGCTGGTTCCTGCGTCCGTAGAATCGGGGGCGATCCATGGAAACAGATGGACAAATGCACAATGCAGTATCTGGACAAGAGCAAGTTCAGATAGAGATCAGTGTGTTAGAGTCTATGCAATTTGTCTCACCTTTTATTTAAAATTTTTCACGGGCATGGACACAAGGTGCAGGTGTTAAAAGTGGGCGGACTGTGTACTAAGTCTGAAAAAAAATGTATAAAAACTCCAAGAGTGACGGTCAATGCTGCTTAGAAGCAGCCATTAGTCATAAATGTTCATTCAGTTATTGGAGTTTGACACCGGATTATGCGGGTTAAAAGGGCACACAGTCAATGTGGGATGACAGGGAAAGCAAGGAGGGCTTTTTCAGAACACTATGCGGACAATACATGAGAACGCAACTCACTCAGTCTCCCTCGGTTCGCCCCGGCTGCATCCGGTGTGGAGTACATGCTACTCACGATCAACCACCGCCTGGCTCCCTGGAAGTCCAATATAACCCTGACGTTCAAAAGCGTCTCCCTGGAACATCCAGTGGTGAATGTAGATCCTCTCGCAGTAGCAAAGTAAACAGGTAAAGATCAGTATCCATCCGCTCCGTGAAAAAAATAGTAGAACTCACCAGCAAAGAAGTTAAAACCTAATTTATTAAAGTACATAAAAAACAAAATAAACAAACAGTACAAAGTACTCTCCCACGCGTTTCACGTCCACTTTGGCGCTTTTTCAAGGAGTAGTGAGATGGGGGAGTTCCTGAGTATTTAACACACATCGCCGTCATGCCAGACCGCAGTTTGAAATAATTAATTAATCTTGTCTTGCAGAAAGAATAGAAACAAGACACAGAAAGATAAGAAAGAGATAAAGAGAAAAAAAGTATTAAGAAGATAAAGAAGAAAACCTCCCTGTAAAAGAACAGTCCACAGGAATAATATAAATAACAATAAAAAAGTGTATAATACATGAATAGATCAAATGAAATAAACATATTAAACAATGACTAGAACTAATATCTGAAAAAGGATGGCAATATGAAATAATGATACTAACTTGACCAATAAACATTAATCAGACGTAAACAATAAAGTATTACATCAGGATATTGACCAATGTGTCACTTGTTAGAATTGGATAAGAAAAATACCATCCTAAATCCTATATATACACTAATTTTATTAAACAAAAAAACAAAGCAATTAGGGTTGAGTGGCATTTAAGTCGTCCCAACATTAATGTTTAATCAATCATTTCTGTTAATAATGCAATAAAATGCCGTAGAAAAATACTATTTTCCTGCATTAAGGATTATCCAACATGTCTTCTGCCCAGCTCATGATAATCACGCAACAGTACATTTACGTGAATGGCTCTGTTGGAGGGCTCTGTTGTTGTGTTGTTGATAAGCTTTGAACTTTAAGTTGACTTGTTTTGTTACAGTACAATAGCAGTTTTAGAAGGGCTTAGCTCAGCCTGTATCTCACATGTTAATCTTATTACTGGTGGGGGGGAGGGGGAGTGTAGTGTTGAAGAAAAGGCAAGATAGAAGGGCTTAGCTTATCGCACTTGCGCATGCGTGGCATGGTTTGTCAGAGGTGTTGATAAGAGGTTGAAATCCTTGTGTCGTGTATGCGGGGGTGGGGGTGCGAGCTGTGCTACTGTAGCTGGATGAAGTTCCAAGCTGTACAAGACATATTCAAAGTTGTACAAGACATAAGTTCAACGACATATTCCCAACAGGTCACCATAATGTTTTGCTCCCCACACCCCCAAATAAAAATCACTGTACTACAGTATGCCACCCACCTCATAAGAACGTACATGACTAGTGTGGAATTAAAAAGCAACAGTACTGTTTGATTCTCATAACATCCATAATTTCTACAGTATGCAAGCCCATGGTGATAACCCGAAAAAATATATACTGCATTTGTAAAACTTGAATCTCAGAATATCCATACTTGCTATGCAAGCCATGGCGATAACCAACAAAAAAATAAAAACACGTTATACAGTACAGTATATATTTTTAAAACTTGAACTAACTTCCAAATGAATGGGAAGTTATACATGCATGCACATTAATAATCAACAAGGTCCCAGGTCTCAACCAAAGAGAATTACACGCAGGCGCAGATCTGTGAGAGCAGGCTTTGAAATATTAATGCAACCACAAAGCAAAGCAGTTGAAAATGGATGGTTTGTTCAGAGGTGTTGATAAGAGGTTGAAATCCTTGAGCCGTGTGTGCGGGGGGTGGGGGGGGAGGGGAGGGGGTGCAAGCTGTGCTAGCTGTATGAAGTTCCAAGCTGTAGTTCAAAGACATATTCTCAACAGGTCATCATAATATTTTGATCCACACACCCCCAAAAAATATCATAGTACTACAGTATGCCACCCACCTCAGAAAGAACGTACATGACTAGTGTGGAATTAAAAAGCAACAGTCATGTTTGATTCAGATAATATCCATAATTGCTACAGTATGCACATCAGACCCCCCCAAAAAAAAATATTTTTTGTTTTGTTTAATCAATTGTTTCTGGTTTTTATTTTCAGTACTGTACAGTACAGCAATACAGAATCAAATGCAACCATAACGAAGGAAAAGACAAGCCTGTACACGAATTAATGTATTTTTGTATTTTTGCATTTTTTTTTATTCATTATCCAATAAAATTCTAAAGAACAACTAATAATGATTTGATTCAACTACTAAAGTGTGTGTGTGGGGGGGAGGGGAAGCTTTGAAGGGCGTATGGTATACTTATTTACAGCTCTGTGGGGGGAGGGGTGTTGTGTTGTTGATAAGCGTTGAACTCCAAGATGACTTGGCACAGCACAATATAAGAAGCTTTGAAGGTCTTATGGCGTGCATGCGTGGCAGGCATCACAATCGATTTCAGCCAACATGGTAATCTTATTAGCAGTTGAAGCAAAGCACGCCACATTTTCTTGAATGGCTTTGTGGGGGGGGGGAGGGTGTGTGTGCTGTGCTAGCTGTATGAAGTTCCAAGCTGTAGTTCAAAGACATATTCTCAACAGGTCATCATAAGGTTTTGATCCCCACACCTCCAAATAAAAATCAAAGTACTACAGTATGCCACCCACCTCAGAAAGAACGTACATGACTAGTGTGGAATTAAAAAGCAACAGTGCTGTTTGATTCTCATAATATCCATTATTGCTACAGTATGCACATCAGACCCTCCAATACAGCACATGTTTTTTTCTTTAATCATACAGTATCTGCTGGCCAGCTCATGCAAAATGTGCTGACCCGTGGCACACACCCTTCAAATAAAAATCACTATCAAAACATACAATATAATGGTTGGTCGGAAAGGCATTTAGATTTTTTTTTTAATAAACAGTTCACCTTAACCAAGGAAAGCCATGTAGAAAACAATAAGCGTGAAGTCTATTATTAATGATTTGATTCTACTGGACTACAGTATCGCAGACATGAATGAAATGTGTCAGCTTAGAAGGGTTTATGGAATTTGCGCATGTGTGGCAGGCAGCTCAGCCGATTTCAGCCAACATGTTAATCATGACATTGAATTGCTATTGGATTTTGATGACAACAACTCGCGATTGCCAACTTGAGTTTCTCGACGGTATTGCAGAACATGCTAAAATGCCATTTTCTAATCCGGACAAAACGATAATCAAACTGCGTGTTTAAGTCAGCACGATTAAATCAAATGGGTATTCCGATCTACATATCGCGTTAATCGTTCGAATAGCGGCCGCTGCATCAGTATATATATAAATATCCATTATATCCATGGATATAGGGGATATATATTAAATGAGATATATATATATTTTATATATATGATATATATATATATATATATATATATATATATATATATATATATATATATATATATATAAACCATACGATACCGTTTGAAGCACGAGATCAGGAGACAGCACTCTGGTAAGTTTGATTACAAGTTTTTGTATTGAAAAAGACACATAAACCGACGTTTCGGTCCCCCAGTGCTATCTCCTGATCTCGTGCTTCAAACGGTATCGTATGGTTTATTATTGCTTTATGGGACAAGCACCCAATTTTTTCTACTTGCAAGTGGAGTGCCGGCTGCTTCTGTGGATTCTATATACATATATATATATTTTGGATATATCTATATATATCCTATACATATCATACATATATACACTGGCGACACACTTTATTCGAGCTCGGCTAGTCCCACGAATTCGGGTATACCCGGGTGTATTGAGGTTTGTGACTGTTTTCTGCCCGAGTGCATTGAGGTATTTTCAGGCAGGGATTGAAGCATTTTATTCCCGCTGGCTGCAATACTGCACAGTATATATATATACTGCATTACAATTCATGAATTTATGCCATCTGGTAGACACGCGAAGCATTGCAGCCTATTAAATCCTAATCATTATCATTTAACAGATCAGCCGCCCGTCAGCCAGGCATGAACCATGGCTGGGAAGGCAAACGCAAAGGGGCTTGTCAGAGGTGAGGAGCGGCGCATTCCAGGTATCTGCCAGGTACATACTGGGTATTTGCTTGAATAAAGTGTGTCGGTGCAGTATATATATACACATACATAAATATCATACATACATATCCATCACACAGATCCCTGTCCCGCCTCCCGCCCTGCCTCCGCCCCACAAGCCCAGCCTACCAGAGCACACGCTCTGTCTGATGGGCAAGAACATGAAAAGCAGCTGCTTGGTAAGCGAGAGGTGAGCATCAGCAAGCATCAGCGCTGAAGAGCACAGCCACTCTCCACTATAAACACAGGCTTAGGCTAAAGGGATTGTGCGCTCTTTTTTTCTGCTATTCACATTACATTGGGATTGGTTTATTGCTATTAGAGCTGCCAATTCCCTCTGCCTAATTACAATTTTCAACACTCCTTCCCTAGCCCCATATATACAACACCTATCATTATTATTAATAATTTTATTTTGTGCACTTATCAATTTATGGTATCATTTGTTGTGCGCTGGTTTTATTTGTTGATATATATATATATATATATATATATATATATATATATATATATATAGAGAGAGAGAGAGAGAGAGAGAGAGAGAGAGAGAGAGAGAGAGAGAGAGAGAGAGAGAGAGAGAGAGAGAGTAAGAGAGAGAAAGATTGTAAACTTGATATATTATTACTAAGCAACAGCTACTACAGTTTAAACAGTACTGAAACTATTTAAATAGTACTAAAAAAAAACCCATGAGAAATCACTTTCTCATGTGAAAAAAAAATGATTTAACACCCTGCAGCCATGATTTCTAGTGCAAGTCTTCATTATTAGATTGCAGCACGTACACTTCTGCCTCTTCACCACGAGACTGAGGAAGTGCAGGGTGAAAGCATATTATGTGGTGAGAGATGGGGCTATAGTAAGACATATTTTGTATGCAGGGGGTTGGTAATAAGTATAGTGTTAGGGTGTGAATGAATGAGAGCTATATTAAGCCTTAATGGACCATTATAAACCGAGAACTCAAATTGATATGCTTCAGAGCATATTGAATTACCCCCTGATGCATGCTTCTATTCTCTACCAATCCACTACTTAATTAACATGACTTACTAAATTAGCCTTACTGCCTCTTAACATAACTTACTAAATTATCCTTACTGCCTCCTGGGCACTTCTCAAAGTTTTCTACTTGTTCCTTAAGTTTGTATGGCTCTTTGTACCTTAATGTAACACTTCCATTTATTTACTTGTAGCCTGCAGTATGTAAAATGAAGGTAAAAGAAAATACCCTCATATTACAGTATAAATATATACAATGCATTTAATAAAAAACAATGTCCAGGAACTTGTCTACAGTATGTCCTGCTCATCTAGTTATCAGGATGTGTCTGATAAGTCAAGTTTAATACTAGAAAACAAAAGCACCCTTTTTGACAGCACTCGTTGTATATGATAGTGTAAAGATGAATGATTTAAAATGTAATCTTTTAATTCAACTGGTTAAAATAATTGTCAAAACATTAGAACCAAAAATCCAACTGACATTGGTAACAAAACACAAAAAACAGACAACATTAATTAGTCCTTAAACTGCAAACTAGGTGGTTGATCAAAATCTAACCAGACTGACTAATGGCAGAGAAGAAACCCATATATGAGAGTAAACCTCCTAGTGCAGCAATCAAAAGTTTAAAAAGCCTGTGTAAATAAAACAGGTAACATGGGACTGATCTTACACATGTATATACCTCTTGAGGAATCTGGGTATATAGTAGATGGATGTTGACTCACTGCCTAAGTGATGACAGTAGTGTATATTGGGCACAAGAGCTCACAAAGTGTGATAACTGGCTCTGGGGCACGGATCTAGTCCGTATCCAGTTATAGCCCCTTAATAAAATGTGCGATATACAGCAACGAATACACACATGAGACTGATCTTACACATGTATATACCTCTTGAAGATAATGGGTATATAGTAGATGGATGTTAACTCACTGTCTAAGTGATGACAGTAGTGTATATTGGGCACAAGAGCTCACAAAGTGTGATGACTGGCTCTGGGGCACGGATCTAGTCCGTATCCAGTTATAGCCCCTTAATAAAATGTGCGATATACAGCAACGAATACACACATGAGACTGATCTTACACATGTATATACCTCTTGAAGATAATGGGTATATAGTAGATGGATGTTAACTCACTGTCTAAGTGATGACAGTAGTGTATATTGGGCACAAGAGCTCACAAAGTGTGATGACTGGCTCTGGGGCACGGATCTAGTCCGTATCCAGTTATAGCCCCTTAATAAAATGTGCGATATACAGCAACGAATATACACATGAGACTGATCTTACATATATATATACCTCTTGTAGATAATGGGTATATGGTAGATGGATGTTAACTCACTGTCTAAGTGATGACAGTAGTGTATATTGGGCACAAGAGCTCACAAAGTGTGATGACTGGCTCTGGGGCACGGATCTAGTCCGTATCCAGTTAAAGCCCCAGGTTAAAGGGACCAGGGCATCATTTGTTGAATTCATTGATATACTCAATAAGAACGAGTTCAACCTCCATCTGACTTACGAAGTTGACACCCAGGAGATTACCTTCCTTGACCTCAAGATCTCGAGAGGATCCGAGGATAAAGTGGAAACAACAATCCACAGGAAAAAAACAGCTACGAATAGCCTTCTATGCTATGATAGTCATCATCCCAAAAGACTTAAGGAAGGTATCCCTGTAGGTCAATTTCTAAGGATTCGCAGGAATTGCTCCACCTCCATTACTTTCGAGAACGAGGCAAAAAAGATGAGAGATAGATTCCTTGAAAGGGGGTACAGCCATCGATGTATCAGTAAAGCCTATCGGAGAGCAAAATTTACTGATAGGGCTTCCCTTCTAGGTGACCATCGCATCTCAGTTCAGGACCCCAAACTCATTAGATTTATTGGTACGTATAACAACCAATGGGCAGAGATAAATGCAATTCTGCAAAAACATTGGCCCATTCTTTTGGAGGATCCTGACCTTAGCGATGTATTGCGACCAACTCCAACTTTGGTTAGCAGGAGGGCTTTGAATTTAAAGGACCAGCTAGTTCACAGTCATCTGAGACCACTAATATCAAACACGTGGCTAACTAATAGATCTGTGGGCAATTTCAAGTGTCAGGGATGTAAAGCTTGTACCCATCTGTCCCTGTCCAATACGTTCCAAAATTGGAATAATACCAAATGCTTTAAAGTTAGACAGTTTATCAACTGCAGGACAAGGGGCGTTATTTACCAAGTCATCTGTCAATGCACCAAAAAATACGTTGGCAAGACTATACGTGAGTTCCGCCAGCGTATTTTGGAACACCTTGGGGCTATACGCAATCATTTGGACACCCCTCTAGCCAACCACATACATCATGTGCATGACGGTGACATCACTAATCTCCGCTTTATGGGTATTGAAAGTGTCCCCCCCAATCCAAGAGGGGGTGACTGGAACCGCCTGATACTACAAAAGGAATCCAAATGGATTTATCTATTGGGCACACTGGCACCCAGAGGGATCAATGAGGGCTTTTTATTTTCACCTTTTATTTGAATTGTTTGCAACATCAACCCATTGATCCTATCCCACTATGATCTTAGATGGCTAATGGAACAGTTTTAATTATCCCTCCCCCATCAACATCCTCCTTCCCTTTGCCTTCCTCCTTCCCTCTCCCCCCTCCCCCCCCCCTTCCTTCCCTCAGTTCCTTTTCCTTCACCCCCCCTTCCCCCCCCCTCCAGTCAGTATGACTATGTATTTATCCGCATCTTCATCCTTACTTATTACTGGTATCTCTGTAATAACATTACACACAGTCTATGTGTCAGATATTTTTATTGCACAGGATCACCGTCCACTGATTGAGTCTGTGTTACTTAGGAACCTGCTGATTACCTGCAAGACATTAAAGTGGTTATACACAGCTGTACTGCATAACACTTTGGTCACTAAACACTATTTATACCTGGTCTGTAGCTCTCCACGTCACCACCTTTGAAAAAGCGCCTCAGCGAAACGTGCGGCAGGTGGGAGGCGGCTACAGGACGTCATGACGCTCACATGCCGGTTAGAGGGTGAGAGGCACTGCTAAGTGCCGGTTTGCTTGCTAGGAGGTACCTCGAGTGGTTAACTGGTAATGTATACACTTAACCAAAGGATTGTATACTCTATGAGCATTTTGTGTAAACTGCAGCATTACTGAGCCCTATTGGCATTTATGCTGGCACTGTAGCTATAATCGAGCTGCACGTGTGTGTATTATCGCACGGATCTGTATACTCACAGAAGGTACCGTATATACTCTAATATGGGGGAACAAACTTAATGGTATTTTACCATCTGCAGGATTAATCAGCTTCCACAACCATGATGTTGGTTTTGTGGATATAACGCTGCTGCAGTGAGGGTGTTTTGAACTGTATATATATTTTCACCCCTCCTTGTTTTGTTCCACCTTATAACAGCAGCTATTTTACGTCTGCTGTTTGCATCAAACCATCCCCTCTTTTATGTTTGTTTGTTGTCACACTGCAGTATATTTGTTGCTTTATATCGCACATTTTATTAAGGGGCTTTAACTGGATACGGACTAGATCCGTGCCACAGAGCCAGTCATCACACTTTGTGAGCTCTTGTGCCCAATATACACTACTGTCATCACTTAGACAGTGAGTTAACATCCATCTACCATATACCCATTATCTACAAGAGGTATATATATATGTAAGATCAGTCTCATGTGTATATTCGTTGCTGTATATCGCACATTTTATTAAGGGGCTATAACTGGATACGGACTAGATCCGTGCCCCAGAGCCAGTCATCACACTTTGTGAGCTCTTGTGCCCAATATACACTACTGTCATCACTTAGACAGTGAGTTAACATCCATCTACTATATACCCATTATCTTCAAGAGGTATATACATGTGTAAGATCAGTCTCATGTGTGTATTCGTTGCTGTATATCGCACATTTTATTAAGGGGCTATAACTGGATACGGACTAGATCCGTGCCCCAGAGCCAGTCATCACACTTTGTGAGCTCTTGTGCCCAATATACACTACTGTCATCACTTAGACAGTGAGTTAACATCCATCTACTATATACCCATTATCTTCAAGAGGTATATACATGTGTAAGATCAGTCTCATGTGTGTATTCGTTGCTGTATATCGCACATTTTATTAAGGGGCTATAACTGGATACGGACTAGATCCGTGCCCCAGAGCCAGTTATCACACTTTGTGAGCTCTTGTGCCCAATATACACTACTGTCATCATTTAGGCAGTGAGTCAACATCCATCTACTATATACCCAGATTCCTCAAGAGGTATATACATGTGTAAGATCAGTCCCATGTTACCTGTTTTATTTACACAGGCTTTTTAAACTTTTGATTGCTGCACTAGGAGGTTTACTCTCATATATGGGTTTCTTCTCTGCCATTAGTCAGTCTGGTTAGATTTTGATCAACCACCTAGTTTGCAGTTTAAGGACTAATTAATGTTGTCTGTTTTTTGTGTTTTGTTACCAATGTCAGTTGGATTTTTGGTTCTAATGTTTTGACAATTATTTTAACCAGTTGAATTAAAAGATTACATTTTAAATCATTCATCTTTACACTATCATATACAACGAGTGCTGTCAAAAAGGGTGCTTTTGTTTTCTAGTATTAATGTTGTTCTCTCTCTCCCCTTATTGCACCGTTGTTTATATCACATATTTATTTGAGGCAGACGCGAGGGTTCCCTTTCTCTTCCCCCTTCCCTAGAGTATACTGATAAGTCAAGTTGCATGCACTTCTGATATTACAACACTTTTGTACATATTAACTGGTTGCTACATATTGTATGTACAGTTTGCATTGACTTCACTTTGTAGTTGTCAGCAGAAATAATGTGGATTATTTAACCAACAATGCACAGCATGATCTTTTAACAAATTGAATTTTTTAAATAAATCTGAAACTTTAAACTATATATATATATATATATATATATATATATATATATATATATAAAAAAAACAGAAGGAAAAAATCTGCGCCTTACAGGAACATATAAACTATGTATGTCTATGTAAAAATATATCTATTGTATAACCTAATGATCTAAGCAATAATGTGTAGGTATACAGACCTATAACCATAAGATAGGCCCATTACAAACATAAAACATGTACACATGGAAAAAAAGCAATTGAAAGGATAAACCAGTCCTCAGATAGTTCCGATGATGAATATGGGTGCTGGTATGTAGGGTCTCCGGCAGCTCTCAATGTGGATCTACCACGTCCACAGGATATCTAAAAAGGAAAAGAGAGGAGAGAGCGCACGCCCATAGCGTATAAAAGTATATTTAATGAAGGGGAGGGGGGAGGGAGGGGTAAAAAACGCACTTACAAGAAGTACAATAAAATCAAGCATATGTGATAATAATCACCACCATCCGGTCTAACTGCAAGCTCTTGGGGCAGTCCCAGGCTCCGTTGGTGAAGGAGCAGCGTCTCAGCAGATTCCAGGACTGATGTAGGTCATCCGGTCAAAATGCAGACTTTGGGGGCATTCCCAGGCTCCGTTGGCAAATGAGCAGCGTACCAGCAGTGTCCAGGGCTGGTGTGATGTAAATAGTCCCAGACAAAAGTTCTGTATGGATAGTGCCTGCAGCACTAGCGCTAGGATCAATCCGCTCCTGCGCTGGATGTAGACTTGAATGTCAGTGCGTCTGACGTCACGACGCTCCCTGACGCGTTTCGTCAGTCTCGGCTAACTTTTTCAAAGGGATAACGTGAGGGGGGGAGGTCCGGTTTTATATACACACTCCAATAAAGGTAATTGTTGAAAAAACGCCCCTACTCAGCTGCAATCATTATCCGTGCTACCAACACTATAGAATACATAATTACATTTAATGCAGATATTTATCCTGAAAGAATTTGGAGGAGATGATAAATTTAACATATACATACAATACAATGTCTATCATATTGCTAAATATACATTTACAATTAACACACAGTTAAACATATATTTGATATAAAATAGTTATCAGTAACCAATTATAAAACAACAATATAAAACAGCATCGTTCTCTAGGGTTCAAACCAAAATTGAAAATACTAGTCTTATATGTGGATCAAACCCCATCAATATTAACTATGGGATACATTGCAATAACTCAGCATTGTGAAATGATAATACATATCTAGATCCCACCTGTAGATAGAGGGATGATCACACACAAGCCAGTTTGGAGTATAATACTTAGATATTGATGATAGAAAAAGAGATCATATGACATTATAAACTTATTATTATATGTGCAACCAAAATATAACAAGTATTAAATATTGCACCCTGATGAGTGCCTAAATCAAATATCAATTCTTATGATCCCATATGGTTGGACCAAGGACAAAATGAATTTAAATATAAATATAATAAAAATAAGGATGAAAAATTAAAAATTAAAAAATAAAATATAAAAATAAAAATAAAAATAAAAATAAATTTTTATGAATTTAAATGTTCATACAAATGAAAGCCTAAACTCAAAAGGAGACTATATAACTGGAGTCTATATGCCACAAACAAAGCTGGGGCCCGGAAGGTAAATCTATAAATATGTGCTACAGTGTGATATAGTGAACCAAGTGTTGTGTATGTGAATAAGTTATGTGTACTATAAACTATATACTATATACCTATTTGTATTTATTCTATGTGGTGACTACCAGGCCCTAGTTGGCCATGTTTAAGTGAATATCTAATGAATAAATTCATTATATATATTTAAGAGTACTATTATGGTGTTGTGCTATGTATATAAGGGTAAATTCCTCATACCATCTATTAGACCCAGTGTCCCTATTTTAAAGTGTCTATTTTATAAATCAACAATGGTGTGTAATGAATGGATATCCATAATTCCGACGGAAGGGAGGAGGGTGGGAACTGGGAAGGGAAGGTACAATATAGGGGGGGAGGGAGGGAAAGGGGGGGGGGGGGAAAGGGGGAGGGGAGAAGGGGGAGGGAAAGGAATGGGATGGGAATGGGGGGACCTCTGGAGGAGATCCAAACAAGGGATGAAGTAGAGAAGCAGAGGAGGAGAACAGGAAGAGGCATCCGAGGATAGACTAAACTAAAGTACTAACGTCTAAACATTCGTTTAGTCCCCCAGGACTGAGAGTGCCCAATTGGTGAATCCAATAGGATTCCCGCCTGCAGAGCGTCTTGAACCGGTCGCCTCCCAGAACACAGGAAGAAATGGTCTCTATTCCCATAATTTGCATGGTCTTGGGATTCTGTTGATGGAATAATTTAAAGTGTCGAGGGACACTGTGATTATTCAGACCCTTAATGACATTTCTCCTATGTTCTAGGAAGCGAGTTCCCAGAGTCCTGGTGGTTCGTCCAACATATTTCAGACTACAACCGCACTGTATAAGATACACAACATAAGTGCTAAGACAGGTGATAGAGCTACTGATGTCATACGTGGTACCCCTTGTTGGAGAACAAACTTGAGTTTGATTCAAAAGATGCCTGCACGTAATGCATCGACTGCGGCCACAGGGATGGTTACCCAATGGTCCCTTCTGTTTAACAGTATCACAAATAGAGGAAGATTTAAGCCTAGTGGGAGGTAGTATGCTTTTTATACTCCTTGCTTTCCTATATGTAACAGTAGCTCTATCCGGCAGGATAGGTCCTAGATGAGGATCACACTTTAGAATGGACCAATGATCATTTAAAATCCTATTGATAAATTTGGATGACTGGTTGTAGGTGGTAATAAATCTTACAGTCGACCTCTCTATCTCTGAATGTATTATTGGGGTGTCATAACCTGAACGTTTTCCTCTCTGTTGTTTATTCTGTTTGTCTTTAGATTTTTCAAGTAAAGTCGATCTAGCAATGGAACTCACCTTGCTGAGAGAGTCGGACACCACGACGGGATCATATCCCTTGGAAAGAAATTTCTTCCCAAGTGTGACTGACTGGTTTTCAAAGTCAACATCCCTTGTGCAGTTCCTACGAATTCTGTGGAACTGCCCCAAGGGAATATTGTTGAGCCAGTGTTTATGATGGTTGCTGGACGCATGGACGTAGCTATTCACAGACACAGACTTGAAATGTGTGGTGGTAATGATATTCAGGTCTGTGTCTATGCTCAGGGCCAGATCCAGAAAGACAGTGGACAAGTTGTTGATATCAAAAGTGAATTTGAGTCCAAACGAGTTGTCGCTGAAAGAGCTCAAAATATCGTGTAGGACTGACTCCTCTCCATCCCAAATTATAATGATATCATCTATGAAACGGCCATAGTATACGAGACCCGCTCCAAGCGAGATGTTTTGCCAGACATGGGATTCCTCCCAGTGCCCCATAAAGAGGTTGGCATAACTGGGAGCGAATCTCGTACCCATGGCCGTTCCACAGATTTGTAAATGAAAATCATTTTCAAATAAAAAATAATTGTGCGTAAGAATGAAGTGAATACTTTGTAAAATAAATCGCCTATGTTTTTCTGGGAATAGTGAATCCTTGTCCAACCAATATTTGATTGCCTCTAACCCCTTGGTGTGTTCAATGCAGGTGTATAGTGATGATACATCACATGTAGCCCATAGATAGGTGGATTTCCACCTGATATTGGAAATGGAGTCGATGACATGGAGCGTATCCTTAACATGGGACCTAAGTGCAGTAACATATATATATTTCTTACATTTGAATATAAAGGCTCTATTGTTTTGTATAACCAAATTCTGGTTAGATTCCATCAAACATTTGTTATTTCCTTTTTATTGCGGTGAATATAGTTTTATTGGTGAACGCTTTTAACTTTTTTAAATATCAAATTCCTTTAGAATTACAACATAAGCATTTTATTTTATACCGTAGAATGGAATTCATTATTTAGATGCCGAAAAACTTGTAATATAATGTAAGTGCTTAGTAGCTTGTAATTAACACATTATGGTACATTTATTCTTCATTGTTAATCAGGTCATCTCTTGATTACAATTAGGCTAAATGGAATATATTAAATACAATTAATTATGCTAATATTGAATCCACAATGTCAGCATGCATTTTAACTAGAACACAGAAGTTTTATTATATTTTATTTTGCAGAAAGTGATATGTAGTATCACATTGAATATCACAGCCACAATTTTTGTGTGATCTACACTGAAAACTTACCGTACAAATAGATCACTTTGTATAAAAAAAATGCATGCAAATGATTTTATTTGTATATTTTATTGAATATGACGAGAACTTCAGATTTGTGGAATTAACCCCTTCATTACCTTAGGGATTACTTCCAGAAAGGTATCCACCGCAAGGCCTAAACACACACCCTTGGGGCTAATTCCCACTTCATGCACTTCATGCACCCCCGCTATCCACAAAAAATAATAATACTCACAACAGGCCCACTACCCAAATCCTAAGCCCACAATTACAATAGCTAAGAAACACAAAGACGCAACCCACATAAAACCATTATTTATTATTTTACACACAGGTTTAATAACACATGCCAGTTGGTTTCTGGTGGCACTCGGGTGGTCCCTGCGGGTCCCCCTTGGGGATGACATATGGACCCACAGCCAGCCGTGGGAAACATACGTGGACTCCATTGGGGACCGCGGGAACTACCTGTAGTCACAAGGAGCATAGCTCACCACAGCCACTCGTGGGTACCCATTGAGACCACCCAGGGACGCACGCCAGACTAGGGTATTAATCAGGTGTGTCAATAAAAAATAATTGTTTTATGTGGGGTCACAGGGATTTGGTGGGTTGTGTATTACATATTGTAATGTTTATTGGCGGCCTAGGAGGTGGGTAGTTGGGCTGTTGTGTGTGTTTGCTTTTATTACAAGTAGTGGGGGTGGGTGAAGGGGATATTAGCCCCAAGAATTGGTGTTCAGGCCTAGCGGGAGGGGTCAACCCCTTAATTGCCTTAGCGGTTAGCCGCTAAGGTAATGAAGTGGGCTGTAAATGCATCTGATTCAAGCCGGGGGTCTCTGGGGTATCAGCTCCGGAGAAGCTGGCATCAATCTGAGCCAGGGAAAAGGCCTGATTTTTTGTGTCCCGTCTCTCCGCCTTATCGATGCTTCTCCCCACATTCTTGGCAGCTTTTTCTGGCGTTTGGATTTGGGGATAAAATCTCTATTTTAGAGCTGGGATAGGCGTCAATAACTTACTCGCAGCTACTAGAATTGCACGTATTTATGAACATTCCGAAAAGCATCGATAAGTGGCTTATCGCCGGTCAGTTGGCCGATTTGGTTCTGTTCAAAAGTTATTTTGGCGATTCAGGCATTTATCATCCACTTATCAATGTTTACTAAATTGGAGTAGGCATTTTGTCCGATAAGTGGTCGATAAGTGGCTAATGAACGCTTACTGCATGAGGCCCATAGTGTTTGATAGATATATCTTAACTTGTAAATGCATATATACATATAAGAACAATTATCTATCATATCGTATAGTTTTTTTAGATGATAGCATGGATCTCTAATCATATTGAGAAGATCTCTAAAGCAACCACCTAGTGTGTTTACCACATTATTGCATGAAATATATATATATTGACAATACCGGCGTCTCCCATAGCAGGGTGCCGCCATGTCTGGGTGTGCACACATACGCAGTGAAATGCACATGCGCAGAGTAGGCGGCCAGTGCAGGGAATAGCCTGCAAGGGAACTACAGATCCCAGCAGCACCAGGGGCTGTGTATCACATGCTGAGCAACAGCCAATAGGGCTCATGGATCATCCTACTCTGCAATGGATACATTTTTCACGCTTGGACATGCTAGCCAGTCGGAAGAGGGACCTCTGAGGAGCAGGCAGTTCTTCCCTGGATGAGGCCAGATATTCCCCCTTAGGCCCCAGTAAGGCCCCAACTCACTGTAGCTTGTGGCTGCTTAAAGGAAATCCCATACTCAGGGACCTTTCCCCAGTAGCTGCCTATAGTCAGGTACAGCAACGGTGAGACGCCACGTGGTGACTGTGGCCTGTGGTCTGGGACCAAACCAGCTATGTGTAAAGACGGTATGGTGATATTATCCACACCGGAATTCACCCCACGTGGAGGTGGACGCCATCGCGGGTGACAACATTGGATCAGACAGATCCTCTTTGTTATTCTGCAATACCCGGGTGCTGGAGCTCCGGGCAGGCACCAAACCAAATGCACCACCACTCCACAGGATAGCGCTACCTATTGGGTGGGCCTTGACATTGGGAATGGGACATCAGGGAATTGGTGCCTTGCACCCAATATACTCTGGAGACACTCACTCTTGGTATCAAGTTGGGGGCTATATTACTGTGGGGTACAGGGTACAGGGTACCAATGTACCAAAGAGGGAGAAATATTCACACTATAGTAGTGATGTTAACATACTTATTTAGTCCCTTGGGAGACAATGTATCAAGTACATAGATCCAATATGTCTCTCTAAGATTCAATCTTTTGTGTCTATCTCCACTGAGTTGAGAGGCCTTAATGGCCTCGACACCCATTACTACTAGTGATGTTTGGTCATTATTATGTTTCTCCATATAATGTCTGGAAAACTGTGTGACTGTAGACCATGAATAATATTTTGGCGATGTTCCATGAAGCGCGTACTCAAGGTACGTGCCGTTCGCCCCACATATTGAAGGCCACAAGGGCAACTAATGATGTAAACAATGAATGTGGATAAACAATTTATCCTACCCTTTACTGAACACATGGTAATATTAAAATTAGAACTCACTCGATTGGTTTTGTTAAGGTGCTTCCTTATCCTCCCAGTAAGACCCCCCCCCCCCTCATCCTCAGGGGGCTATTGCAGTGTGTGTGTGGGGTGGTTATTTTTAGTGTAGGAGTTTATTATAGTGTGTGTGTGTGTAAGGGGGAGGTTATTGTAGTATAGTGTGTGGAGGGGTTATCGTAATGTGTGTAGGTGGTTATTGTAACTTGTATATTGTGGGGGAGGGGAGTACTGTATTGTAAGGGGGGAATTGTATCTTTGTGTGACCAGGGAGGAGGGGGAAATGAACATGAGGAGGGGGTTGAGGGAGATGGATTGAGTGTGGAGGGGGGTACTGAGTTATAGCGAAGGGGGTAGTGGGAAAGGAAAACGGGGTAGTGAGGGAGGGGGCATGAGAGGGGGGATATAAATACATGAGGAGAGTGAGGTGTAAAAGAGGCGGGGCTCGCAGGGCCACCCGCACATTCGGGGGACCCGATGGAAGCTCCTTAATCTACAGAATATGTTCAATCATAATGGTGCCCTGAAAAAAATGTTGCCATGGGGGCCAGCACGTGTCTCGCTACGCCACTTACCAGAGCATCCCTCTGTTTTCTTTACTACTGACATTTTCCTATTCTTTCCAATACTGCTTGACAAAGATACAGTACATCACTTAACCAGGCAATATAGGAAAATAAAAACTGATGGCAAATACAGATCATGTATCTTAGTGTAGTTATTCTGCTCATTTTCCCTATTTTATATATTACTACAGTATAATGAACTTGGTGATTCAATATAGTTGTTAGCATTTAGTGTAACAAAATATCCCATGTCTACTTCAAGCAAGTAGTAAACATATCAAATCTGAAAATGGTTACCCTAAAACCTTTAAATAACTGAATTAAACAGTTCAAACTACAGGTTTTCTGTATCATAAAAATATTATCCAGGCCATATGCTATAATGTATACCGCCTTACAATACAAATCTAATTTTGCATTCTGAAAATTATAGTTTGGGCAGTAGTTGAAAAAGACTGATTTTTCTTGAGTGACTTTGAATAGAGGGTACATTTTAGACAGGGTATTCTAGAAGATTAACAGGATCCTGGGAATATTAAGATTCAGTCATTTTTTATATACCGTAGTTGCACAAAATACTGGGAGCAAATAATAAAGAGCAAAATTAAGCATGATGTGTATGGACAGTCCATTCAATGGAATTCTGATTTCAAAATGTAGGTTTTCAAACATTTCTCAAATATTGTTCATTTCACAATCCAATTTTCTTATATTGACTAATTTTATTTTGTGGAATACATTCAATGCTTACTATTGCTTTACACTTAAACATTTGACTGATGGCACAATGTTAAAATTAAGTAAAAATAAAATCCAATCTAATAATGTACATGTGAAGCTCTAGAAAAGATTAATGCGTGCACTGTACTTAGTAACAGTATTTTATTGAGAAATGTAGCAATACTGTGACATGCCAATAAAATAGTCTGATAAACTTCTCAAATTAAAGGACAATAAATGATGTCACATTAATCAGATTTGTTTTTGTTACTATCAATAAAATATGTTGTTTTAATACATTAATCAATTGAAGTGACTATTAACAAGTTGACAAGAATGAATAGCACAATGATATCATGGTACCCGTTAATTAATTTATTTTCCTGGAACTTGCACCTAAAATTAACATGGGAGTTTTATGTTACTTAAAAGTTAAACAATTATTTATATAATATTTACAGAAGTAGAATGACTTACTGTCCCCTGCATGTGGACCAACACCCAAAAACTGGGGCCCTTCCGCGACCCCTAAAACAATAAATTTTACTGTCCCAGAGGATTTAAGCGGGACCCCTGCAGCATTACATAGTTGCATAGTTACATAGTAGATGAGGTTGAAAAAAGACATGCGTCCATAAAGTTCAACCTATGCAAAATTTAGACGACAGATACTTTATCCTATATTTGTACTTACAATATATTGATCCATAGGAAGGCAAACAAAAAACCCCAGTGAAATATCATCCAATGATATCTCATAATGGGGAAAATAACTCCAAGAATTGGCAATCAGATTACTCCCTGGATCAACATCCTTCTCATGTTTACTTATTTAGTATATCCCTGTATACCTTTCCTTTCTAAAAAGATGTCCAAACTTTTTTTTAACAAATCTATTGTATCTGCCATCAAAGTCTCCATGGGTAGTAAATTCCACATTTTACCTGCCCTTACTGTAAATAATCCTTTTCTTTGTTGCTTGTGAAATCTCCTTTCCTCCAATTTAAGGGGTGACCCAGTATCCTTTGTAATATCCTTGGGATGAATAGTTAATTTGAAAGCTTCTTGTACTGTCCTCGAATATATTTGTATATAGTTATCATATCCCCTCTTAGACGCCTATTTTCTGGTGTAAATAAATCTAATTTAGCTAACCTCGCCTCATAAGTTAGATTGTCCATCCCCTTTATTAATTTGCTGGCTCTTGTCTGCACTCTCTCTAGTTCCATAATGTCTTTTCTAAAGAGTGGCGCCCAGAATTGTACTCCATATTCAAGGTGTGGTCTTACTAATGCTTTGTAAAGGGTCATAATTCAATATTCAATACCTTCACCTTTGGGTCATACCTTTTATTATATTTTACAACGGTTCAGTTCAAATGATTAATTTCAAGTGTAATCCTGCATGGTCATCCCAGAATTAAACAAAGATGAAACAATTTATGTAGTTGCACCTTCCCCCACACCAACCTCACTAAGCCAAGCAAAAGGCATTCGGCTCATTACCAACTGCTCCACTCCCCTGGGCCATGAGAACTTTAAAAAAAAAATAACATTATGTTTGATCCTTTTGTTCATGGCGAGAAATTACTTTGTCTAGTTTCACACGCATGTGCGTGCCTGAGAAGTCCTGCATAATGATTTGTCTAGAATGACTTCACTGCCAATGTGAATTTCAAGTCCAAAATAAAGGCATATTTTTTTTTCTCAAGCGGGGCTTAATAAATGAGTGATTTTAAGGAAAACATTACGTTATGCATTTTTTCTCATACACTGGCGACACACTTTATTCGAGCTCGGCTAGTTCCACGAATTCGGGTATACCCGGGTGTATTGAGGTTTGTGACTGTTTTCTGCCCGAGTGCATTGGGTTATTTTCCAGGCAGGGATTGAAGCATTTTATTCCCGCTGGCTGCAATACTGCACAGTATATATATATATACTGCATTACAATTCATGAATTTATGCCATCTGGTAGACACGCGAAGCATTGCAGCCTATTAAATCCTAATCATTATCATTTAACAGATCAGCCGCCCGTCAGCCAGGCATGAACCCAGGCTGGGAAGGCAAACGCAACGGGGCTTGTCAGAGGTGAGGAGCGGCGCATTCCAGGTATCTGCCAGGTACATACTGGGTATTTGCTCGAATAAAGTGTGTCGGTGCAGTATTTGATCAGTTTTTATATTTAAAAAATCACTACTTTTTTATTTCTCTATGATGTTTAATTTAGCATTATAATAAGACCTTGCATGTGTCATTAAGTCAGGGAAGAAATCCTCCCAAAAAATATTAATTATTTTTTTGGGGGAAATTCTATTCAATACCTTCAACTTTGGGTTGGCTTGGTATGTGTACAGTATCACACTGTTTATGGAAATACAGTATCACACACACACATGGTACATTATCAAGTGAGTCATAATGTTTATTATATTTCGCTACACTTCAAATGATTTCTTTAAACATTAATCCTGTAGGCTCATCACAGCATTAGACCATGACGGACTAATTTAGTTGCACCTCCCCCCCTCACCACCACCACACACTCATAATAGGACATTCACACACAAAGACACATACTGTACACTGTAATGTTTCAGGTTTTGGCTATTGTGGTTTTTAATTCCATGGGGTTAAGCTGAGTCACTTCAGTCGGTGTAAGCGACCATGGAGTTCTATTGTCATTGAGAGAGGAGGATTAGGACAAACTATTGACTGTTATTATGCACACAGTACTGTACAATAAACTTGTACATCCCCCCCCTTCAGTAGTGCTGCATCTGTGCTGCAGGATTAGTGACTTGAAAGCCTTGACTGGTTAACACTACTGAAAACCACACAAAACAATTAAACTATAACTTGCCGTACATGTAAACTATAATTCATTTTTATAAATAAAAGGTAAGACACACATATCTATTACAAATACTATACGTACAGTTCTGTATATAATTAAGTATATATAAAGTGGAGAGTATACACAGACATAAAATGGTTAACATTCAATTACCTTTAATAGAAGGATACAATTTAATCAAGTTATTGTCAGTACCATACTTACATGTACTATACTTACTGTACCTGTACTTACCTTACTACAGTACATGCCGGTGGCACTCCCATTTCACTCTAAATAACGGGCAAACCGCTGCTAATATAGTCTATGTAGTTGTTGCATATTTGTAAAGTCAGTATGTCATTCCAGAAACTCATTATTCCTTGTATTAATACCTCCTTTTTAGATGGTTTAACAAACTTTCTTATATGATCCTTCAGCTCTTGCCATACCAGTTCTAAAAGGTTGAAATCTGGTGCTCTGGAATGGGAGGGGGAAAAAATGGCGAATTAGTTGAACAGATACAAACAGTTTAAACAAGTTCATGTACACTGGAGCACTTACTCCAGTGTCATTTTAACCCAGTTGATACCACTCGCAAGAATATAAGAAAAAGAGACAGTATGTTTAGGATCATTGTCCTTGAAAAAACGGTGACCACCAGATGGGAAATCATGCCTAATGTATTCAACAATACGGGTGACTATTTGTTCTTGGAAAAATAATTTGCTCATGATTAATGGAACAAAAGAAGAAAAAAAAATGTAAAATTGAACTTTAGGGTACAGAATACACTACAGTTGTACTGTACCGTGCATAAGGCTACAGCATGTGACTTTGTACATCAAAATTAGAAGATACAAGGCACTGTAGTCATAATGTACTGTCCCCCATGTCATGCCCTTTCTCCCCAAATACCTAAAAAATCTAGATTAAATAATGTATGGTGCGATTGTAAATATATAATATTGTCTCTTTCTTTACAGACTAAGATGTCCAAGAAACACCATCCATTAAGAAGAAGAAAAAGACAAGATTGTAAATTTGGAAGAAGAGGCGACTTTGTATTTTTTGATTATTCATTTTTCCTTTGTTATCCAGAAAAAGAAAAATGTTCTTTCTTTACATATAATATTTTGGTGTGTTCATGTTTTACTGTTTACACACTTACATAGTACATGTGCAGGACTACACCGTACTGTACATAAAGTTGTAAAGGCATTTAAATATATATATAAATATCTGACATACAGTACAGTACCGTATACAGTATATCAATCTTGAAATTAAGTTGCTTTTAGTGCTTAAATTGTACTATAAAAAAATAAAGTACCGATGTACAGTAGTTTAAATATAGTATATCTAAATACTGTTGATCTTTGTCACACATACATACTGTACAAGACAAAATCTTTAAAATCCAGTACATACTGTAATGTAAAGTTCTCAATGAATTTAAATATATAAAAATGTCTCATTGAGATTCTGTACAGTATACTACAGTATATAACTACAATATATTGTAGCATGAAAACAGTGTTTGTACTATATACAGTACAGTACTGTACTGTAGATACACAAAGTCCAGCACTACTGTACAACAGATACAATTGACAATTTGACATACACGCATGCGCAGAAATGTGATGCCACGCATTTGCATTTCAACAAGTGTATAGAAGATTATCCAAGGATAGCAGCGGAGCACAGCTGAACGACGGGATCAACACCAGCAATGAGAGGGTTAAAATTCTTCTTTATTGAAACATGGTGCAGTGGGGGAGACAGCAAAAAACTCTAACGCGTTTCAGGCTATGCAGCCCTTTTTCAAAGAGTGAAATTGCGTCTCCACTACTCGCAGCTTTAAAGGGGAAACCCCGCCCACTTTTCCCAGAGATGCCGTGCGGTTTTCGCGCGAGTGCTATTAAGTCTCTGATTGGTCAGAGTAGCCCTCCAACTGGGAGCTAGAGCGGAGAGGCGTCTCTGGTAGCTGTGGATACCAGCTAGCCTTCTGCTTGGTCAGAGTTGATCTCCAATCAGATTACTGATTTGGAGATGCATCTTTGGTGGTCAGGGTTACCCGTTCAGCCGCGGGAGTGGGGGAAATGACAGAGGGTATAACATACAATTGTGAGTGACAACAGACATATAAAAATACAAATCAATGACAACGCAATCAATTTCCTCGTATGGATAGACACAGGATGTAGAATAACCTAAAGTATATTGTTAATGTACAGTGTCTAGTTATATCAGAAAAATATATAATTCCTTCTAGCCCTTAATTTATTATCAATCAATATATAGGGCAAAGAATTGTTCATGATAATATTTAGTGATGAACAGTATGTTCCTATTTTTGTGCAGAACAATAGATGCTGAATCCATAGAGAATGAATACACAAATGCAAAGAGAAGGCAACAGAAGAAGATGGGAAGATAAATAAATAAATAAACAAGGGGGAAAGGAAAGGGAGGGGGGGTGGGGGGGGGGAGGGGGAAGGGGGGGGGAGGGGGGAGGAGGGGGGAGGGGGGGGAAGGGTGGGGGGAGGGGGGAGAGAGGATGGTTGATGGGGGGGGGGGAGAATGAAAAACAAGTAAAAATGGAAAATAAAGACATATTGTGCATAAAAAACCAAATCATTATAATAACTCATTATGCTAGAATCCGTATGAGACATGGAATATGAATAAATCAAGTAAGAAAATGTTTTAGTTCCCAGTCCTGGTTCATGCCCCTGGGTGCCATTGTCCCAAGGGCATAAATCCAGAACATCTCTCTACGATTAAGCAAAGCTTCTCGATTGCCTCCCCTGACATGAGTCTGAATGTGTTCAAGGGCACTATATGTGAAAGATCTTAATGTTCCCAGAGGGCAGTGATTAAAGTGGCGTGCGACCGGGTATCTATCATCACGTTTCTTAATACTCCTGATGTGTTCAGTAATTCGGACTTTTAGCGGTCTTATTGTTCGGCCTACATAATTACTCCCACAGGGACAGTTGAGTAGATATATCACAAAGTTGCTGTTACATGTAAGAAATTTCTCAATGCGATAGACCTGATTAGTGTATATGTTCTTAATGGATTTAAGTTCCTTGGCATATCTACATGTGTTGCAGTTCCCACACCTAAAAAATCCCTTTGGTGTTGTGGGGGTGGGTTTCTTAGCAGAGCAGAACAAACTAGGTGATAAATGATTCCCAATGGTCTTGGCCTTTTTAAAGACTATTTTGGGGTTAGATTTAACTAAACTCTCTAGATCTCTATCCAATTTAAGGATAGACCAATGTTTTTGTAAGATACACCTAATCTGCTCTGCCTGCTTAGAATAGGTGGTTATGAAGAGTGGTACCTGAGGGTTTGTATCTCCCTTAATGTTAATTTCTCCTCTTTTCTTTCTAGTATTCTTTTTATTTCTGTTTAGGAGCTCTGTTCTATCCATTTTGAGTGCGTTCTCAAACGCAATCTCTAGGTCTTTCTCTCCATAACCCCGACTCAGAAATCTTTGTCTGAGTTCCGCAGCCTGAAGGAGGAAAGATTGTTCCGTAGAGCAAATCCTCCTTAGTCTGAGGAACTGTCCCTTTGGAATACCCCGAATTAGGGATCTTGGGTGAGCACTGTTGGACCTGAGCAGCGAGTTTCTAGAGTTCGTTTTTCTAAATACATTTGTCTGTATACTCAGATCTGTGTCTATGTATAGGTGTAGATCAAGATAGTCGATCTTAGTTTCATGGTAGTTATGAGAAAATTTCAAATTATAAGTATTTGCTTCCAGATATTCAAAAAAAGAGTGTAGAGTGTCAATATCACCGTTCCAAATTAATATTAAATCATCTATAAACCTACGATAAAACATAATGTTGTGCCTGAAAGGATTCTTATCACCAAAAATGTGAGTGTTCTCCCAAAAACCCATGAATAAATTTGCATATGAAGGTGCAAATGATGTGCCCATTGCTGTGCCTTGTGACTGTAAATAATATTGTTTGTCAAACATAAAATAATTATGTTGTAACAAAAACATAAGTGCATCTAATAAAAAAGTGCTCTGTGCTAGGTTAAGGTTAGAGTGATTCAGAAAGTGACTTATAGCTTTAGTGCCCAAGGTGTGTTCAATTATTGTGTACAGTGAGGTCACATCCAATGTGACCCATATAAAAGTATTAGACCATTTTATGTTTTGAATATCTAGAAGCAAATCTGAAGAATCCCTTAGATAAGAAGGGAGTTCTTTTACAAAAGTCTGCAAAAAATAATCAACGTACCTAGATAGACCATCCCCCAAAGATCCAATACTGGAAATAATAGGTCTGCCAGGAGGGCTAACCAAAGATTTATGGATCTTTGGGAGATGGTGAAAAATAGGCACGTTGGGAAAGGGGTTATACAAATAAGCGACTTCTTGTTTTGTAAGAACACCCAATACGCTGCCCAGGTCCAACAAGGTTCCAATTATACATACATGCATGTGCTGAAATGTGATGACAAGCATATGCATTTCAACAAGGTTCCAATTTGACATACACACATGAACAGAAATGTGATGGCGCATATGTGTTTCAACAAGTTTCAATTTGACATAAACTCATGCGCAGAAATGTAGTGACACGCATGCGTTTCAACAACGTTCCAATTTAACATAGATGCATGTGCGGATTACAGTATATATTTTACATTCAGAACGAGAGCGAAGTTGTATTTTTGTATTATTCATTTTAACTTTATTATCCTGTACAAATAAAACATTTAATTAGCTAAAAATACTTTTTGTTGTGTGTGATCATATTTTAAATCTTCTACAGTTCGAGAATTTTTGTATGGCTAAAAGCTGAGGAGGCTCAGAAAGAACTTCTTTCCCATGTACTGTACTGTATACAGTATGAACTCATATTTTTAATCTTCAAATTACAATTAAACACACACTTGAAGTACTGTACGGGAATAAAAGACATGTTGAATTGCAAATAGATTTTTTAAGACAACAACTCGCGATCGCCCACTTGAGTTTCTCGATGGTATTGCAGACAACGCTAAAATGCAATTTTCCGCACTCGAACAAAAAACACATGTAAACTTGAGTCTTAACACCAGAACATTTTAAGACATCTTGAACCAACACGGATTGCGCAAGGGAATAGAACTCGTGAAATGTTCGGATAACGGCCACTGCCTCTGTATGTACTAGTTCACAGTTACTTTGCACGTAAACCTAATACATCATGGTTAAGATCCAATCTTAAAGGATATTTT
The DNA here is from genome assembly GCF_040206685.1 of Ascaphus truei. Lineage (NCBI taxonomy): Eukaryota > Metazoa > Chordata > Amphibia > Anura > Ascaphidae > Ascaphus > Ascaphus truei. Next base: position 265,280,892 of record NC_134485.1, on the reverse strand, counting down.
CAGTGTAATAAGTGCAAAGACTGTACACACATTACCAACACAAGAGTTTTAAAACAGTGAACACACTAAATCATTTTTATCAAACATTTGATAAACTGCAGAACTAACAATGTAATATATCTTATTACTTGTATGTACAGGCTTATGTATATAGGCAAGACAATAAGGGAACTGAGGCTGACATTGGCTACCTGGCTTTTTGATGCATTGATCACCTCACAAGTGCAATGAGAGGGGGGAACATGGATAACCATCTGTTAAGGAAAGGATCAGAATGGATCTACCATCTTGAAACCCTCAATCTTCATGGCTTGACTGAAGGGTTAATCTACACACCATTCATTTATAAAGACACTCTGTCCATCCTTCTTCCATATAATAGGGGACTCTAATGCTGTGACTTCAGTATAGTCATCATAGGACCTAAATACAGGATTAGATCCACTGTCAAGAAATTGCTTATCTCTATTGATCATATCTTACCATATTATCCCTGCTGTTGCACAGAATCTACATAAACTGCTTCCAGCCACACATGAAAATAACATTATTTATTATAATAACACAGAGATGGCATGAAAGCTATTTTAGAATCAATCAAATATTTATACACTCTGGCTGAGGTCAGTTAAGTTCTAGCTTACATTTGCAATCTGCTACGATGGCTGAAATCTCAATGCAAACAGTTGGAGAAATATCATTGGTTTACATCAGCCATGTGGTCATTACCATGGCAACACAACACAATTTAAAGATAGTTCTCCCTGCAATCTGTTACTGTGCCCTGACAAAGCTCCATATATGATTAAACGCATAAGGTATCATGGCACTCTGATCTCACAACCAGGAAGCTAATTGTAGCTCAGACAGAGGCAGTTTGAGTTTGCTGTGTCGCTAGGACAAGGGAGGATTTAGCTATTTTATTTATACTTATGAAGCCACTTGCAATGTAACTACAGTCCACGGCAACTGTTGCCATTAGAGGCAGGGACTATTGAAATGATGGTACACTGGCGACACACTTTATTCGAGCTCGGCTAGTCCCACGAATTCGGGTATACCCGGGTGTATTGAGGTTTGTGACTGTTTTCTGCCCGAGTGCATTGAGTTATTTTCCAAGCAGGGATTGAAGCATTTTATTCCTGCTGGCTTCAATTCTGCACAGTATATATATATATACTGCATTACAATTCATGAATTTATGCCATCTGGTAGACACGCGAAGCATTGCAGCCTATTAAATCCTAATCATTATCATTTAACAGATCAGCCGCCCATCAGCCAGGCATGAACCCAGGCTGGGAAGGCAAATGCAACGGGGCTTGTCAGAGGTGAGGAGCGGCGCATTCCAGGTATCTGCCAGGTACATACCGGGTATTTGCTCGAATAAAGTGTGTCGGTGCAGTACATTGTTTCTATCTCAAAGTATGTGAGGTTTAGACAGCAATTTGCTCTAATACAGGGCTACACAATGCCTTCACTTTCAATCCCCACTCAGTCTAATAATTATCTTTGTCCAGTTTATTTATCATACACAGGTTACACAGTTACACCCTTCTCTACGTTATTACACATTAAGATAACAGGTGTCCTCTGTTGCCTCAGACCTTCAAAGGATATTTAAGGATATGCCTCTGCCCCTGTTTATTTTTGCCATCCTGGGTATTCTCCCTACGGCTATTTGTTCATCTACACAGACTCACTGGCCAGTCGGAATTTAGCCAAAATATGTTACATGTTTACGGCTAGCCACTAAGGTAATGAAGCTGTCTTTTTTTAAATTAAATAACACAGTATTGAACCAGGGGGTCCGCAGAGCTGAACCAAATGAATTTCAGCCTCGGGGGCCCACTTCTTCCCAAGTTGCAGGCCCCAGTATGGGGTGCCGGTATCTCTCTGCATTGTTTAAACGTGTCGTGAGGGAATTTAAACATGGTGGAGATGACTGTAACTCGGACAGCAGGGGGTCCCCAAGACATAAATGAATGTGGTTCAGCTCTTGAGACCCTCTGCTTCAATTATAAAGTAATTAAAATTTAAAAAAAGCAATGCGATCACACAGGGATAGTGACTGATTCTGCGCGTCTCTTATACACTCATTTAGGCCGATAGGATTCCCACAGCGGGAGTCCCATTCAGAAGCAGGGACCCTGCTGTGTTAATTCTGATGGGCCATTAGTCTGTCTTGCAGGGATTCAATGAGCACACAGGACCAGAACCGTACCTGTGGTGTAATCTGCGCCGACAGCGCACCCAACCATTGTTCTACATCCATACTTCCTCATTTATCTCATAACACAATTGAACAGAATGTAAAAGCTCCTAATTTCTCCCCCTTTCCAAGTTATCAAGTTCCCTGCAATATCAAAAATCCCCTTTACCACTCACAAATTGACTGATTACATTAACAAAATTCTGATTTAGTGTCTATTTTTGTGCCCAATAAAATGTCACAAAATCAAGGATTGCACAATTTCCTGATGACTTTCAGCACATGTTGTTTGAATGGTATTATTCAAAAATATTGCCTCTAAACTAGCTACTGGGTATAATAAAAATCACATCTGTGTAATGCCTTTTCAGGACCTTTCTGATGCACTGCAACCTACAACAGCTTCCAATAAGTATTGCTTAATCATTATAAGATCAAAGTACTGTAATCAAAAAAATAAGCTGGCAATTAAGATGAATAGCCTTAAGGATGAGATAATGTTTAGATGAGAGAAGCTGAAGTCAAAGCAATGTAATAATGATAGGAAATAAGGTGCTCAAAAGGGAAGACCATATGTTAATGATCATTTGTAACAATAACAAAAAGAACAGGTCTGACTTTCCTAATTAAGATAGACAAAAACAAAATTACTATACTTGAGCTTGTGATTGAGGATGTGCAGATGGGACTATCACTATCATATTTCAATCCCGTCAACTCAATGGGGCCTATTCTAGTAGCTTCGATAAAATTGCTGCCATCTCGACCGGTTTGGCAAGACCCCATTGAACGTCATTTGTGTTATTATGGTAATCAGAAAGAATCTGAAAGCATTTCCACAAGTCTCAAACCGTGAGGTAGGAAAATGCCAACACTGTACGGGACAACAGAGATGGTACAGTATCTCAGTATCTCACAGTATCTCAGCCTGCTGCAGTTAGAGAGTAGAAGAGTACCTGAAGCCCTTGCTAGTTGCCTGTGAACACGGAGAATAAGGACGGTTTGCTTTACCCTGATATACTTACCTTTACTGCAGATGGTTGTGCACGACAGAGCTAGATGATTGCATTACTCTGTGATTTTTGCTTAAGCTTTCATTCTTGTGTCTTAGAAGCTTTATGATTGCATTACTCTGTGATTTTTGCTTAAGCTTTCATTCTTGTGTTTTAGAGAGGGGGATAAGGGTCAAGGGAAGTACCTTGAGGTTCCTGTGGACCCAAGGGAACGGGCCAGAAGAAAGGGTTCCTACCCTGAAACGTTGCCCCTCTTAACCTACCCCAGTGTCTTTATATGTTTTTTTGTTCCCCATACCCTCATTTGTACCCCACACTTCCCTTTCCTTTGTATCTAACCCCCCCCCCACCCTAGTGTGATAATTAGAGCTGTATACTTTGCTAAATGAGTCAGTGAGCAGTTCCAATTTTGTACATTTATATTATTTACGCTATTAAATTTGTGGCTTATTTTGAAACTATCTACATGTTTCTATCTATTATAGTGTGCTGGAGCCTACTTTGGGATTAGTATCTCAGCCTTTTTCTCAGTTCTCCCTGTGCGATCTGGCCGCAGTTTGTAAGAGCTGCATAGAAAGAGCTGCATCTCCCTGCACAGCCCCTACAGGCAATCACAGTGTTTTAATTTAAATTTTAATAATAGTGTATTATACCAGGGGGTCTCTGGAGTTGAACCACACTGATTTTAGCCCCGTGTACCCTCACCATCAATCACATGGTACTGCAACCAATCGGATTGTGAGATATGCCTCATAATACAACCCCAATCCGTTTGGTTGAAGTACCATGTGTGGGCAGCCATTTTTTTTTAAAGAAGTGACATCATTCACTTAAGATGATGTCACATCCTTTAAAAAAAATGGAAGCTGTCACCTGGTACTTCAACCAATCATATTGGGGATGTAGCATGTGATGCCTCACATGGTATATCTCACAACTCGATTGGTTGAAGTGCCATTAGATAGCAGTAATTTTTTTTTTAAGGAAGTGACTTTCCTCCCTTTAAGATGACGTCACATCTTTAAAAAAAAAGAAAAAGAACCCTGTCACATGGTACACAGCCAATCGGTTTTGGGGTGTAACATTTGACACTCAAATGTGACATCACAGGCCTTATATAAGGCCTGTCTTGTCTTGTTTGAGTTTAAGAGGCCGATGGGACAACATCCGCTCCATTGGATTACAAGTAAAGAAGACAGAAGAAAAGAAAATAAAGAATAGAAGAAGAAAGAAGAAAAGAATGCAGAACGTACTGGGTATGCATCTCTTCAATCAAGATTTGATCACAGACTTCTTCACATCGGCTGTTGAGTATCATTGCGTCGATGGTCAAGAGTTGGTGCTCGCGTAGGATGGCGGTGAAGACATCGATGATAATAAAAAATTGATTGTATTTTATTTAATTATATTTTTTTTTTAGGTTGCTTATTGACTGCTAATGTGTTTATCTGTGCCCCTTTATTGATAAAACAGTGACCAGCAATCTATTATTTGGCAAATGCTTGTTTTCATTTCATTGTTATTTAATTTTTGTGCTCGCTTTTTTTTTAATTGTTATGTATTTTTGGTGCTTGTTTTTTTTATAACTTAATATTTTATTGAATATTGCAAGCATAAGATACTATACAAAATAAAAACGATCATGGAGACGATATTAACTTTGGAAAATGAAGCATTCATAATGGGATTGCACGGCTTTTCGAGCCCTACTCAGCCGGGCGATTCAGGATGAAATGTTAAGAAGATAAGCAATGACAAAATAATATACAAAATATTAAAAAAAAAAAAAAAAAAAAAGGGGGCGGGGAGGGAGAGTAGGGAAAGGGGAGGGGGAGAGGTGGGGGAGATAGGGAGAGGGTGCCACCCCCGGCAAGACCCACAGGCTGACAGAGGTCGATCACCCTTGGTCCCAGATCATCCATCACAGGTTGACTCTGAAGCACTGACGTCCATGTAGCTGCTCGTATGATGAAAATTGAGCTTCCACCCCCAAAAGAGAACGCATCTATAACTATTATAGCCAGATTGTGTTACTCTCAACCCCGGGGATGTCTGTCTGTGCCAACAAAGGCGCCCAGACTTTTAGAAAATTGGCGCCAGTGTAGTTAACTAAACTCATCAACTTTTCCATCTGGCAGATACACCACATGCGATTCCGAAACTTTGGGAGTTTTTTAAAAATATTGTTGTGTATTTTTGGTGCATGTTTTTTATTTGTTGTGTATTTTTAGTAATTGTTTATTTTTAATTGTGTATTTTTGGTGCTTGTTTTTTTTTAGTTTGCCAATTGAGTGCCATAGTTGCAAATCATGCCTATAATTTGGGCATGGTGTACAACTGTGCCAATAAATGGGTAGATGGTGAGTGTAGTTTCCTTGGGGAGGGTGGTTAGGCATCAGTGTGGGTAGTGGGGGGGGGGGGGTAACCCCTTAATTACTATAACGGTTACTAACCACTAAGGTGATTAAGGGGTAGTGGGCATTAGTTTGTTTTTTATCGTTATGTTGCTGCCACGGAGGATGGGGAGGAAGACAAGGACAAAGATGCGGATGGCATTCATCCTGGCAGGGGTAAGTGCAACTTTAATTTACTTTATGTTGGTGGATGATGTTTAATTTTTAATGGGCAAATTAGCTATAATCCAGATCTGGTTAACAATAATTTTTCCAATTACTGGACTGTATGTGGGGGGGGGGGGGTGCAGGGAGAGGGGGCTTATGGGGGTAGAGGGGTTGGCAATTCATTGCCATTGGGGTTATCTTTGCTCCCATTGAAGGCATAGGTAACCACACTGGCATTCAATGGGAGTATTGGCTTGTATTGAATTAATGATTATTGGTTTTAGCGGGGGTGAGTGAAGGGGTTATTTGGTCTGTGGTGTGTTTTTATGCCTACCTGTGGGTAGCGGGAGGGGTTAACCCCTTCATTACCTTAGCAGTAGTAACCACTAAGGTAATGCATGGGTTAACTTCTCCTGCTACCCTAATGGTAGGTATAAACATACACCCTGGGCCTAATGCCACCTTCAGCAACCCCATATACCCCATATAAACCAGACACTGGTGTTTAACCCATTCATTACCTTAGATTTTAGCCTCTTAGGTAATGTAGCTGCCTGTAAATGTATTTTTATTACACAGGATTGAAGTCGGGGGTCTCTGGAGCTGGTTTTAGTGTGTATCAGCTCCAGAGACTCCTTACTACAATCCGATGCAATAAAAATACATTTTTTTTTCTAAGTCCTGCTCGCTAATCCCATCTCACCACCCTAGGGGTGGAAAGATGACATTTGCAAGGAGCTTGCTAGCTGAGTGCCTCAATGATCTCATTGGAGGTACTAGAATAGGGTGATTTTCTAAAAAACGCGAGTTGGAGCACTATGGCTTGGGGAGAAGGACTTCCCGAACGAGTTTGCCAGGTCATCTGGCTTTCTGAATAGCAGCCTTGCCAAATTGTTTGGGAACTGGTCAAAATCCTCGATGAGTTAGTTATCAAAGTTTATAGAATAGGCCCCAATGTCTTTATCCCCATGTAGCCTTCTCACAAATATATCTATTCTTTTATTATATATTAAGTATATATATATATACTTTTCATTGATTTGGCTTTCTAAATTCATTATCAGAAATAAGACCAACCTCTTCATTGTAAAGTCCTTTTAAAATGTATATGTTACTCCTGACAAAATTAATTATACAATGCTCAATCAAAAAAGGATTCAGTCTCAAAATGATGAAGTAATATAATGTTGTACAGGCATACCCCGCATTAACGTACGCAATGGGACCGGAGCATGTATGTAAAGCGAAAATGTACTTAAAGTGAAGCACTACCTTTTTTCCACTTATCGATGCATGTACTGTACTGCAATCATCATATACGTGCATAACTGATGTAAATAAGGCATTTGTAACAGGCTCTATATTCTCCCCGCTTGCGCACAGCTTCGGTACAGGTAGGGAGCCGGTATTGCTGTTCAGGACGTGATGACAGGCGCATGCGTGAGCTGCCATTTGCCTATTGAGCGAGATGTACTTACTCGCGAGTGTACTTAAAGTGAGTGTCCTTAAACCGGGGTATGCCTGTAGTCTATTGGCCTAAGAATTGTTTTACTTTCCATTATTGATTTTGCATGCCCTTTGTTTTAAACAATAGTAGTTACAAAATTAACCTATTGGTAATATGGACAATTAATAATATGTACATGTAATTTTTATATTTTCAACATTTCAGATCTCTTCAGTGACCTACTGTATACATTGTTGCATTACTTATTTTACCAGAGAATTCCATGGTGTGAAAACCTTGGGTTTTTTTTTTTGATTAATTTGAAAAATGTGGGAAAATTCTCAGACTTCATGACTCTAGGCTGTGGCTTGTCCTAGGAAAGGAAAGGCATTTTATATTAAACATGTTTTTATTGCTTTTGACACTTATGCAAAAATTGTAATATGTTTACTTTTCTTAATCTAGAATGTGGACACGTGTTAAAAAAGGCTTGCAGGCTTTTCAAGATAATATACTTGTTATTACTAAATGTTGATGACTGAAGTGCTTGTCATGCATGTACCACAGTTTATTTACTTGACAGTTCAATTTATAACCTTTTAAATCAAATGCATATTTTCTATTGTGGGCCAAAAATGGTATCACATGCAACAAAGAATACATTATGCCATTACAGGATACAGTTATTTGCAGTGACAATAATAAATTTTGAATTGCATTTTTTTGCGTAGTGTGTCTAAATACATTTCATTACATTGCTACATAGACCCCTGACATAAGAAAGCAGCTAATTCTACCAATCTGTCTTCCCATTCATTCCTGTTACATAGTTACATAGATACATAGTAGATGAGGTTGAAAAAAGAGGTACGTCCATCAAGTTCAACCTATGCTAAATTTAAACAACAGATACTTTATCCTATATATATGTACTTACTTATTGATCCAGAGGAAGGCAAACAAAAAACCCCAGTGTTATATACAGACGAGCCAACGAGTATTCTAAAACTTGCCTTAAACTATCCAGGTACATGCTGGGTATATTTCAGTGACATTTCTGCAGAGGCCAATGGCCCATCGGATTAACACAGCAGGGGTTCCTGGTAGTCCCATTCAGTTTAAATGGGACTGCCAGGGACCCCCGCTGTTAATCTGATGGGCCATTAGTCTGTCTGCAGAAATGTTTGAAATGTTGCAGCATGTACCCAGCATATACCCAGCATGTACCCAGCATGTACCAGGGTCTTTTTGGAGATTGCCCCAGGTTTGTTTTAGAATAATCGTCAGCACTATAGTAGTACATATTGATGTACTGCCCTTGGGAAGAATAGTTCTTTTGAAAGCTCCTTGTACTGTCCCCAAATATATTTGTATATAGTTATCATATCCCCTCTTTGACGCCTCTTTTCTAATATAAATAAATTTAATTTAGCTAGCCTCTCCTCATAAGTTAGATTGTCCATCCCCTTTATTAATTTGGTGGCTCTTCTCTGCACTCTCTCTAGTTCCAGAATGTATTTTCTAAGGAGTGGTGCCCAAAATTGTACTCCATATTCAAGGTGTGGTCTTACTAAGGCTTTGTAAAGGGGCATAATTATGTTTACTTCCCTTCCATCCATTGCCTGTGTAATTCAAGATAGGATCTTGTTTGCCTTTGCAACTACTGCATGACTTTGGGCACTATTGCTAAGCCTGCTGTCTACAAGCACTCCTAAATCCTTCTCCCAATTTAGCCCCATTTAATTTGTAAGTCACCAGTTTATTCTTGCATCCCAAATGTATAACCTTACATTTATCTGTATTAAAACTCCCCTGCCATTTACCTGCCCACGTTTCCAGTCTCTCCAAGTCCTTCTGGAGAGAAATTACATCCTACTCTGATTCTACTATCTTACACAATTAAATACATACATAATAAAATATATTAAAAAGTATTTTGTTTTCCATTAGGCATTCCTGAATATTATCCCGTATTAAACCTTCAAGTAGTTTCCCACTATTTAAGTCAGACTTGCAGGTCTATAATTTCCCGGTTGTGATCTAGCTCTCTTTTTAAATATAGGCACCACATCTGCTTTACGCCAATCTTGTGGTACTGATAGAAAAAATAAATAAGTGCGCACTAAAATAAATACTTAATACAAAGAGTTAATTGTGATGTCAATTTAAATAAAAAAAACACACCCCACCATGTGGAAAAGGTAAATAAATATATACCAATGTAGATGAGCGTCTGCTGCTGTGTAAAGGGTAGCCCAAGACCCTAGAATCTAGTAACAAAAAAAACAAACAAAGCGCACAACACTCATCGTGAAAAATGTAATAAACTATGTTTATATATAAGGTGTTTCAAGGTTATGCGTACATCAAGGTAGATTAATCAAGCATAGAGCCACAGAGTGGCAGTTACCAGTGTCTGCAACCAGGAACCACCAGAGCTTCACTCTCCTTTCCACCTACAGGTAGGTGAAATGCCAGATAATTGATGACTCTGCCACAGTCTCAATGTCCTGTAAATAGCGTCAATACGCTTAGTGGATCCTGGGGAGTGGTTGTCCTTTGTTCGCAAGTAGTACACAGGTTCCCCTGCAGATCTCACTGTGTTTCCCGATCAGTCAGGCAGCATGACGGCATGGTCCCGCGGGGCCTTCTGTGACGTCAGAGCGCCCACTCTGCTTTGAGTAACAGCGTCTGCCAGTAATGATTCAGACCTCACTTGGCAACCATAGAGGCAGGCAACAGCGCGGCACATGCGCAGAAGAGGAAATCAACTCGGTGTTCAGCAAACCGTTTGACAACAATAAAATACACCTTGGAATATGAATAATAAAAGTATATAGGTTGAATGGTATCTCTCCTGTTGCCAAGTGAGGTCTGATATCTCCAATAATCTGCCTGCCCATCTCATATATTTTCGTTTCTCATTTTTTTGTTATTAAGGCACTTAAAGAACTTTTTAGGGTTTTTCTTTCTTTCTATTGCAATTCTTATTTCATTATCCATTTTTGCTAATTTTATTGCCCTTTTGCAATTTTTGTTACATTCCTTATGATTCTGATACGATGTCTCCGTCCCTTCTGACTTAAAGAATTTAAACGCCTTCCTCTTCTTGTCCATTTCCTCCCCTACCTGTTTATTTACTGTTGCCACATTGGTTTTGACTTATTTCTTTTATACTTATTGTAAGGAATCGGGAGGCCACGTCCCCTGCAGCGTGTCCCCTCCATCCTGTACCACAGCGGTTGCTGTCCCTGCCCCCCGTCGGTACCCTCGCCGGCTCTCGGCACCTACCATGGCGGTCACTTACACCGTCGCCATCTCACATGGACGCACGTTACAGAACGCGTGCCATTCCTCCTTGCTTATGCCTTGCATCCGGACACTGCCTCCGCCTCTTGGCCACTGCAGGACCTGCCGCCATGCCCCCTGTGCTCACAGCTGATTACCAACAACCATTCCCTTCCGTCCAGTCCGGAGCCGCTCCTTCGCATGCCTCTGCCAAGCCCCCTGCTTTGATTGGTCTCTTGCGATACTTATACCCTGCTCTGTCACTTCCTCCTTTCTCTGCATAGTTCCTCGCTCCTTGTGTTGTCTGGATCCTGTGCCGCGCTTCTTGTCTCATTTCCTGTAGCTTTGACCTGGCTTGTCTGACCCCCTCTTGCTCCCAATCTCGGCTCCCATCTGACTATGTTACCTCTAGGACTCTCGGACTTGGCTCACGCACCACGACCTCCCGGATCTCCCATACCCCAGACTCTAGGCTACGGATATTACTACGGTACCTTCTCCTTCCCTGGATATGGCAAGTACCATTACTATTCTTAACTTAGTACCCAGGCCTGGCCATGTCAAACGCCACATTCAGGACACACCCTCTCTGCTGTGGGTGTGTGTTACTCCACTTCCCACCTCAGCACAGGGGACAGGTCTGGTCTGCGGGCAGCACAGCGTGACATTATGCAGAGCCCAACAAATACAGACCTTGCTGAGGTGGGTCAAGTACTCTGGCCCTTACACAATGTTGCCAATTTTTGGGAAATAAAATTACTGCTCTATCCCTCCAGATAGCTGACCTTTTGCTTGAGGTATCTTCTTCCAGGGCGTCATCGTCCACTGCACAGCCTGCATCCACACAGGATGGCACTGCTTTAATGGAGCCTAAAATTCCCACTCCCAAACCTTACTCTGGAGACCCCCCTGTCATGTCGAGGTTTTCTGACCCAATGTGAAATTCAATTTGAGATGTCCCCATGGCTCTTCACATCCGGATACCAGGGTAGCCTATGTTTTCTCTCTTTTAACAGGGGATGCCAAGGCCTGGGACTCACCTATCTGGGAGCTATGTCCAGAACTGACCCAGAATTATCAGTGCTTCCAACAGGAATTCCAACAGGTATTCGATACCCCCGGCCACCGTGATACGGCCGCATCTTCGCTAAATCACATGTTTCAAGGTCGAAGGTCCATGGCCAAGTATGCACTCGAATTCCGACTATCGCAGCGGAGACACGTTGGAATGTGGAAGCACTCATTGTCATCTTCTGGCAAGGACTGACTGAACCAGTAAAGGATGAACTTACAGTCCGCCCCAGGCATGAAGCTTTGGAGGATCTGATCGCACAATGTATACACGTGGATCAACGCCTCCAGGAGCAACACCATGAATGTCACTATTTCAGGTACGTGTCTCTTGGCTCTTCTCGTCCCATACCTCTTCCAACTTCCTCCCCAGCTATCCAGTCCCTGGAACCCATACAGTCTGCAGTCAACAACTTCTCACTGCCGAAAGGTCTCCTCGTTGGAACGAGGGTTTATGCTACTATTGTGGGTCCCCGGTACATGTGCTACACTGGCGACACACTTTATTCGAGCTCGGCTAGTCCCACGAATTCGGGTATACCCGGGTGTATTGAGGTTTGTGACTGTTTTCTGCCCGAGTGCATTGGGTTATTTTCCAGGCAGGGATTGAAGCATTTTATTCCCGCTGGCTGCAATACTGCACAGTATATATATATATATATACTGCATTACAATTCATGAATTTATGCCATCTGGTAGACACGCGAAGCATTGCAGCCTATTAAATCCTAATCATTATCATTTAACAGATCAGCCGCCCGTCAGCCAGGCATGAACCCAGGCTGGGAAGGCAAACGCAACGGGGCTTGTCAGAGGTGAGGAGCGGCGCATTCCAGGTATCTGCCAGGTACATACTGGGTATTTGCTCGAATAAAGTGTGTTGGTGCAGTACGTACCTGTTCTTGGAGTCCGGGAAAATAAATATGCCACGTGAGGAATGAGGGTCTCTCTCTGGGTTCTATTTCTTCTCGTCCTCTCCCAAAAGAGAAGCTTCCTAAAAGGATCATGCTTCCTATTATCCTCGAAGGACCAAGTTTTCTTGTCTCTGCTGCTGCTTTCCTAGACTCTGGTTCGGGCGGCAATTTTGTGGATCAGGAATTCGCCACGCAGAACAAGATTCCTCTTATCCAAAAAAATGTACCCATCGGTCTGGAGGCTATCGATGGCCGTCCTCTGCAATCTGCTTATATCTCCATGGAGACTCTTCCACTCACCTTATCCACTGCTGACTCACACACAAAAATAATTATGTTTGATGTTATCCACTCCCCTGCCGTTCAAGTTTTCCTAGGTCTACCTTGGTTACAGTGCCATAACCCACGTATTGATTGGAGAAACCGTACACCAATTCAATGGGAGTCAGAGGCAGACTAAACACCTATGCTGGTTCCTACTCCTTCTACACTGCTCGCAGGGGTTAAGACACCTACAGATATCAAAGCTATTCTTCCTGAGGTTTATTCTGACTTTCTCGATGTCTTCAGTAAGTCACTATCAGAGATTTTACCTCTGCACAGACCCTATGACTGTCCTATTGAACTGGTCCTAGATACTCTACTTCCTAAATCTAAGTCCTATCCTCTATCTTTACCTTAAACCAAAGCCATGGCTAGCTATATTCAAGAAAATCTCAAGAAAGGTTTTATACGCAACTCTTCCTCCCCCCGCTTGTGCCGGCTTCTTCTTTGTTAAAAAGAAGGATAGAACCCTCAGGTCATGCATTGATTACCGGGGACTCAATCGCTTTACGGTCAAGAATCATTAACCCCTTCCTCTCATCACAGAACTTTTCGATAGACTTCAAGGGGCCAGGATCTTCTCCAAGCTGGATCTTAGAGGAGCGTACAACCTTTTACGCATCCGGGAGGGCGATGAATGGAAGACCGGTTTCAATACCAGGACTGGCCACTACGAATATCTTGTGATGCCCTTCGGCCTCTGCAAAGGTTTATAGCATATCCCTACAAACATTTTCTTTATACTTTTACCTCTACTGCTAATTTCTATCCACAAGGTCTCTACATTTTCATCATTCCCTTCATAAACATCTTCCCTTATAATAGGTTTTAGATCCGGTTTAACATATAAACATACTCCACCTACTCTTCTATTTGGTCGAACCTTCTGAAAAAAGGGAATAAGCCTCTAAATGAACTGCCCAGTCAGGAGTTTCATCCCACCATGTTTCGGTAGTACCTATTATATCATACTGCAGCTATTAATTCAAGCTCCCCCATTTTATCTACCAGGCTTCTTGCATTAGCAAGCATGCATTTCAGTTTTTTTTCAGCCTGTACTTTTATCTTATCTTCTCCTTCCTTTCTGCGCTAACTTGGTTTAGTCTTTAGAAGTTTTCTAGTATTACAGTATCTGTATTTACTATGAGTGTCTTGCTGCTTGTCAAACTCGCACTTGCCCCCATTCTACCTCCATAACCTATTGTTTACTCTTCTATTTTATTTAGTTCTTTATCTGTTTCATTCCCTTCCTTTCATCCCCCCCCCCCTTCATCCTAGTTTAAAATGTCCTCCAACCTGTTACCATAACCATGCTTTCCAACTTATGCTGTGTCTTTCTGATGGGTACCTATCTTTGCATTGAAATTGCTCATAACGATCTTGAGGTGCCAATTTATTTTGTTATTATTGTTAAGTAGTTTGATTTCATGGTAAAAGTCTTCTACTTCATTGTCTGTGTGACAATGTTAATGCATATCTTGGATTATTTGAACCCTTCCCAACAGAATGACAATTTTGGTTACTCTTTTTAATTACTTTTCATACTCCACTAAGTTGTTTCTCCATCTCTTGTTTATGGCGAATCCTACTCCATTGATGCTTTCATTTTCTGTACCATTATATTATAATAGGTATCCATTTTGAGTTCAATAATGTCTTTATGTTTGCTTCACTAAGGCCAACAATATCCTATTTAATCTTCTCAGGATAGTCTTCCATTTCTTGCAGTGCTGCTTCCCATGAGAGGCCAGCTGTTGTAGGTAGCCAGATTTATGTTTGAATACAAAGTTTGTTTAACAGAAGTTAAGACCAGACAAGCACAACCACTGATCAGTTTAAATTTAAAAAAAAAAAGAAAAGCAATCAATGCTCACTTACATGTGGGAAAATACAGATGATCACTGTAGAGCATGGTTTCACGTTGAACGCTTCTTCAGGGCAAGTAACTCATAGCCCCTTTGAGGTGCATGCCCTAAAGTAGAGTTCGACGTGAAATGCGCGTGTTGGCCAAACTTCATATGCACGCACCTGATGTTCTAACTCTGACCACAACACTTAGAAGATAGCTACAATGTTGCAGAGTCATGCGTTCTAGTATTAATCTCACTACTTTAGCGCTCTGGCTAGGGACACCACGGCAAGCAGATCGCTCTGTCATTAGGACTTGTAGACTGCCCTTCTGACACTGCTTATTGGTTTAGTTATGGTATCTTTGGCTCAGATCCCATACTATATGTTAGACGCTGTAGACAGGTATCTATGCAGCTGTACTATATGACTTCACAAATAAAAAGTAGTGCTATAACGTTACGATCTATACAGATGTAGGAGAATTCAATTAAGACATTATTTGACCCACACACGCTGAAATAGAAGGGTGCCACTAATCAAGCTGTCTATGTGGGTTGCTCAAGCATTACAGTGCATTAAATCGAAACCTCTGTAACAGACATCTGCACTGATATGCAACTCATGATCAGTGTGGATGCTTGAGTTGGCCAGTGCTACAATTGAAGCTGTTCACTCGGGCAGCAAAAATATACAGACACTGTTAACAGAACCTCTATATTAGACATCTGCACTGATATGAACTACATGATCAGTGTGGATGCTTGAGTGTTCTCCTATCGTAATTGAATTTATTGACTTAGGATTTAGTTACTATATTGCACCACTGAAGAGTGTTTGGCAGCATAAAAACAAAGACACAGTTAACAGAACCTCTGTTAGAGACATCTGCACTGATATGAATTATAACAATATAGGAAGCGCTCTAACTATATAAAGTCCAAACTTGTGTAAATATTGTGGTGCCGCTTGAAGAGTAGAACTGTTCCCAATTCTCAGCAGAATTAGATTTTCAAGATGATCAGCGCACCTCATTGAAAGGGAATACAAGAGAAGAGCAAGAAAACACACTTGTGAAGCATGTTCACAGTTTGCAGTGTGCACTAATAAGTCGTGAGTTATGCACTTACATTTCAGTGCCTGCAATCAGGCACGTAAAGGTTTCTTTGGGGAATGATTCAGAAGCCTTCTTTTCTAAAAGCTTAGCTTTATGTGCAAAATCGGGATTACATTTACACAAGACAGTGTAAAAACATAAGGACAGACCAGTACGTGGTATTCAGCAACCTTCTCCGGTCTCTACATTTTTACACTGTCTTGTGTAAATGTAATCCTGTTTTTGCACATAAAGCTGAGCTTTTCCAAAAGAAGGCTTCTGAATCATTCCCCATAATTGCGGAGGTGAAGATTGCAAAGAAACCTTTACGTGCCTGATTGCAGGCACTGAAATATAAGTGCATAACTCGCCACTTATCAGCGCACACTGCATACTGTGAACTTGCTTCACTATTGTGTTTTCTTTCTCTTCTCTTGTATTCCCTTTCAATGAGGTGCGCTGATCATCTTGAAAATCTAATACTGAGATGAATTACACAATCATTATGGATGCTTAAGTGTTCTGCCGACCTTAATTGAATTTAAGTTGCTAATTAGCACCACTGAAGAGCGTCCTTATAATTCGCTGAATCCTCATACTATAGCTGCTCTTGATATTATACCTGTACCTTTACATGGTCACCTACACAGACAAATAGGATCGGTGTGGATGTATGAGTGTTTTAATTGCCATATTCATTATCTGGTTTCTAATAACTTACACTTCCCTTATATTAACTACTTGTGTATCCACGGTGCATATCCATGTTGCAAACAACAGTGGAGTAACGCATAAAATGGAGTGTGCTTAACACTGATAAGAAGTGTACAAACTCTAACAGGAATATCTAGTACACTACAATACACCGTCTAGGCGTACGTTACAAATCTTAGTAGGGTCACCTATACAATAAGGATCACGGTTGCAATATGGATACACTGATGTTCTGACTAGTATACGATCTTGAAGTTAACATACCTCCATTATACTAGCAATAATAACAAATCCAGTGCATCCACGTTAATAACTATTATTGTGCTAGAAGATTAGAAGCTAGTCGGAAGACGTACATATCTACTTGTACTTTTTGAATCCCTTATCAGGGCTGGTCTATAATTATAGCACCTACTGTACATTGATGACTTATTCCAGTCACCAATTATATACCAATAGACAGTGTTCGACAAATCACCCAAAATTCTACTCGCCCAACCAAAAAATCTACTCGCCACCTAGTCCCGCCCCCCAACTCCGCCCCTAGTCCCGCCCCCAACTCCGCCCCTAGTCCCGCCCCAACCCCGCTTTAAAATAAAATATATAAATAAAATACATTTAATAAATTCCTAGCCATTAGTTTTTGACATAAATGTATTTATTGTATTACATTATACTACAATTAGTCGTGTGTGTGTGTGTGTGTTTGTGTGTCAATGTCGGATCTAGAAATAAAAGCCAGATGTGAATGACTAGTTTCCTGAACCCCTTAACCAGTGTCTGGACGTCGGCGCTTCACAGAGAGAGACAGAGAGAGACAGACAGACAGACAGACAGACACACACACACACACACACACACACACACACACAGAGCGGCGCACACACACACACACACACACACACACACACACACACACACACACACACACACACACACACACACACACACACACACACACACACACACAGAGAGAGAAAGAGAGACACACAGAGAAAGAGAGACACACAGAGAAAGATAGAGAATGAGAGACACACACACTGAGAGAATGAGAGACAAAGAGAGAGTGCGACAGAGAGCGAAGAAGAGAGTGCTACAGAGAGAGCGAAGGGTGACAGAGAGAGGGTGACAGAGAGAGGGAGAGGGTGACAGAGAGAGGGAGAGGGCGACACAGGGAGAGGGCGACACAGGGAGAGGGTGACACAGGGAGAGTGTGACACAGGGAGATGGAGAGGGTGGGTCACACAGGGAGAGTGTGACACAAAGAGGGAGAGGGAGGGTGACACAGGGAGCGGGACAGGGTGACACAGGGAGAGGGAGAGGGTGACACAGGGAGATGGTGAGAGGGTGACACAGGGAGAGAGGGAGGGGGTGAAACAGGGAGAGGGTGACACAGGAAGAGGGAGGGTGACACAGGGAGAGGGAGGGTGACACAGGGAGAGGGAGGGTGACACAGGGAGAGGGAGGGTGACACAGGGAGAGGGAGGGTGACACAGGGAGAGGGTGACACAGGGAGAGGGAGGGTGACAGGGAGAGGGGGAGGGTGACACAGGGACAGGGAGAGGGTGACACAAGGAGAGGGAGAGGGTGACACAAGGAGAGGGTGACACAGGGAGAGGGAGAGGGTGACACAGGGAGAGGGAGAGAGGGAGAGGGTGACACAGTAAGAGGGAGAGGGTGACACAGGGAGAGGGTGACACAGGGAGAGGGTGACACAGGGAGAGGGAGACACAGGGAGCGGGAGACACAGGGAGAGGGAGAGAGGGTGACACACTCACAGACACACAGACACACACTCTCACTCAGACAAACTCACACACACTCACAAACACACACACAGTCTGTCACTCACACACACAAACACTCACCCGCAAGGCAGGGGGTCGCACATGGCAGCAGTGGGGCCTCCGCACGGCAGGAGGGCCTTTGTAAGGCAGGGGGTGTCGCACATGGCAGCGGGGGCCTCTGCAAGGGGCCGCGCCCCTCCAGAGGCGGACGCCGACGCCGCAGTATTCCCTGATAGAATGGAGAAGGGCTGGTAGGGGATTTCCCCTGCTTAGATCAGGGAGAGGCTCCGGTTAGGGGATTTCCCCTGCTTAGAGCAGGGAGAGGCTCCGGTTAGCGGATTTCCCCTGCTTAGAGCAGGGAGAGGCTCCGGTTAGGAGATTTCCCCTGCTTAGAGCAGGGAGAGGCACGCGTGGGGTGAGGGGGGGTCATGGAGGCCGGGAGAGATTGGTGTGAGGGGGGGGGGGTGGTGGTGGATGGCCCGATGGGAGGGGGTGGTGGATGGCCCGATGAGAGGGGGTGGTGGATGGCCTGATGGGAGGTGGTGGTGGATGGCCCGATGGGAGTGGGTGGTGGATGGCCCGATGGGAGGGGGTGGTGGATGGCCCGATGGGAGGGGGTGGTGGATGGCCCGATGGAAGGGGGGGCAGATGGCCCGATGGGAGGGAGGGGGGGTGACAGATGGCCCTGCAGGGGCCTGAGGCAGACAGGCGTGGAAGGGGCTGGCTGTCGGAAGGGGGAGGAGTGGAAGAGCCGAGGAGGGAAAGTTGCTGAGAGAGCAATCTCTGGGTAATCTCCCCCAACAACATGAACCCGCCTCCGGCTTTTTTTTTTCTCCAGCGCGGGAAAAACAGCAGCGCGAGCGCGGGAAATTTAAAAAATACACGTGTGCTGCTTGGGCCAATATTTACTCGCCCGGGGGTTAAATCCACAATCCACAATCCCGGGCGTGTAAATGTATATAATTGTCGAACACTGCCAATAGATGATCCTCAGAGCTTATACAGCACTGAAAATAGCATCACAGTCTCTGATAGTGTTGTTTGATGTTAACACCCATCATTTTATATTTATTTGATGACAATAAAAGATTTTTAATCAATTCATAAACCATATTAGTGATTGAGTGTTCTGAAACTAGGTTTCTTGTTCTCTTGTTGCTCAATATTTAAAAGACCTCATAACTTTATTTCCATAATACTTAGATGCACGCTATCTTAACTCTTTTGTCTGTGTACTTAATATGTACATTTGCATATGATCATATAACGTTTATTTTTCCATGTATAAAGATTTTTGTCTTTTGCATCTCTTAATCATGAAATGTTTGGTATCATTTGATTTGTCTCATTGCAACTGTTACTAACATCTAATCATTATTCTTCAGAATACTATAGGTGTCAAGTCCATGATTCAATATTTCATATCTTTTGAACAGAAAGTTTAGTAACGCCCCTTGGCTTCCTGTAGAACCCTTCTAGGAATGCTTTTCAGGGGTATTTAAAAGGGTCTGTTAATTTCTAGTGTCAGAAAGACATATATATGAATCCCATTTCTGGCAAATCAGATGTTGACTTGAGATAACCTCATTCCTATATAAAACAGACCTGACTTTGGCAGGTCATAAAAACATTTATTGTATTTTTAAGGCACTTTGTAACTAGTATTAAACCCTGAAATTCCAGATTGATTAAAATATCTCATGATATTATCATGATAAGCACTTTAAGAGAATTTTACTTACTTGATGAAAGGTCCAGGGATGGACCTAAAATGTTTTGCGTACTCTCTCATTGTTCCCGAACACAAGATTCTTAAGAGAAGTGCTATGGAATAACTTCTAAGGTTATTAAGGGGTTAAACCCTCCTGCAACAATCCCGGGAGGCCTAACCACCCACCCTGGGGCAACAACCCCTTTAACCTACCACCTAAATAAAATAAAATGCATTACAATCATATACAGTAAAATCAAATAGATTACAATCAAAACAAACATTAGCCATTTAATCTGTTGAAAGCCATTGTCGTTATCTATGCCCAACAGGGGCACAGATAGCCACATTGGCAACTAACAGACACCCTAATACTACCATCTACCCCCAGCAACCAGACACCCTACCCCCACCACCATCATTCCACACAGTAATGGGGTAAAGCCCTATTAGCCATAAATGGCCAATAGAGCTTTTGCCTATTTAAAGCAATGAATAGCCATCAACCATATAGTAAATAAAAGTTGTACTTACCCCTGCAGGATGAAGGCCATCCTCATCTTCATTGGAGAGAGCATTCATATTAAAAACTAGCTACTGGCAAGTAACCCCTTACTTAAATTAGCAGTTACCACCTGCTACTGCTATTAAAGGGTTAACCCCTCTGACTACCCACCTGAGAGGCCTAAACACACTCCTCAGGGAAACTACTCCCATCCTGCAGCTCCTATATCTCTACCCCCCACCCCTTCTACCCCCATCACCACACATACAAATGGGCAAAGGCACTAGTTGCCAATTAGGGCTTATAGAGCCTTTGCCCATTTGCGATGCTTAAAAAACAAATCACAATTAAATAAAACAAAAATTAAAATACAAAACAAGATACAATACAAAATCACTAATTGTATTGTTGTCAGCTTTACTTTTTGCCCAGGACATACTTGATACTTGGTTACATGAGAATGGGCTTTAAATGTACATACTGGGAAAATATATAAAATGAAACAGAATTATATATTGTTGGTGAGTAAGTTTTGGACAAAAGTCAGTCTATGTATGTACATCAAACTTCCATATACAATTGTAGCCAAAGTCACTGTCTCCGGAGCCATGGCTGAAAAAAGCAAAAAGCAGTGGCTCTACAGATGGTGCTGCCACAACATTGCTGCAGTAAAAACTCCGGCGCCAATGCAGCTTCAGCTGACAATGAGTCTCAAATCTGAACCAGAATACTCATTTTCAATATTTTGGTTTTCCAGATTTTTTTGTAATGAAAGCCTTATTATTAGACTGGTATAATTATATTTTCTCTCATACAGTATTTTGAATATACTAGTACAGTACATACTTCTACACAAAATGTACTTCAAACCACAGTATGAAACATGGTTTCTATTTTGCATGAGGATGTTTGTGACAATTTTATAAACATCTCTAGTCTAATGATGGTTTACAATAGCTCAACTTTATGACAATTATGCATAGTGACAATGACAGTGACTTACAAAGAGTTTTAAACAATGTGTCAATGAGAGGGTGCCTGAAGAATTATTAAACATGAATCAACCATGGGTACCTTCTCAAAAGTAATTAGTGGAATGTAATTAGCATTTAATTATACGTTATAATAGATGAATATTCTTTGAATAATTTCTATTATCCAAAGACAACAGAAGACCTATGGTAATTGATGGGTAGAACTAAAACAATACAGCATCTTTTGTTAATTTTTAATTTGATTGCATTTATGCATACTGAATTTGCATTGAAATATAGAATTTGTTTATTATGGTGACAAGCAACAAGACACCATACAAAAGAATTGAAGAGCACTGCAATGTAATTGAATGGACTTTTGCTACTTAAATGCAGGTGAAAGCATATTCCTATATGAAAAAAAAGAATCAGTTTGGCACACTGAGATGTTTATGCAAATATTACATGATGCTTCTTGAAAACTGTAGATGTACTTTTTGAATGACTCATGCTGCTTTGTAGCTAGCATCTGCTGAAATTACCAAGAGGGCATTAAGAATAATTGAGCATGTGTGCATCTTTAAGACATTTTACACAACAAGCTGTTTTTAATTCTTCTCTTGTATTATTTGTAATTTCCTGTTAAATAATTGTGTAAAATAAAATACATCACACAAGAGAATATTTTCTCAAAACAGCACACTATTAATGTATATACTGCCATACAGTCTTATAGAAAAAAGGGAGGATGTAGATAATCGGAGAGAAGACACAAGTCTAATATTGGTGCTTCAGTGTCCGTGAGCCTCCAGGTGGTCCCCGCAGGTGTCCAGGGTCCCACTGGCCTGTGGTACCAATCCTGTGAAAATAAAAGAAATGTGTATATGGCGCAAACTGATAATACATACTGTATAGTGAATAAAGTGAATAACCACAAAATGTGTGGAGGTAATATGGATACCAACACTTATTCAAAAGTCACAGTACTCCGTTGACAGACATTTTGAGTTCACTCCATTGTAAATATGTAGGGGAAAAACACAAATGCAGAATGGATGATGCATTCACGTATTTACTCCTTTAGACAAACAACACAAAGGGGAATATTAAACACACAATAACCCCGAAGTAAGTAAGCAAGGAGTGACTTGGGGCCCACTCCAACCCTTTTCCGGCATAGGTAGCTGCTCGTCTGACCCGTCCTCCACGTGTACTATCCTGTGTCTGCTGCTCTCACTGTCAGATCGATTGGGGCCTATGCCAATCAATGGGTAGAGGGTGGGTATCATGGTCCCGGGGTGGGTGGTTAGGTCTCCCAGGTCGGTAGCAGAGGAGGGTGGGTTAACCCCTTAATTACTATAGCGGTTATTAACCGCTAAGTTGATTAAGGAGTTATGGGCCATTAGATTGTATTTTTTCTTGTATTCTTTCTGGCAATGAAGGATACCGATCTGGAGTATGCTGATGAGGATGCCCTTCATGATGGCAGGGGTAAGTAGAAAGGTTTATTTACTTTATTTATGCTGGCTGGCTAATATTTTATTTATAATGGGCAAATGAGCTATTATCCATGTGGCGGGGAAAGGAGAACCAGGCTTATAATAAAGGTCAAGCCCACTTGGTTACCCCTGACCTGTGTTTTTGGGGTCCTAGAGTGTCACCTCTTGGGCCCGGGCATTGTGTATGCATTACTGTGACTGTGTGCAAAATATGAGACAATTGCCGTTTGTGTTTTACCGTTTCCAGAGGTGCTGGGGTGCCCTATTTTAGCACAGAGCAGGAAAAGGTAAAAATGGGACACAAGGAGTTAATATATATCCCCACACTCCAGCCAAGTATAAGATGGAGGTTTGTTTGATTAAAAAAGGGTTCAGGGGGGAAATCATATAATGTATGAAGTATGGTAACAATGTTTTTGAATAAGGGAAAGAGAATGGGGGTTAACCATTCCCCAAGCTTGATATGATTGAAGGAATGTCCTAATGTTCTAATTTTTTGTATGCAAACGATTAGGAGAGACACATGTAGACTGTTATGATTTTATTAATAGTACCATGTGTGTAAATGCATAAACGGGCATGGCCCTTGTGTAGGTACCTTTAGTTATGTGAGGTGGGGGGATTTACATGACAGGCAGGGACAGGATACGTTAAAAGATTCACCCTGCTAGTTAATGACCCACCATTGCAGGGGGCAGGTATGCATAACCAAAGGCTTATGGCTTCTAAGGGACCCTGGGGAGATGCCCTCCAGGATGTATACAAAAGTTAGAGCTTCAAATGGGTTAAACAACTGACCAGGAACTGGGGGGTATTCTTTGACCAAAACCAGATATTCTGTCACTGAGCGAAGGGGGTTTGGCCAGGCATGCTAAGCAGGGGGACGTGGGTGAAGCTTGTTGTCCGGTTACCAGGACTACTGGCAATCCTGCAATAGGGCAGAATTTGGCTCCCAAACCAAGATTGGTTCTCCATTACCCAGGTAGGGTTTTGAATGTATTATAAGCTGGTGGAGGCCATGGGGAAGGTGTTCTCTGCTGTAACATCAAGAAGGAGGGGGTGGAGGTGAAGGGGAGTTTTATCACCATCACAGATTTGAACCCCGCTCAAGATTCAATAATTCTAAGAGATCCATCTAAGTTTTTCATGAGTCCATCAGTTCCATTTTGTGTGATTCACCTGAGATTCAGTCTCATTTGAGATGTTCCAGCTCTGAGTAAATCGTCTACATTTCGCAGAGGATAAGACAATAGAAATATAGATGGATTTATAGCTTATTCATCTATTAAAGTATTGCTGGCTTATAAGAATTAATATAATTATGTGGCAAAACTATTATTTAGGGAGATGAATGTGTAGATATGGGTTCCAATAGGAAACACATTCACACATGCACACCCTGGTTTATGAGAGTTATGACATGATCGATATTCGATTCAATTATGTAAACAATCATTTATTAGAACAACAACAAAATATAACACTTACACGGTTGTACTAATTATACTTCATTATAAGGTTTGTACTTATTACAGGCCTAACAAAACAATACAATACGGCTCATCCTATCTAAACATTCATAGATATAAAACACAGATATATATATATATACAGATTTACTAGTGCACAAGAATTATGATCATATTTACCTTCTCTGAGCTCTCCCTCCTCTCTTTTCACCTTCTCTCCTTCCTAACTAATACTCTGTCTGGTTTAAATGTGTTTCTAAACCCATAGCTGAACATGTAGGAGGTTTTGATTGGTTGAGGAAGTATGCTCAAATTAAATTATGTGTGTTTCTCTTTGAAGTTGATGGGAAATCCTAGGAATACCTTATCTATTATATGATGGGAATAACTGGTGGTCAGAACAAAAATACTGAAGAGGAAAAGAGCAGCTGCTTCTTCCTATGGGGTCTAGATGTTTATTCAGGAAACACGAGTTTTGTTTTGAAGTCCTGATAATTAACAAGAGAAGATTAATTATCAGGGTGTGAAGTAAATTAAACTTTTAATTTGTCAATTTCTCTCCTGGAATGTTTATCCAGGTGAAGATAGAGTATCTACTTCAAAACACAGTTTATGGTCCCTGCATCAAAAGCATTCCTGTAATAAATTCTATTGGGTAATAGTAATCTTGAGCCAACACAAAACTGTTGGTTGGCCATAGAATCCCAATATGCTATAACGTCTTCTCTGTGAATGTCCGTATGGGCACCGGATAAGAAGGAGGTGCAAACCAAAATGTTTGAGTTGGGGCCGATGAGGTGAGATGGGAGATTTGGGGCAAGTCTAAGGGCAAATTTAATCTTGCATCACCCATTTCACAACTCACCCCACTTTTTAATAATCCAGTAGTTTCCGACCTATTGCATAATGGGAAAATGTATACAGTAGTTTCCAAGAACTCCGAACCAGATATGAGGTACTAGACCTAGTATGTTTAAATATCTTCAGATTAGGCACTTCCTACAAAAAAATCTCCAAATTTGAATTCACCTTCCTCACAAGTTTTGAAGCTTTATGTAGGAGAGGTACTAATCAAAAAGGCTTGATAACTGGAATATACACAGGATTGGAGACCTCAGTCAATTCACCTGACCATGATTATATGCTCAAATGGACGGCGGATTTAAATATTAAAATTGACAGGGATGACTGGGAGGATATATGGGAGTTTGCTGCAAACTTCCATATGCACAACCATTAAAGAAAATATATACAACATTCTAATCTATTGTTACTTCACCCCAAGTTGGCTGAAACGAATCTACCTCTGGTGTCTGATCTGTGCTGGAGGTGTTGCGGGCAGAGAGGCGATATGGTCCATATTTGGTGGACTTGCACGGTGATACAGAAATATTAGATTATTGTCCAAACTATTATTAAAGAAATAACAGATGTGTCCATTGTTATGGACCCACTGATTTTTCTGTTAGCTAAACCAGTTGAAGATATTGGTCGCCCAATAAAAAGGCTGACATCATTTATTCTGATGGCAGCTTGATGTGCTGTGGTGGCATCTTGGAAGAAGATAGACCCCCCCCTGCTAGACAAACTGTTGAGTAAAGGATAAATGAGGTGTTGCTGATGGAGAAATTGACAGTCAACCGCCGAATTTTACAAAACTTGGGACCCATGGCTGGGTTGGTGATCGGAACGGATCAAAAATTGAGATTAGCTAAAATGACTATGGGTGAACAATGGGGATCACTGCCCCTTCCCGTCCCACTCAGCCCCCCCCCCTTATTTCTCTTGCTCTTTCACTTTTTCTTTGTCCTTACTGTTGGACAGTTATTGGATAATGCTGGATGGTCTCTGTGAGAGAAATCAATACATCTGTTGTAGTGTTAACAAATAAAACTAGGATGTTGATCAGGTGTTATTTTATATTATTCTTTGTTTTTCTTACTCTATATTTACTGGAAAATTAATGGTGTTCTGTTATCAATCAATGTGGTGTATCTTAAGTTCACCCAATAAAAATATATTAAAAAAATACCACTATTTTGTATAATATACTCCAGGTTGACAATGTTCTGTATTTAACAGCTACATTACACACATAGGAGCCTATTCTAGTAGCCTTCATAAAAAAAATCACTGGCCCGGTTACGCCGCCAGTTTTTTGAGCGTTGCTATCACGGTATTCAGAAAGCTTCGAATACCTGCGATAGCAAAATAACATTAACTGCTAAGGCAATGAAGCGGTTCACCCTCAATAGCCTGTTTTTTGGGGGCAAAGTGGTTGGATGAAGGGGGAAGTAGCCCCAGGGTGGGTGGTTAGGCCTGTCGGGAATGTTGCAGGAGGAGTTTACCCCTTCACTACCATAGCAGTGGGAACTGCTATGGTAATGAAGGGGTTAACCAGTCCCGATACCCCCCAGAAGGCCTAAACACCCACCTTTGGGGCTACTACCCCCTTCATCCAATTCCTCTACCCCCAATAAACAAAAATAAACACAACAACACTACTACCCACCTCCTCTACCCCCAACCCCCCCCCCTCCCCAACACATACAGTACACAGTAATGGGCAAAATGACTATTATCCAGATATGGATAATAGTTAATTTGCCCATTCAAAATTAAACATTAGCCAGCCAGCATAAATAAATTAAATAAAACATTCTACTTGCCCCTGCCATGATTATGGGCATCCTCATCACCACACTCCAGTTCCATGCAATCCATTGGCAGCAAGAGTACAAGAAAAATACAAAACAAAATACAATCGAATAGCCCCTAACCCCTTAATAAACTTAGCAGTTAATAACTGCTGCAGTAATTAAGGAGTTAACCCATCTTCCCATGCTACCCACCCGGGAGACATAACCACCCACCCCGGGACCGCTATACCCACCCTCTACCCATTCATTGGCACAGTGGTACATCATACCCATATACTGTAATATTATAATAATAATATTATAATATAGTTAAGCCACTTTAGCCCTCAATGGTCAATCTAATACAAATCATTAAGGCCAAAAATATACAATAATAAAAGAAATACACAAGCACATACAATAAACACCCCAACAATAAAAGAACTAAAAAGCCTAATAGTACACATTAATACAATGTATCTATCACCAAAACAGCAAAAGAATAAAAAATACTGTATGTTTTTCCAAAATATAAGACTACAATTAAATAAACACCTATCTAACCAATTCAATCAATAAAAGCACTAGCCAACAAATCAATTAAATAAATAAAAGCACTAGCCAACAATTCAATTACATAAATAAAACCACTACCCAACAAAATTATTAATTTATTTAAACCGCTAACCAACCCTAAAATGTACTAAAAACAAGCCACCCAAATTCCTAACAATTTAATTAAAACAATAAACAGAAATAGAACAAATAATTCAAAACAAGCATTTGCCAAAAAATGCATTGCCTGTCACTGTATTTATCTGTAACCTAAAGGGGCACAGATTAATATAAAAGCAGTCAATGGGCAATGAAAAACATAAAAAATAAATAAATACAATAAAAAAAACCTGGAAAAAAAACAATTACATACATTCAATATTTATTTTACCTTTAGAAGTCTTCACCCTCTGAATCCCGGCGTATCAGGAAGCTCTTGACCCGTGACGTCATCATCCGCAATCCGTCTCCATCCTCCATGAAGAACAGCATCAGGTAAAAAAAAATGTTCTTTCTTTCATCTTTTTTCTTCTTCTTCTGTCTTCATCTGTCATTCTTTTCTTCTTTTCTTTAATCTTCTATCTTCTTTCTAGCAAGCCAAAACCCTAGGTAAATCCAAAACAGATGTTGCCACGTTAAGATATTCCGCTAAAATGAGATGTACAGGCCTGTGAGGTCACATTTTCGAGTCAGATGTTACAGCTCCTATCTGATTGGATGCTATATCATGTGACAGGATTTTTTTTGTTTAAGGATGTGATGACGTCATCTCAGAGGGAGGTATGTCACATCCTTAAAATCACATGACTATTTCACACAGTATTAAAGCCAATGGGATTGAAGACAAACCCATTGGCTCCTGTACAATGTGATATGTTTCATTAGTTAAAAAGGATGTGGCATCACTTTAAGGGGTGGTATAATTAGGCAGCCTGATAAAGCTGTGCTGTGCTCCAGACAGCATTTATATTGAGACACACAACACTCCATCTCCCTAAAAAAATTATTGGGGCTCACACCATCACTGTTGTAATTATTTGATACATCCCATCGTCCCTACCTTAACCCTTTATTAAAATTATGGTTGCTAGTGTTGTGTTATCTCGTGTTATAATAGCAGCAAGAGGGCTGCTAATGAGTGGATATCGTACCATGTGATCGCAGTAGGTTTTACTCTCAACTACAGATTCATTGGAATTACCAACTGTCCATCTAATTTCAATATTGGGTAATGAGGGTGTGTCTTACTTACTAAGACATCGCTATCATAGTGTTAATTCAACTCTCTGTTCTAGTGGATCCCCACCCAATAGTTAACTATTGAATTTGGCCTCATTATGGTAAATATATCCATTTGTTGATAGAGTTCTATACTCAATAGCTAGTCATGCATTGTTTGACATTGGTATAGCGACATACTGTACATCATACACTAATATACTCAGCATTGTATATTGTGATTACTATAAGCTTACCGTGCCTCCTACCATTCTATGATTTTATCATGCACACTATGAAATAATCTATAACATGTGTAGACATATATTAGCTTTGAATTAATAAATGATACGTTTTAAATAGCCTTGTGCTTCTTGTTAGAGGAAAGTTGGTTATACCAGCTGCCCCTCCATTTTTGAAAATACTTCAACAGTAGCAACTCAGCACACAGGTAGCACCCATTGCCATCTCAGGTAATTGGGCACAATCATATTTTCATTTCATTCTTAGTATAATGGTTGCTAGTGAGCGGTGTGCTTTCTGTTTGTTGTATATTATTATACAAAAGATTTATATTTGCATGATAATGTTTATCAAATAATTATTCCATTATTGCCAATAAATCCTTATCCAAATTATCTCAATATTGGACTGTTATTATGCATATATGATTCTTAGTGAAATGGACCTGTGTGTGCTTATTCTATACCAGACGAATGGCCGATGAGGTCATTTAAAACACACTATCCCATTGACGTCAATGGGGAATTTCAGCCCAAAACGGCTCCATCTGCCTCTTCAGCTGATATAGAATAAGCCCCTAAATTGGTGAGAACATTTAGATTTTTTTCCTTCATACCAAATATTATCGCCTATTTAATTAGTTTAGTAAATTTTCGCCGTGGTATCAGGAGCAC
The DNA here is from genome assembly GCF_040206685.1 of Ascaphus truei. Classification (NCBI taxonomy): domain Eukaryota; kingdom Metazoa; phylum Chordata; class Amphibia; order Anura; family Ascaphidae; genus Ascaphus; species Ascaphus truei. Next base: position 265,251,130 of record NC_134485.1, on the reverse strand, counting down.
CATGCCGTCATATAAAAGGACAGTTTTAACTCAAATGGCAGAATATGTTGAAAAAGTATTGTTAATATGATGTTGGCTATGAGATCTCCATTTATAGAGGACATTATATGTGTACTATTGGGAACAGCTCGGAGTACAGATTTACAAGTATTTTCAGCCTGCCTGTCATTTGTACTGCCAAACATTTTACAAATGAGTAGCTAACAGCCTGTTCCTGTAGTACTTTTCATCTCCATGTCCAATTTGCTTTTAGACCTTACTGGAAGCCAACTAATGCTTTGTGCAGCTTTGATAATGTCACTGTGTGTGAGTAGTGTGACATATTGTATTCTGTTTTTTTGGTTTAAGGATACATTTCATAGCAATCTGAATATAGTTTGGCCAGCAGTATAATTGCATCTATTCACCCTATGTACTCAGAACACCATTTATATAATCTATTTGCCAACTTGCTCTCTCTAAAATAAACTTAGACTTTTACATGCTGTCTGTAAACTGGAGGTAAGTATGAATATGACACTATTTGCTCATTAAGACAGTGCAAGAATTTTCACTTGTTTGCTTTTACACAATAATCATTTGAGTCATTTAAGTTTGTTACATCTTTCTCTGATCTCTTGGTACAGAGATTAACACAACACCCCATCAAACCTAGTATAAGAAAATTGGCACACCAAAAGGGGAAAATAGAGACAGTTACAGGTGCAAACTTGGTTTATCCTTTTTAATATTAAACCAAGCAGCTGCTACTGTAAAATATAACATAATTTATAATGTTATAACTTATTATACAACCCCCTTCATACAGTATAGCAAGCAGCATCACTGCTTTCAGATAACTATTATCATTATCTGTTTATCATCAAGGTAGCCATTACCTTACTTGTATGGCTAAATAAATGGCCATGTTTTTGTATTAAATCATTTAATCTATGATCTGTCTTTTTAATATGCCCAGGAAACCATGAACTCTCTGGTGATGGCTCCTTGTGGATATTTGTTCATAGTTACACAGTAAATGAGGTTGAAAAAAGACATATCTCCATCAAGTTCAACCTACAGTATGCTAAATTTAGACCACAGATAATTATCCTATATTTCTACCGTATTTACAGTATGTTGATCCAGAGGAAGATGTGTGTGATTTATGCTAGTAACTGCAGTAGTGTCAGCATAGCCCTGGAATGCCATCACTAGCATAAGTCACACATAGCTTACTGAGGCTGTATGATATACTCAACCCACATACATCCATCCCCAGTACAGATATGGCCGGATTAACTCCACAAATGAGATAAACCACTACAGTATTTGATCAACTCATATTATATATATATAATGGGTTAAACCACAGACACGGCTTTCTGCCTACTCCAACTTGGGGAGACATAATATACAGGACAGGCCCTGCTAACTGATTGGCTAGCTAGGCCAGTTACCAGTCTAAAACCATACAGAATACATCTGGGAACAAAATAAAATTCCTTATCTGAAAGTGCTGGTCCAGCGCCTTCGTTTATTCCAGGCAATATTCAGCTGCCGGTCCACTTCTGTCTGTTTCTTGCAGGCTTGTCTTTAGTGCAGGATTTTTAGGTCCAGCTGTTCCCATGCAAATCCCTCTGGAAACAAGAAGCCTGGGTCCCTGCAGACTTGGAGTAGGTGCTTGCATTGGGGTCCAGCCAGTCACAGTCAATCCTCCTCTGACCATCCACTCTTTGTTCCATACAAGTAGAACACACATGTATATAAATTCAATGACAGGCATATGTGTTCCATACAGTGTAATTCATGTGTTTATTTATTTTCTATTATTGGCACAATTTCACAAAATAAAAATGTACAAGAGACTGTGAAAAGATGTTGACTGAAGTGGTGCTTTTTTACAGTATCTACAGTATAAGCTCTAATCTACAGTACACTAGGGAAATTGTCATTTTTTTCCTTGTAAATTCTTTTACAGTACTTTCACGTTATATTCAAGAGAGCATATACTACCCCGCCTATTGTGCTTCTCATCTCCAACACTTTCTATTTTTCTACTATAATAACCATTCTACTGTTCATGTTTTTAGTAGGCACAAATAAAGTTTACTGTACATATTACATGTATTGATTTCTGACATTACTGATTACTTCCAAGAATAAGCCATCCTGTGCTTTAAGAGTCTTCTTGTGTAATATTTAAATGCAACACATAGATTTGAACACAATACTGACCCAACTTGCATGATTTTCCCATTACATTCAAGTTGTACTGTAGACAAAGGAAGAAAAAAGAACATCTCTGGCACATTGACTGATGTTGGTGATGAATAAATCAGAAATATAATTGATACAAATGTCATCAAAAGCAGAAAATTTAAAAAATAACAATTTATTAAAATAATTAATAAAATACACATTTAGAACACCTGAAACTTAGTGCATACATATACTGTAGTTACATAGTAGATGAGGTTGAAAAAAGACGTAGGTCCATCAAGTTCAACCTATGCTAAATTTAGACAACAGATACTTTATCCTATATCCATACTTGCTTATTGATCCAGAGGAAGGCAAACAAAAAACCCCATTAAGGGGAAAAATTAATTCCTTCCTGACTCCAAGAATTGGCAATCGGATTAATTCCTGGATCAACATCTTTCCCACATATACTTATTTGGTATATCCCTGTATACCTTTCCCATCTAAAAAGATGTCCAACCTTTTCTTGAACAAATCTATTGTATCTGCCATCACAGTCTCCATGGGTAATGAATTCCACATTTTAACTGCCCTTACTGTAAAGAACCCTTTCCTTTGTTGCTGGTGAAATTTCCTTTCCTCCAACCTTAAGGGATGGCCCCGAGTCCTTTGTACTGCCCGTGGGATGAATAGTTCTTTTGAAAGCTCCTTGTATTGTCCCTGAATATATTTGTATATAGTTATCATATCCCCTCTTAGACGTTTCTTTTCTAATGTAAATAAATCTAATTTAGCTAGCCTCTCCTCATAAGTTAGAATGTCCATCCCCTTTATTAATTTGGTGGCTCTTCTCTGCACTCTCTCTAGTTCCATAATGTCTTTTCTTAGGATTGGTGCCCAAAATTGTACTCCATATTCAAGGTGTGGTCTTACTAATGCTTTGTAAAGGGGCATAATTATGTTTATTTCCCTTCCATCCATTGCCCGTTTGATGCAAGATAAGATCTTGTTTGCCTTTGCAGCTACTGCATGACATTGGGCACTATTGCTAAGCCTGCTGTCTACAAGCACTCCTAAATCCTTCTCCATCAAGGATTCCCCCAATATATCTCCATTTAATTTGTAAGTCGCCTTTTTATTCTTGCATCCCAAATGCATAACCTTACATTTATCTGTATTAAACCTCATCTGCCATTTACCTGCCCACGTTTCCAGTCTCTCCAAGTCCTTCTGAAGAGAAATTACATCCTGCTCTGATTTTATTACCTTACACAATTTAGTATCATCAGCAAAGATGGAGACTTTTCTCTCGATCCCAACCTCAAGGTCATTAATAAACAAGTTAAAAAGCAGGGGTCCCAGTACCGATCCCTGAGGTACGCCACTCACGACTTTAGCCCAACCTGAAAAAGTTCCATTTATGACAACCCTCTGTTGTCTGTCCTTTAACCAGTTTTCAATCCAGGTGCATATATTATTACTGAGTCCAATTTTCTTTAGTTTGCTCACCAACCTCTTGTGTGAAACCGTATGAAAAGCCTTTGCAAAATCTAAGTAGACCACATCAACTGCATTACCCTGGTCTAAATGCAGATTTAAATGGTTCAAAATTGTAGAACTGCGCTGAGGATGTTTGTCAATGAGCGCTTTTTTCAAACGGAAAAGCAGTGGCACTGCAATCAATAGGGGGTCAGCACCCTTAGGTAGGTGAGGTTTAGAGAACATCAGATCCGAAGTCTAGGCATCCACATAGAACGCAGTAGGCACGAAGGAAAAAGCAGAGAGAAGCATGCCCGTTCCCAGAGTGAGAGCACACGAAGCAGGGACGAGCACCTCAGGCAAGGCAAGGAAGTCAAGGAAGCAAGGCAAAGCCGCGTTGCAGGCTTTGACGATGGCAACGTGAAATCCAGAGAGAACACATGAGGTAGTACTGTGGGGGGATAGGGAGGGAAGGGTAATGCTTTACTGTGGGTATTTTAGGCTCATCCATGGTTATAACAGGACATGCAGAACAATCACTGAGTATTTGAGAAGCAGCAAGAGCCAAACTAGGTATTTTGATTGAGTCAGAAGGCATTGCGCTAGCCTCTGAAGTGGACATCTGTGAAATAGCAAGGGCCAGAGTAGATGCGTCAGTAGAATCAGAGATAGTTGCGCTTGTCTCTGAAGGGAATAATTGAGGAACAACAATAGGAAAATATATAAATAATGACAGATGAAGAAATAAGACGGTGATAGAAGATAAAAGAAAGAAGAATTTTGTTACCTGTTCCAGATTTTGGAGGTGGACGGCATTGAATTGACTTTGATGACATCACGGTACGAGAGCTTGCAGAATCGCTGGGAATCAGAGGATCAATGCTTCTAAAGGTAAGAAAAATATTGAATGTATGTAATTTTATTTTTACAGGTTTTTTTATTGTATTTTTTTCTTTTTATGTTTTTTATTGCCTATTGACTGATAATGTATTAATCTGTGCCCGTTTAGGGCTAATTCATTTTTTGGCAAATGCTTTTTTTCTATTGATTGTTGTTTTTTAGTTTTCTGTTTATTGTTTGGCTTAAATTGTTTTTAATTTGGATGGCTTGTTTTGTTTCATTTTCCGATTATTTATTACATTGATTGGTTGGTTAGTGCTTTCATTTATTAAATTGATTGGTTGGCTAGTGCTTTTATTTATGTATTTAATTGGTTGGCTAGTGCTTTAATTTATTGAATTTTGGTGTTTAGGTGCTCGTGTATATCTTTTATTATTGTGTATTTTTGGCCTTCATGCAATTTTTTATTAGGGTGACCATTGAGTGATATAGTAGCCAATCATGCCCATATTATATATGCTAATCAATGGGTACAGGGTGGGTATAGTGGTCCCAGGGTTGGTGGTTAGGCCTCAAGGGTGGCTAGCAGGGGAGGGTGGGTTAACCACTTCATTACTATAGCAGTTATTAACCGCTAAGGTGATTAAGGGGTTCGGGGCCATTAGATTATATTTTTTCATATATTCTTGCTGGCATCGGAGGACATGTACCTGGAGTATGCTGATGAGGATTTCCTTCTTAATGGCAGTGGTAAGTAGAAAGGTTTATTTGTTTATTCTGACTGGCTAATGTTTTATTTTATAATGGGCAAATTAGCTATTATCCATTTCTGGAAAATAATAATTTTGCTCATTACTGTAATGTATGTATAGGGGAGGATGTATTTATTTGAATATATGCGTATATTATTTTTTAGACAGAGGATTGGTATCGCAGGCCAGCAGGAACCCCCGGACATGCATAGGGACCACCTGGAGGCCCCCGCCGGCCTCTGGTATCAATCCTGTGTATACAAAATAAAAAAATGCTTTTATGTGGGGACACGGGGGGTGGTGGGTTGTATATTTGATGGATAGTACATATTGTAATGTTTATTGGGGTCAGAGGGGGGAGTGAAGGGCCAAGTACCTGCTGCACTCACTCCCTCTGCCCCCAATAAAGCTGCAGTTGTTCCTTAACCCCTTCATTGCCGTAGCGGTTCTTTGGGAGATGATGGAAAGATCCATAAGTTGCTGGTCGACCCTCCTGGTCGACCCATTGTGGCGAGTATTGGATCTTTGGGAGATGGGTTGTCACGGTATGTGGACGGCTTCCTTCAACCCTTGGTATATCAATTACCATCCTTTATTAAAGACACGTCAGATCTTATTGGATCTATTAGGGGACTTCAGTGGAAACGGGATACAGGTGGGTCACCTTAGACGTGACCTCCCTGTATTCTATCATTACACACGAACAGGGCATTCAGGCTCTTCAACACTTTTTGAATTTATCTGATTTATCTGTTACACTAAGCACTTTCTTATTGGAATCAGTCACTTTTTTACTCACACACAATTATTTTATGTTTGATTCACGTTATTTTCTTCAGTTATTAGGCACTGCTATGGGTTCTTCTTTGCGCCATCTTATGCAAATCTTTTTATGGGTTTTTGGGAGGCACGTCACATTTTTCACGATTCTAATTTATTTCGTAATCACATTATATTTTATCGGCGCTTTATAGATGATCTTATTTTGGTGTGGGACGGGGACTTGGATTCACTGAGCACTTTTATTAATACACTTAACAATAATGATTACAATTTACATTTCACATTTACACAGAATATTCACCACATAGATTATTTAGACATGACACTTTCAATAAATGTTGATAAGAAAATACAGATGGATATTTTCCGTAAACCCCATTCCAAGAATGCACTTTTATGTGCGACGAGTTGTCATCCACCAGCACTTATTAAAAGTATACCTAAGGCGCAGTTTATCCGGTTGAAGAGGATATGTTCCTCGAATGAGATCTTTTTGAGTAGGTCAAGTGAAATGACAGCTAATTTCAGAGAAAGAGGCTATAAAGAGGAGGACATCATTAAAGCATTTAAATATGCCGATTCCCTTGATAGGGATGAGATTATAAAAACCAATAGAGGTAATAAAAAGAAACTAAATACTTATGAGGATAATGGGATCTGTCCATCCTTTATTTCAGTGTATAGTAAACAATCAAATGCAATCAAAGATATTTTTAAAAAACATTGGAAAGTACTTACCTTACATCATGACATTGCTTCCCTAGTACAAAGTGGTCCTAGATTTATTTATAAAAAAACGAAAACAATAGGTAACCATTTGTCGCCTAGTTTATTTAACTCACAGTCCACTAGCCAACCACTAGGAAACATTCCAAAAGGTTTTTTTCCCTGCGGGCGATGTTCAATTTGCAAATATTCAAGATCTATAAAAAATATTGCTACATGTGAGGGCAACCATCGAATCAATAGCTTTATGAATTGTCATACAAGTCATGTGGTTTATCGCTTACAATGTGGTTGTAAGATGTCATATATTGGACGCACAATTACACCTGTAAGAATAAGGATTCAAGAACACATTAGACACATTTTGAAAAAAGATATGTTGCATCCTGTTTCAAGGCATTTTTCATTGTGCAACATGGGTAACATCTCTAATTTTTCTTTTTCAGCTTTGGAACATGTTAAGATCCACCTTAGAGGTGGAGATAGGTTAAACAAACTTAATACAAGAGAAATGTATTGGATTCATGTTATGAACACATTACATCCGATGGGAATCAACACTGATTGGGATTTAAAACACTTTTTAGTTTGAGCACTAGTTTTTGCGGGTTTATGAGATGTATTATTAATATTTACTATAGAATGTGTATTTTTACTTTTTATTTAATATTAGATCAATATTAATTATATATACTTTTAATAGTCACTTTTGAAGTTGATTTTTTGGTTAATATAGAGTTCTGTTAGAATATAACATATATATTATTAATTTAGATATTATAGTTATTACACAATACATATATTTATCATATACATGAATCCATTTACATTTGATAGTGGATCCTCTCAATGATATATATATTATAGAGGTTGATTCAGATAAACTATTTTCTACCATGTATGTTAAAAGCGATCAGAGATATTAAAAGTCCTAATTGGGTTTTATTAGAGCTCTATAAGGCTCTCTATATATATATGTGTATGTTGCTGGTTCGTGCTACTTAGTTACTGGTACTTGTAATATATATATATTATGTCTGTTTTTTTATATACAAGTATTGTTTTTAATTGTATTTTGTGTCTCTTAGTGTCTTGTTAATTCATCTGCACGTTCATGATGATGCTATGTATGTGAACTCCATTGATTATTAAGGGATAGGTGTTCCCTGTAGAATAATTAACGATTTATGCATCACCTGGGTTGCAATTTGCTCACCAATTAAATTGGACCAATGGGCTGTGTGGGTTCACTATATATACATCATCATGTATAGTACCTGATACTCTTTGACAAAGTCCCAGGCAGGGACGAAACGCGTCAGAGTTCGCTCTGTAGCACTATTTTAGTGTATATGCACTCAATAAAACAACCTTTTTATTCATTTATATTGCGTGTGGACATCGTTTCCCTTTAACCCTGACGGCAGCAGTGCACCGCCCTTCTGTTCTATTTTTGCGCAATTCTGAAACTTAGTTGTTGCAGTTAATATAAGCCCTCTCAGCATTACCCATTAAATTATTAGTTTATTTGGAAGCTAGTTTTAATGCTTTCTATAATTGACTTTCTGACAACCCTAAATACCAATATGTACAATCTATGATTTACCAGTGAAATTAACAAATCTTACATTACCTTCTTAGACCTTTTAATTACAAAGGATGCTACAGGTATTATTCAAACTACTTTGTATAGGAAACAGACTGTGACAAAGAGTCTGCTATCGGCACAGAGCCAACATCTGAGATCATTAATTTCAGGCATCCCTCTAGCAGAGTACCTGTGTCTTTGCAGAAATTGTTGTACAGTTGAGGAATTCAAGATTCAAGCTGTGGACTTGAAAAAATAATTTCCTTGACAGTGGTTATGTAAAAGGTACTCTGAGAAGAACTTATCAGAGAGCTTTGGGAAATAATATAGATTCATTAATCATGAACAAATCCCCAAAACAGGAAGGTAAGATGGCAATTTACATTGGTACTTACAACATAAAGTGGTCAGTAATCAAACAAATATTTACGAGAAATTGTCATGTACAGGTGCGCCGATGAGTATTGTAAAACTTGGCTTAAACTTGCCTTGGAAAATCTGGGGCAATCACCAACAAGATCCAGGTACATGCTGGGTACATGCTGCAACATTTCAGTGATATTTCTGCAGAGACTAATGGCCCATCGGATTAACAAAGCAGGGGTCCCTGGCTGTCCCATTCCATTTGCATGGACTGCCAGGGACCCCCGCTGTTAATCCGATGGGCCATTAGTCTGTCTGCAGAAATGTCACTGAAATGTTGCAGCATGTACCTAGCATGTACCCAGGATGTACACAGAATGTACCTGGGTCTTGTTGGTGATTGCGCCAGATTTGTTTTAGAATACTAGTCGGCACTACAGTACCGCTATTAAAATAAGGATCTAAAAATTGTTCTGAAAACACCCCCAGTATTACAAGCCGAAGATCCAGTAATCTGTGTGACAGCCCAGTTCACAGTCACTAGCAAAGAAATAGACCACAAATATGGCTATCCACACAAATAAAAGGCATATTCGAACGTGGCAGCTCTGTATATATATATATACCATCAAAACATTCAATAACCAATTTATGGGTAACAGCATCATAAATTGTAAAACTCTGAATGTTATATACCTGATTGCCTGTGTTTGTGGACATAGGTAATGTACTGTATGTGGGGAAAACCAAAAGATTGCTTCAGAGAAGGGTACTGGAACATGTGAATTCAGTTAAAACTATTTTGGAGACACCTGTGGCCAGGCATGTCAATCTCTGCTATAGGGTACCTAACACTAATATAAATTCTTAATAACCTGTGCATTACCAGGTACCCTTGAGATGTGGTCTGCCGTGTAGGGGCTCAAGGGCTTACAATACTTTGGCCAAAGAGTTAAACTTAAAGACCATTTTATTAAAAAGATATCTATATATATATATATATAGGCACTGTACCATGTATAGGTGTCATTGGAAGTGCACTGAGCTCTGTCTGTGTTTCATGTTCTGTCTCTGGTTTTAAATATATATTGCCATACTCAGTAGCACTCCTCTTTGACACTTATACGCTTATATATATGTTGTGGTTATTTTGGGGGTACAATATGAGCTTCTAGGTGTCCTGTATGTTTTAATAGTGCATTTGCCCATTTAAAATAAAACATAAATCAGGAGCATGAAGTTAATTAAACTGGCACTTACCCCTGCCAGGATGAAGGCTGTCATCTTCCCCATGACTGTCTTTGTCCTGCCTGTGCATACAGCAACAGCACAATAAATAAAAACATTGGTTTATTCTTTGCTCCCCTACTCCCAAAGGTTTATACTTTGCTCCCCTACTCCCTGGTGGAGTAAGGGGACAGAGCTCCTACTTCCCTGTGGAAGGGGATAGAATAATTACCCACTCCCTTGAGGGGACAGGGTAGAACTGACTGACATCTCCCAACTGTCAATTTCCAACTGCCACTCCCTGCTGTTACCATGGGTGGGGCTTCAGGTCTCAACCCCGGGTGGGCAGAACCTAGGCATCAGACACCCCCCTGTCACTCAAGGAAGCTGCTTACTATAGCAGGGCATATATTTAACCCTAACACTGCCTGCACTGGTACAAGGACTTATGTGATAGGCAGGGGAGATTAGTAGCCAAGTGGAAACATGGCTACAATACATTAGTAACTTGCTCCATAGAGTAATTTGATACATTAGTCCTTGATGTTTCTATTTGGATTCTAGTCAACTGCAGCAACAACGTTTCAGATTTAAAAAGCATTTTCCTCATTGACTGAATAACATCTTATTCATTCTGCTAGGTACTTCATCGATACATGCTTGATCTATCACTTTTAACTATAAGAGACTAGTGAACCTCGCTATAAAACTGTGATAAGGCTTTAGATATGCTATTAGATCAGAAACTTCAGGTTTTAGCTACACTCATTGATTTCTTGAAAAAACTAAATCACAATAAACAAAGTGACCAGATGTTCACAGTAGTCCCTAAATCATGCACTCACGATAAACACTGAATAGATGGTAAGTATGTCCTCCTAAAATGAAGGAGTGTAGAAGTGAGGTACCAAAATATATGGACCGCCTCTAAAGACAATACTGTACAGTCCTCTCATTTTTAACTCCAAAAATCCCTGCCACCATGAAGCATAGAGTCTAGCTTCTATATATGTGTAATCAAATTTAGTGTAGACAAGATGGGTAACCAAACGTGGTGTACCCACAAAGGCCAAAAACTGCTGGCTGCTCAGTGTACCAAATATGAGCGAAACGTTTGCTTTAATAAAATAATACATTTTTAATAAGTACCAATATAACGCAAATCAATAGTGATCAAAACCAAACCTCAATTTGCACAACTACAAAGGAAAATATATATAACATGTTGTTTCAATGGTACCTAACCCTGGGTAGGCTGAGCCAGATCTTCCCATGAACATCAGACCTTTGCTGGAGGGGATGTGGTAGGAGAGGGGACATGGTCCACATCTGGTGGACTTGTCCGCATACACAGAAATTCTGGACCATGATCCAAAATATGATACATGAGTTCACAGAACTGAGAATTCTTATAGACCCCTGACCTATCTGCTGACTAAACCTATGTAGGAACTCCAGGCACCTATGGGAAAGCTGGTCTCCTTTGTACTTACAGCTGCTCAATGCTCCATAGCGCCGGCATGGAAAAAGGTAAATACCCCATCTAGGTGTACTGTCATTAAAAGAGTGAACGGTGTCAGGGTTATGGAGAGACTCTCGGCCCATTTAAATCAAAACCTAGAACATTTCTATAAGGTCTGGGAACCGTGGCCCCCAGGCTAGAAACACCTCATAGCAAGGTAAGAAGAATAATCCTTGGTTACAAAACAAGATGGAGAAAAAAACGAAACTTGAAATCTCATACTCACTGCCTCCCCCAGGTATCACATCAGACTAGTAGCCCCCTCCCTACCCCCCCACTCCACATTCCCCCCTCTCTTGTCCTTACAGTACCTCCCCTCAATGTCCACCCCTTTCCTTCTTTGTCTCTCCACTGTCCCTCATACTATCTCTTATCTTACCCTATCCTTTCTCATACCCCCTGAAAAATTAAGGTTTATAACAATTGAAATGAAAAATAACTGATATATGCAATTGGACACGACAACAAATAGGTAAAAAAAAAAAGTAAATCTATACAGCACAATTTATTTAAGCCTTTGTATAAAATATTCTGATGTAGATTTATTTGTGCCTCTCTTGAATACTGTACAGAAAATTTGGTACGTCATGTTCTGCAAAACCCAATAAAAAAAGATTGAAACTAAAAAAAAATGCAAGGGTGATAGTAATGTGTAACTTGGCTAATTCAAACAGTAATGACCATAAATGTATATGGAATCCTCAATTCAAACTTAACTGGCTAAATGCCAGTCGAGGTATTGTCTAGAAATTCACTCACAGCGCTTGCTAGTACAATCCATACCTGCTCCACAGCACTCACTGCCTCATGGTGTTTCATGCGCTGGTAATGTTAACATCTACCCGTTTTTTAACACTATCTAACACTTATGGTTTTTCCAAGCTCTATTCTCTAGAGGTAGGGGAATCAGAATCACACGCAATGTACCAATCATGTACATGGGTTTTTTGATTCATACCCTCACTCATCTTACCACATGCTGCTGTCTGTTACTGCAGAGGCTGTTTGCAATAATTTTTACAATTTTTATAAATGACAGATGCACTCACAATTTTTTATCAAAAAGCAAGCACAATATGAGGATCTATCCAGAGGCAATTAGAATCAATTATCTGCACTATACAGTGTGCAGTCAGTGTGATTCATAGCCCTGGAAAATGAAGTATTTGGAGATGGTATGTAAGAGATCTTAACACTATGTAAGACTTGTGGCCTTTCAAAGCTCTATTCTCTAAAAGTGGGGGAATCAGAATCACATGAAATGTACCAATCATGTACAGTACATGTGTTTTTTGATTCATACCCTCACTGATCTTACCACATGCTGCTGTCTGGTACACCAGAGGCTTGCTTGCAAGAATATTTACACTTTCTACAAATGACAGATGCACTCACAATTGTTTATCAAAAAGCAAGCTCAATATGAGGATGTTCTGTAAGCAGAGGCAATTAAAATCAATTATCTGCACTATACTATCTGCAGTCATTGTGATTCATAGCCCTGGAAAATTGATTATTTGGAGATTGTACTGTACAGTATGTAAGTGATCTTAGTGTCAAAGATAATCCTACAAGATTCACTTTGTAACATACAACTCTATTGAGAGCATCGACTAAGGGAAATTACAATCATCTGTCTGTGCAATAATAAGTACAGGTAGGCACATATTCATACCCCTCAAAAGCCAGAATACTCTATGGTCATTTTTTTAAACAAAAGTGGAATCAAATAAATATCCAGCAGTGTCTTTGTAATACAATTAAGGGGCCAGCATTGTTTATAGAGAACATAGTATACAAATAGAAACCAAAGATCTTTTTTTGATACGATGCATCTTGAATCAGTGCCTTATGCTCAATATTTGCAATAGGCACAGACTGGCTGTTTTACACCTTTGCCAGTTCTACCACTTTATTGTTCAGAGTTTAGAGTAGAAAAATGTATCATCATTCTAAAGGATACTTTTTTGCAACTACAGTGTACTCTACTTGAAGAGACATATAGCTGTCTATTTCTTATGGATAATTTTGTGATATACATTTAGTATTACCAAGCCATAGATACTGTAGGTTCACTAATTATTAGTTGCAGAAAGTCTGTCAAGCGCTTCAGTGTGAGGCAGGTCAGTAGATAAGGACACTGGGGTAAGCGTGGGAGAGCTAAACAGGGTCACTAGTTCAACCGGTGCAGGGGGAAAGGATAACCTCACCTGCTCCTTGGGTTGTGGGACCGCTCTCCTCGCTTCCTCCTGCGTGCCGCCGCCGAGATGCAGGTCAGAGAATGGGTAGAAGTGCGGCGCAACTGCGCATGTCCAATGAAGGCTCCCGGATGACTAGTTCCAAATAACTTTATTGACACACACCAGGGCTACACCAGCATCTCCCCCTCAACGCGTTTCACCCTTACGCAGAGGGCTTCATCTTGGAGTGGGGAGAAGTGGTGACAGCCTCTTAAATACCTAAAAGCCCGCGAAAGCGGCATTAAAACTTTAACCCCTTCAGTGCTTTATGCCTATTAGCTAATATCCATGCTGTTTAAAGTCCTTAATGTCTGTGCAACTCACTGTAAACATATTATATGCACGGAGAGCATCTCAATTACAACACGTGAGGTTTGAAACACACACACACGTTACAGGGCTACACCAACATGGATACTGCATCTGAACCAGATCCAGACTTTTTATTCAGTTGTTGCAACACTGCCAACCGGCTGCACAGAGCAGAGGCTATTTTTAGTAACACAAAAGAATTGTTCTGTGAGGACACTGCAGACCTCAAGGTACACTTCAACAAGTTGGAGAAATGTTTACTTTCACGGCAACGCACATGGTGGGAAATCACCACCATGGAGAATTACAGTCGCGTCAAGCGCATCCCCAGGGGGTTAAGACATACCAAAACACCCTCCTTTGGCTTTGTGAATGGGGAATTTGAGCAACAATGGTGCCACATTCTTAATGATTGCTCATTCAAGTTAATGGACTTAATCATCAGATTTAAATGTGAAGAAAATAAAATGGTGTCCAAACAAATAGCAGAATTGCAACACCAATTAAAAGCCTTTTCGCACATGGAGAACTTTAAAGAGCTTGATTTAAAAACAGCCAGCAAGCTCAATAAACAAGAAAAAACCATCATGTTAAGTAAACAAGCAAAATTTGAGCGCGATAAGGCAGATTATGAGGTGAATCAAGTGTATATGTGGCAAAAATTACCATCTAGAAGCAAAGGAAAACCCAAAGCGAAGAAACCCCATAAGGAGGGTGGGGGTAATAGATCCATCCTGAAAGGTAACAGGGACAATGATTTAACTTCACATGCTGTGTCTTTTTCACTTTCTGAGAGTGATTTCTACCCATCTTCTGGAGATGAGAAGGCGGGCACCAGTGAGATGATGCATCCAGATCGACCGGCCGGTAAGAAGTCTTCAAAAAACGAGGAAAGACCAGAAGAGGCAGGAGGAAGAACTTACAATGGGATGCCCTCAAAGAGACTGAAAACTTAAGTATTGAGAACAGCAATGTTATCAACATTTCCAAGTATGAATTGACGCATTCAGAACTGTCCGTTTTACATCTAGGACTATCTTTTGCGCCGAGCACGTCATTTAACCTGTTTACCACAATGGTGGATCTTTTCAAATTCACAAGGAAACTAACCCTGAAACGTTTTTTCTCCACCAAAAGTAATGTGTCTAATACTCTGTTACCCATTTATGATGCCAATACAGTTGTCCCCTTTCCGCTAGGTTTTCAGGATCAATGTAATCAACAGGACCTTAGTGATCTCTTCATGGAGAACAATACCCTAGATCAGGGGTGAGCAAACTTTTTATGCCAAGCCCCCCTTTTCATCCATGAAATTTCTCGGGCCCCCCCTGCCTGATGTAATCAAAATCACATGACGTCAGCGCACGTGAGCTGGTTCAGCCATTGAGGGCGAACCAGCTTTGTAACGCCCCCGCCACGCGTCTACAAAAAAAGTATTTATAGCACAAATTACATAACTTAAAAATAAATATTATAATATTTGTCTAATAGCGTTCCCATTTCTGCTGTATTATTAATCTCTCTCTTCCCGCCACATTAGAACACCTCAGGACCTCTCTAACCTCTTCCAGTCTCTCCCTGTATTTCTCACTCCCCCTCCAGTCCCTCTCTATTCCTCCCCTCAGTGTCTCCCCCTCCCCCCCACTCTCTTTCCCTCCCCCCAGTGTGTGTCTCTTTCTCCCTCCCCCCATTGTCTCTCACTCTCTCCCTCCCCCCATTGTCTCTCACTCTCTCCCCTCTTCCAGTCTCACACTCCTCTTCCAGTCTCTCCAACTCCCTGTATTTCTCACTCCCCCTCCAGTCCCTCTCTATCCCTCCCCTCAGTGTCTCCCCCCACTCTCTTTCCCTCCCCCTGTGTGTCTCTCTTTCTTTCTCCCTCCCCCTAGTGTCCCCCTCCCTCCATTGTCTCTCACTCTCCTTCCAGCCATTGCCTCTCCCTCCCCCCAGTGTCTCTCTTGCACTCTCCAACCAGCTATTGTTTCTCCCTCCACCCGGTGTCTCTCTCACACTCTCCCTCCAGCCATTGTGTGTCTCTCTCCCTCCTGCCAGTGTCTCCCTCCCTCCCACCAATGTCTCTCTCATCCCCATCCCCATGTAGCTCTTTCACCCCCCCTCCCCATGTCACACTCACTCTCACCCCCCTCCCCATCTCACACTCTCACCCCCCTCATGTCACTCACACCCTCCCCATGCCTCAGTCTCACACTCACTCCCCCATGTCCCAGTCTCACACTCACTCCCCCATGTCCCAGTCTCACTCTCCCACCCCCCCATGTCCCAGTCTCACTCCCCCCCCATGTCCCAGTCTCACTCCCCCCCATGTCCCAGTCCCCCCCCCATGTGCCAGTCTCACTCCCCCCCCATGTGCCAGTCTCACTCCCCCCCATGTCCCAGTCTCACCCCCCCATGTCCCAGTCTCACTCCCCCATGTCCCAGTCTCACTCCCCCATGTCCCAGTCTCACTCCCCCATGTCCCAGTCTCACCCCCCCCATGTCCCAGTCTCACCCCCCCCATGTCCCAGTCTCACCCCCCCCATGTCCCAGTCTCACCCCCCCCATGTCCCAGTCTCACCCCCCCCCCCCATGTCCCAGTCTCACCCCCCCCCCCCCATGTCCCAGTCTCACCCCCCCCATGTCCCAGTCTCACTCACCCCCCCCATGTCCCAGTCTCACTCACCCCCCCCATGTCCCAGTCTCACTCCCCCCCATGTCCCAGTCTCACTCCCCCCCCATGTCCCAGTCTCACTCCCCCCCCATGTCCCAGTCTCACTCACCCCCATGTCCCAGTCTCACTCACCCCCCCCCCATGTCCCAGTCTCACTCCCCCCCATGTCCCAGTCTCACTCACCCCCCCCCATGTCCCAGTCTCACTCACCCCCCCCCCCATGTCCCAGTCTCACTCACCCCCCCATGTCCCAGTCTCACTCACCCCCCCCCATGTCCCAGTCTCACTCACCCCCCCCCATGTCCCAGTCTCACTCACCCCCCCCCATGTGCCAGTCTCACTCACCCCCCCCCCATGTGCCAGTCTCACTCACCCCCCCCCATGTGCCAGTCTCACTCACCCCCCCCCATGTGCCAGTCTCACTCACCCCCCCCCATGTGCCAGTCTCACTCACCCCCCCCCCATGTGCCAGTCTCACTCACCCCCCCCCCCATGTGCCAGTCTCACTCACCCCCTCTCCCCATGTCACACACGCAGGAAGCAACGAGATGCTGCTGTGTACTGTAGCACAGCACAGCGCCACCTAATGGCCAAAAGAAAAATTGCAGCTGCAGACGGCTTTTTCCCCTCTGCTCCTGGCAAAATCGCCGCTGCTTCCTGCGCCCCCCCTAAACAATCTTGCGCCCCCCCAGGGGGGCGCGCCCCCCAGTTTGCGCACCGCTGCCCTAGATGACCCTGTTGATTTCCTGGGGAGTATAAATTCTGGCCTCAAGAAGAAGTCGGTGTTCTACCCCTCACATATGAGGGGTCAGTACATTGACATCTTCCAGAAGGGCATTGAGAGAAATCTCTCACTCCTAGCCAAAGGTATAGGACCTAGGGGTCTGCAGCGAGACAATCTCACTATGGATCAAAGGGCAGCTTTAAAATCTCTGAGTAACAATGATCTTATCCTTATTAGGAAAGCAGATAAGGGTGGCGCTACAGTGGTGCTCGATCGAGATTACTACGTATCGGAGGCCAAACGGCAGCTGGGGGATCCAGAAGCGTACCATACCCTCGACAGGGACCCTACTCCTATGTTCACAAGAGAGTTCCAGGACCTCTTGGACGAAGGTGAGATTCTACATGTTCTCTCGCCTAGTGAGCGGGACTTCCTCACTACTCCAGATCCTATCACTCCTATTTTCCATCACTTGCCCAAGATACACAAAACACTCACTGCACCCCCAGGTAGACCCATTATTTCATCCATTGGTTCCCTGGGTGAACACTTATCACAATACATAGATCACTTTCTAAAGCCACTAGTCGTTTCTTTACCTTCACACGTTATTGACACCAAGCACGTTTTATCCCTTTTAGCACCTATCACTTGGCACCCCAGCTACATCTGGGTCACCCTGGATGTGGCCTCCTTATACAACATTATTAACCACGAGCACGGCCTCATAGCCACAGAGCACTTTTTACAACATCATTCCACTATTTCGCCAGCACACATAGTTTTTATTCTCGATAGTATCAGATTTTCACTCACGCACAATTATTTTTTCTTTGACCAGCAGTATTATCTCCAAACACGTGGGACAGCTATGGGGACATCCTTTGCCCCCTCCTACGCCAATTTGTTCATGGGTTGGTGGGAGATGTCCCACGTGTTTGGAGATTCTAATCGCTTCAGGCGTCATGTGGTGTTTTACAAACGCTACATTGACGACCTGATCTTGATCTGGAGTGGTGGGGAGGAAGACCTTTTGAGGTTCTTTGAATACCTGGCAGACAATACTCTCAACTTGAAATTTACTCACACATATAATAAAAACCAAATTTACTTTCTAGATTTAAATTTATATGTGGATATGGAGTATAAAATTCAATCAGACATTTATAGAAAGGAGAATGCCAGGAATTCATTACTTCATTACAACAGTTGTCACGCACGCCCTCTGGTTAAGGGCATTCCAAAGGGGCAGTTCCTGCGATTACGCCGTAACTGCTCCACATTGGAGGCCTTTATCCACAGGGCGAAAGAGATGAGGGGGAGGTTCTTGTCGAGGGGGTACGATGGTGCAGACCTTGATCAGGCATACCAGCATGCACTGAATATTGATAGGAATACCCTCACCAACATGGCAGCCAACAGTATCCAGATAGACACACAGGCCGACAACACAGAAGCGCCATTCTTTATTACAAACTATAGCGAACAAGCAAACTCAATTAAAACTATCATACGCAAACATTGGGCCACACTTTCACTAGATCCTTTATTAAACAAAATGGCATGTGTGGGACCCAAAATAGTGTTCCGTAGAGCAGCTACTCTAGGGAATCTTCTGTCACCCAGTTTGCTGAAAACTACTAATACCAACCAGAATAAACTGTCTTTTTTTCCAAAATTGATTGGATCATTTAAATGTGGGCACTGTAAGATTTGTCCCAAAATGAGGAAAGTTAAACATTTCACTGATAAACTTGAAACACGGAAATATCAGATAAAAACCTTTATGTCATGTCAGACCAATTATGTCATATACCTGTTACAATGCGGATGTAAGAAACAGTATGTGGGGCTTACCAGCAGAGCCTTAAAAATTCGCATTTTAGAACACTTAAGGCTCATTAAGAATTTAGACATGACACATCCGGTCCCAATCCACTTTAACAACTGTCCATTGGGTTCTGTGGACAATTTTAGTTGTTGCGCTATAGAACATGTAGTCCTCCCCCCTCGGGGAGGTGATAGAATCAAGCTCCTACACCAAAGGGAGGCGCACTGGATCCACACACTAAATACATTACAACCCAATGGACTTAATGTGGATTGGGATCTACGATGTTTTCTTTAAGAGATATATAGGAGCGTTATATGTGGAATGCATATATGTATATATTACAGTCTTCTTTAAAACAGAACGTCTAGTGTGTATTTCTGATTTAGTCTCTGCACTGTCCCTCCCTTATTCCTTTCCTGCCCCCCCCTCCCCTCCCCCCCCCTCTCTCCCTCCCTTACACCCCTCATCCCATCCCCTTCCCAACCCCCTCCTCCCCCCCCCCACTTCAACTAACCTTTACCCTTGTTTCCCCTTCCTTCCCCACTTGCCTTCCCTTGATTCACTGGTCTATAAGTCATAAATATGTTTAAATTAAAGCATTAGGAAGCCCCTATATGTATGATTGACTTATAGGTGTATAACTTGGTTTATTGTGAATCTAGTGTTGAGCATATTCTACATGCAGTGTTTGCAACAGCTTTTTATGTGTATTTATACACCTGGAATGTGCTGCCAAATAGTCTTATCATTTTGCTATTGTGTATGTCTGAATATATAATTGAGATGCTCTCCGTGCATATAATATGTTTACAGTGAGTTGCACAGACATTAAGGACTTTAAACAGCATGGATATTAGCTAATAGGCATAAAGCACTGAAGGGGTTAAAGTTTTAATGCCGCTTTCGCGGGCTTTTAGGTATTTAAGAGGCTGTCACCACTTCTCCCCACTCCAAGACGAAGCCCTCTGCGTAAGGGTGAAACGCGTTGAGGGGGAGATGCTGGTGTAGCCCTGGTGTGTGTCAATAAAGTTATTTGGAACTAGTCATCCGGGAGCCTTCATTGGACATGCGCAGTTGCGCCGCACTTCTACCCATTCTCTCACTAATTATTAGTACCTACTAGTATTAATATCTAGAGGTAATAGCATCAAGTGCCTGTGAGTGGATTTCTAGACAATACCTCAATTGGCATTTAGCCAGTTAATATTGAATTGAGGATTCCATATACATTTATGGTCATTAGTGTTTGTATTAGCCGTGTTACACATTACTATCACCCTTGCATTTTTAATATTTTTTAAAGTTTGAGTGCAATAATTATTTGATTTATTAAAATTATTTTTATTTTTTTGTGATCTCACCAATATCCTATACATCAAGATATTGGAGTCCAAAACTGTACCCATCATTAACTAATTTAATCTCTGGTAGTTCCAGGGATACTGGTTAACTGTACAAAGTGAAACCTTAGCTGTGACGCTTATTGTTAGCTCACCAGTTCACATTTGGGTAATTTTAGGAGTGCCCCATCCAAAGGATATTTCTCTCCTTCCCCTGCCCTATTTCCCCAGAGTTTCTATTATCATTCAGCTTCCTAGTAAGCTTATATATCCTGGGCAATACCCTACAGGTAGAAAGGAGATTATAGGTGGCACACTACTGTTTTAAAGAAAAAAATTCTCAAGGAGTTTACATTTGGTGCTCACCTTCCGTTGATCCTGGCATCCCAAAGCTGGATCCAAAGTAATAGCAAGATAGGAGAAAGGAATAGGCACACAAATTGTAGTGGAATCAAATGATTTCAAATGTATTAATGAATCAGAGCTAACAATGGTAATGTTTCAGGACAAGCAGTCCCTTCCTCAGACCCTCTGAGGAAGGGACTGCTTGTCCTGAAACGTTACCATTGTTAGCTCTGATGCATTAATACATTTGAAATCATTTGATTCCACTACAATTTGTGTGCCTCTTCCTTTCTCCTATCTTACCCTACAGGTAGAGCAAGCATCCTTTATTTATCTACTGCATTGAAATGTAAACACTGAGAGTGGCGTGCTAGTGCCTAAATCACAGGGTTTTAGAGTATGCCCAGTATACAACTGTATGTCTTCGCGTCTCCCCGAATTTCCTCCGGTCTTACTGCCTCAAAACCTTGTCCCAATTCCCGACGCTATTGGTCTTCCAGGTTGTGCAACCTTGTTCTTATGGACCTTTGGTAAGTGATAAAAGGTCACTAGTGTCGGGTTTTTAACATAAATGAAATTATATTCGTTTTGAGAAAGTACTTTAGTCTATATACCCTCTATAAGGACCTGTATAAGTTCTCTCTGAAACTGGTCAGTTGGATCAGTGCTCAGTACCTTATAGCAGTCACTTATTAGTTATGTTTTGACCTCCTAATTTGCCTCAGCTCTGGGGAGCTTTTTAGGTCCATTTTTGCACTATATTGGTACTTATTAAAATGTATTATTTTATTAAAAGCAAATGCTGTCGCTCATATTTGGTACACTGAGCAGCCCGCAGTTTTTGGCCTTTGTGGGTACACCACGTTTGGTTACCCATCTTGTCTACACTAAATTTGATTACACATATATAGAAGCTAGACTCTATGCTTTTGGTGGCAGTGATTTTTGGAGTTAAAAATGAGAGGACGTATTGTCTTTAGAGGTGGTCCGTGTATTTTGGTCCCTCACTCCTACACGCCTTCATTTTAGGAGGGCATACTTACCATCTATTCAGTGTTTAATCATGAGTGCATGATTTAGGGACTACTGTGACCATCTGGTGTGTTGTGATTTATTGTTTACTATTCCCTTTTGCACCAGGTTATTATCATTACAATACTTGGAAATTGGTGTGAGCGGTGCAGCACCATGTAAATTAAATTTCTTGAAAAGACCTCAGGTCACATTTCTGTCATCATACTATACTGTATATGAAGAATCTCCTTCCAGACTATACCAATAACCATAATATTGAGCTCTTTATCTTTGCTCAATTAGTAAAACTAGCTTCTAGATAAACTAATCATTTACTGACTAATGCTGAGAGGGTTCGAATTAACAACCAAAATTAAGTTTCAAAAGTGAATAGCACTTACCTTATCCACAGCACTGATTGCATTCACCTTAACTCTTCAAGTATTAATTCCACATTACCACTGTATATCTAGAAAGTAACATATTGACAAGGGAGTCACACTTTCACTCCCCACACAGGGGTATTACTCTATTGAGTGCATTTGAAAGTCTTTATTTATTGCAGCATGTCCCAACAATATTTCAGACTGCTGCTACAAAAAGGCTCCCTACTTGATTTATTTAGTTTATGCTCCACTCCCATCTTCCTTCTCACACTCATTTATTTCTTCCAGATCTCAACAGTATTTATTTTAATAGTTTGGCTTATAATTTAACTTGACCAATAAAGGTTCAGTTTTATCAGGTATGACAGCTATGTGTGCTTTCAAATGTATCTCTCCTATTTGGGGGATAGCCTCTTTACTAGCTTCCAAATATTCTGTATCTGTTTTTACATCAGGTCCACACAGATGCAACCTGCTTCACTGTATTTTCATATGTTTCTAAACATTTTATTATATATTCAGAGACAACAGTTGTGTGATTTTCTTCCTCTCTGTGTTGTATAAACAATTATTGCAAGAGAAAGTTATGGATTTTTAGACATACACGGGGTGGGGGGGGGGAGTGAGAGGATGAAAGTGAGGCGTGTGAGGTGTTGTAAGAGGGGGGATAGGGGGTGTAAGAGTGGAATGTTACTGATGGGGTGAGAGTGTCACTGAGGGGTAAGGTCACTGATGGAGTGTTTCAGTGAAGATAGTGGATGTCACTATTGAGTTGGGAGCACAGCCTGATTCACTGGGAGGTGAAATTAATGATTGGGTCAAAGAGAGTGCCTTTATTAATTGAGTCACAGTTTCAAGTCTGCAATGGAAAAGATGAATCCACAGTACTGCGACCCATGCAAATCAGGGTACTGTGTTGTTGTGCAATTACATGTTCTATACTTGAACAACACCAGTATATTATTCAGAATAAGCAAAATATAATTCAAGAGTAGTAGTATTAGTACATGGAAACACTACAGGGTTAAATATTGTAGTGTTTATCCTGGCTACAATGTATGCTGTATTCACCCACAACCCACATCCATGCACTGTACCCACCAATATTATCCAGATCATTTGATATACTGTACATTATATGGACAATGATGAGGGTATGTGGGATGTACAGATGACCATGGTAAGTTATACTCTGTGTTCATGTGTGCACCACACACTTAAACCGTTTTTCACACAAAAAATCAAAACCAACATTTTTATAGCAAACTAAGCAGTGTACATTTTAATATTCTTTAATGGGTATCACCTGCCCCTTACAGTACTTAACATTTTGACATTTCCAGAGACTCTCCTAGCTCAGTATATATAAGGTTCACAGTATTTGTAGTGCAAAACAGAAATATGTAGAGATAAATAACAAAAGAAAACAGGTATCTGTATGCTGCACTCTCTTATACAATTCTTTTGCAGTGATGAATTAGTTAATAATTAACCTTTATTGGTTATATTTTAAAATATAGTCAGAATATTTAATCAAACAAAATAGGTGAGTATTAATAATAAATACAGTGAATAGCATGATTAAAAATGTGATTGTACCAAGGGTAATTATACCTGGTCCAGATTAATCAATTTATCGAAGAGTGGATTAAGTCTGTTTTTTAAATAATTTTGGCATATAATTTAATATCTGTATTTAGTCGGGCTATGGGTCTTTAATTGGAGAAATGTAGGTTTTGTTTTACCTTTGTTGGGAAAAATTGCTGTGGACGCCTGCAGCATTGTTTTAGGAGGGCCTTGTCCTGTTGAAAGATGTTAAATAATTTGGTGAGCTGGGGGATAAGGACCACTGCAATTTTTTTTATAATAGAGATTGGAAAATCCATCCGGACACGGAGCCTTCCCCACCTTAAGGATTTAATCGCAGCAGATATCTCCAATGGTGTAATCGGAGAAAATATCTTCACCTGAGAGTTTTGCAAGATAGCATTTGGATAGGAATTAATCAATGTCTGTTGACAATTGAGGTCCCAAGATTCCCCATTGTCTCTCTGGTAAGTTGTAAAGAGCCGTATAAAAATCTCTGAACTCGGAGCAGATACAGGGGCCTATGCAGAGAACTGCGAGAATGGCCATTCACCAGACTTAGAACTCTCCATTTTTTTGGCGGATTCCCTCGCAGTATGCAGGAAAGTGCGCATATCTGGGAGAGGAATCCGGCAGAAAGATGGCGAGCCCTGGCGAGAAGGGCTCCGCTGGCGAGATCTGTCAGCAGAGAGCGAGATCCGCCTCTCTCTGCACAAATCTCTCCGGCAAATAAAACATTTTTACATAACAAATCTATTACTATTGTAGATGTGCAGGGGGTCTCCAGAGATGAACCGCGTTGGTTTTATGTCCGGGGAACCCCTGCTTCCCGAGATACAGGCCCCGTTATGAGGTGCCGGTATCTCCTATGCATGGAGATAGCCCGATCACGTGACGCGGGACATTTCCATTCATAGGAGATACCGGCACCCCATAAAGGTGCCCTTAACTTGGGAAGAAGGGGACCCCGGACATAAAACCAACACGGTTCATGTCAGGAGACCCTCTGCACATGTACACTATTAATTAAAATACAGTAATGCTGCTTCATTACCTTAGCGGCTATCCGTTAAGGCAATGAAGGGGTTAAGTGACAGTAGCATGTTTATTGGGGACAATTGCCCCCAATAAACATTGCAAAAAACAACACAATCAGCCTCTGTGCCCCCAACAACCCCTAAACCCCCCTTATATACATAACTCATAGTTATTTTTTTAGGCACAGGAATGGTACTATAGGCTGGCGGTGGCCCTCGGGTGTTTCCGCAGGGGTCCCTGCTTGCCTGCAGTATCAAGTCTGTGCCTCAAAAAAATTATTTAAAAGGGAAGGGAGGGCAAAGGGCAGGGAGGGGCGGGGGGGCAAAGGGTAGGGAGGACAAAGGGCAGGGAGGGGGGGAAAAGGGGAGGGAGGGCAAAGGGCAGGGAGGGGGGGGCAAAGGGCAGGGAGGGCAAAGGGCAGGGAGGGGGGGCAAAGGGCAGGGAGGGCAAAGGGCAGGGAGGGCAAATGGCAGGGAGGGCAAAGGGCAGGGAGGGCAAAGGGCAGGGAGGGCAAAGGGCAAAGGGCAGGGAGGGGCAAAGAACTGGGAGGGGGGGCAAAGAGCAGGGAAGGGGGGGCAAAGGGCAGGGAAGGGGGGAAAATGGCAGTGAAGAGGGGCAAGGGCAGGGAAGAGGGGCAAAGAACAGGGAAGGGGGGGACAAAGGGCAGGGAAGGGGGGACAAAGGGCAGGGAAGGGGGGGCAAAGGGCAGGGAAGGGGGCAAAGGGAAGTGGGTGAGAGCCGGGGGAAGCGTGAGAGCCGTGGAAAGGTGAGAGCCAGGGAAGGGTAGAGCCAGGGAAGGGAGCAGCCTGTGGGAGGTGAGAGCAGGAGAGAGCGTGCTCTGGGGGGGCCAATGAGAGCCGTGGGGGGGCGGGACACAGGGTGGGCAGACATACCGGCCAATGAGAGCTGTGGGAGGGTGGACCGGCAGACCGACAGACCAATCAAATGGTCTCCAGACACTCAAAACAAGATTTAAAAAAATATATATATATATATATATATAAATATATATCTAAAGGAGAAAAAAACAAAAAACAGGCGCACTCATAGTGTAGTAAGGTTAACAATTTTATATATGGTACTGGTAAAATATGAATTTTCCACTCACAAACGGAGAATAATAAATCGCATGTATGAGATATAATACTCAATCGCCAACATGTACAGCAGGAACTCGACTGCAACACCGGATAGAAGGCCGTTAACATCACTGTGTTGAGGGGAATCCGTGGTAATGATTCTTTCATGGATTGAAGATAACCAGGCACCTCCTCGCTGTTCAAGTGTCTCACTCGTTGTGGAGGGTTTCCGGGTCAGCGTCGTCACTCACAATGCATGTATTGCATGGAAGGCTTCCGGGTCAGCTCAAACATCCAGAAGTGGATGCCAATACTAAGTGGCTCCGAAATATCCCTAAAGGCCAAGCACTGCGAATAAAGAGGAATTGTTCTGAAAACTTAATTTACCAACAGCAGGTTAAAGATTTAAAAAATAGGTTTCTAGACAGGGAGTACAATAGCCGCGAAAAAATATATATATATATTTATTGTGGGGCTGTTGTGTGTATTTTTTTTATTGTTGGTAGCGGGGGTGGGCGAAGTGGGTATTATCCCAAACGGTGGTTGTTTAGGGCTTGCGGGTGGGTAGCGGGAGGGCTTAACCCCTTCATGACCTTAGCGGTATTAATCGCTACGGTCATGAAGGGGTTAAATCCACCTGCAAACCCCCTCCGCAAGCCCTAAACAGCCAACAAGAGCCAAATACCCCCTTCACCCACCCCCGCTACCCACAATTAACCTGGCATGGCTGGATAACCCCTTCGTTGCCTTAGCGGTTAGCCGCTAAGGTAATAAAGTGGCCTTTAAATGCTTTTTTCCTGCCTCGGATGCATGCCGGTGGCCTCCGGTGCTAGTATTAATGGGTATCAGCTCCGGAGAACCCTGGAATCAATCCGAGCCAGGAAAAGGGCCTGATTTTTTTCTATGTATCACCGCTCAGCACCAGATTTTTGCCAACTTTTGTTGGCGGAGCGAATTGGAGAAAATGTCTCCATTCTAGAGCGTTGATCAGCGCCGAGATGCTGATCGGTCCTACTAGAATACGGCGGGTTTAAAAACGGATAAAAGATTGCTTCTCGCCACTCGCGCGGCGAGTTTTATTTTCCGCCAAAAAAAAAAACGGCGGATTTTACTCATCTCGCCAGCTTTTCGGCACTTATAGAAATGCTGTAGGCATATTTGCCGAAAAACTGGCGAGATAGGGCTTTTTGCCGTTCTCTGCATAGGCCCCACAGTATGTTCCGGATCATTAGTAATTGTACCCTTTTGTGTGCAAATTATGTGCATTCTAGATAGGCACTGTTTTGCTTTTAGTTTATTTGCCAACATTTTGTCTGCTTTATTACTTTTGTCATAAAATTTTTGTTTTGACCAGTGCATGGCCTTTTCTGCTCTAGCGGCTATGAATTGGTTTAATGCACCTCTTGTCGGTATAATTTGGCTGTACATTTGTTTGTTGGAGTGCTCTTATAAAGCTTTTCTAATTGCTCTAGTTTCTTAGTTAGAGTATCAATTTGCATTTGTTCCTGTTTTCTTTTTCAGAAGGACAAGGCTATTAATTTCACCACAGGTTTGAGAAGGTATACTTGGAACGTGGTGGGAATTTGTAATGAATGGGGGGAGCTTCATTTGATAAGTAACTACATTGATCTTCCGGATGATATTGTAGGGATCAATGAATCATGGTCTGAGTTTACCAGAAGGTTGGCGTACATTATTTTATGCGTTGAGAGCCATAATTTATCCCCGAAGGATTATGGGCGTGATGGCCTCTGATGTTTTTCCGCAGACTTTGTTGTCTCTCAGTAGCTGAGTGAAGGGTTGCCTGAATCCCCTTCTAAAGGTCCTGCAAGTTCTGTGCCCTAGTATCAGCCGCTTGAACACCTGTTGCTGGAGAATGAATGGGAAGGGTGCGGGGACGATTACCCCAGGCTACAAAAAATGGAGAACAGCCAGAGAGTCATGAGATAAACTGTTGCGTACAAATTCTGCCAGCGGTAGGAATTCTGCCCAATCATTCTGATGTTCATTAATGTAACATATGAGGTATTGCTCCAAGAATTGGGGCGCTCAGTTTGCCCATTGGATTGCGGGTGGTAGGCAGACAAAAGGTGAAGGTCAATCCCCAATCGCCTAAAGAACATCTTCCAAAATTTTGATTTGAACTGGGAACCACTGTCCGAGATGATCTGTAAAGGTAGTCCATGCAGACAAAAATACTCCTTATAGATGATGTCCGCCAGTTCAGAAGGAGAGGAAGCTTTTTAAGGGTTACGAAACTAGCCTGTTTCATAAAACGGTCAACAATAATCAGAATTGTCGTCATACCCTGAGAGGATGGAAGTTCCACAATAAAGTCCATGGATGGTGCATCCAGGAACCAAAGGATATCAGCAATGGTTGCAGAAGCCCACAGGGCAGTGTTCAGGGAAACTTAGTTCGGGCACATACTGCTGCGGCCGAGTTTATTCGAGCATTTGCCCGTTCTCGGCCGCAGCAGTAAACTGGCGCGCGCCGGAGGGTGCCGGGCGCACGCCGAAGCAGCGGAAGAGTGCCCTCCGATCGGGGCGCTCTCCCTCCCGCTGCCGGGTCCGCCGGGTCCCCCGGAACCCCCTGCCGCCGTCCCCCACATCGCGGGACACCAGGGCTCCCTTGGGGAGCCCTGGACGCGCGTGCAGGGGGCGCAGGCTCCCGATGACGCGTGACCGCGCATCGGTGACGCGCGGCACGCCGAGGGGCGGCCACTAGCAAGCCGGGAAATCTCCCGGCTTGCAGAATCGGCCACACTTTAATAAAGTGTGTCGGTAGTGTACACTGCAGGCTGAGACGAAGTCCTTTACCTCAGTTTTTAATTTTGGCCACTTAAAAGTCCTCTCAAGAAGTTCACATGTCTTCCGAACCCCTGGGTTGCCTGCAAGTTTTGATTTGTGTCCCCATCGTAGGACCTCCTGCCGGAGTGAAGGAGAAACGAAAAGTTTTGATGGAGGAATCGCTATGCCAGCGGGCACCTTGTTCAGGGCTTTCTGATTACGATGGAGGATCTTTAGCTTCAGAAAAGTCACCTGAACCTGTGGAGACTAGTTAATGTGATCTGCCTTTTATTTGTCATGGCTGTTATGGGTGCAACTATTTTGGAAAAATCCTGAATGAATCACCTGTAATAATGCATGGACAGCTTGCTTCAGGTCTTGCCACAACATTTCAATGGGGTTTACGTCTGGACTTTGACAAGGCCATTCTAAATCGCAAAATTTCTTCTGTGATTATTCTTTTGTAGATATTGTTATATGTTTTGGATCATTGTCTTGACTTGACTAGGATTGCATGACCCACTTTCGCTTCAGCTCACAGACAGATGGCCTGACATTCTCTTCTAGACTGCTGATACAATGCAGAATTCATGGTTGTGTCAATGATGGCAAGCCATCCAGGTTCTGAGGCAATAGAGCATCCCCAAACAATCACACTCGCAACACCATGCTTGACAGTTGGTATGAGGTTTTACCGTTCGAATGCAGTGTTTTCGTTTCGCCAGCAAGTTTCCAAGGCATGGAGGACCGGTGCACAGCGAAAATAAGAGCAAGAGCTGAATGATATGTTCGTTGAAAAATGTATCAATAAATTTTTCTACGAACATATCATCCAGCTCTTGCTCTTATTTTTTCTGTGCACCGGTCCTCCATGCCTTGGATACTTGCTGTCTGCTATCTACCAGGGAGCACGCCGGTTGCTGATTGCGTGGCACTGGACACAGTCCCATCGGATGCGTATTGCATGCTGCCTTTGCTGAGTCACTCACGGACCACTTACCTTTTTATCTTGACAGGAGGAATTCATCCCCATCTCCAGGACTACCAAATCGTGAGTGTATGTAAAATGCTGATGGTGCTTATTGCTAAGCCAGTTGTTTACTTACTCAAGCAGCTTACAACCACATACGGGCTGTCCCTACGTCATTCACTCCTTCCCCCCTTATAATAGGGATACAAGGGAGGTTATAACTTGTGCCAAAGAATCCATAGCCACATCTCAGCACCTAACCTCTATTTGAGCACCGGAATAGGTGACTGGTTCACAGTTCACCATACTATTTTTTTGGTTTTGCCAAACATAATATTTCTCATTGCGGTAAAAAGGTTCTACTTTAGACTTGTCTGTCCAGAGAACCTTGTTCCAAAATTCTTGTGGATCATCTATGTGCTCTTTGGCGAACTTCAGACCACAGCAATGTTCTTTTTAAAGAGCTGAGTTGCTGGTTTGTTCTTTGAGCGATTTTGGAAGGGTTGCTGCTCCAAGATAGAATGCCTGCAGTCTTGAACTTTCTCCATTTGTCTGGCAGTGGATTTGTGGAGCATCAAATGCTTAGAAATTATTTTGTAACCCTTTCTAGACTGTTGAGCATTAATAACTGCTTTTCAGAGGTCCACAGAGATTTATTTTGAACGTAGCATGATGTGTTTCCACACATCTGTATGGTGAAGACCAAACTCACAAGGTTTCTGATCTTTATATAGGGTTGGGCCTTCCAATCTCACCCCTGAAGATCTACCTACAGTAATTTTTAAATACCCGATTATCCCCTTTAATTTAGCTGATAAAACCAGGGTTTCACTTACTTTTTGCATACCCTGACTTTTAATTAGTCATTGTTTGTCTAATTCACACATCATTTTGTTAAAAGGACATGGAATTGGTTAATATAAACACTATTGGATATTTATGAAAAGACTGGTTTTGATTCAAGAAGGTTATCATGGAAATACTAGGTAAATTCTGTAATTACCTTTGCAGATCACAAACTCTTTCTCACCACTGTATATCTCCCCCAAACACACCTTTATCCAATACCTAAAGAGACACAGGTGCACAAAAAATGGGAACCCCTGAGATATCTTAGAAAATTGCTAATAGGATTAATTTGCAAATCCTATTAGAATATATTCCAGTTACCTCAGAGGTGTCTCTCCACTTGTTGTTTAAAGATTTCTTTTGGGGATATATATATATATATAGCACTTGGGATGACATACAGTATGTGATGTTTATGGGGAAACACCTCTTTTGCATGTTATTAGTACAGCAGGAAAACAATAAACATAAGTTATATAAAGAGTAACAATTGGTTAAAGCTAGGTTATCTGCTTTCGTGCATAGGCATTATGATTAACCTTATGCTAAATTACAGATGGAGTATCATTTACTTGGAATTTGGGTGCAAGGAAACTGCAGCTGAAGGGAACATGAAAGCGGTTTGATTGCAGCTTTCTCATGTCCAAAAACTCAGTAGATTTACAGTAGCGACCAACTTTATTCTAACTCGGCAAGCTCCGCGAATTTCGGAATATCCCGGTGATGTGCGGTTTTGTGTCGTTTTCTCCCGGGGTGTATTGCGTTATTTTCGCGGCTGTGATTTAAGCATTTTATTCCCGCTGGCTGCAATACTGCAATGCCGTGTAAAAACGCATGGGGGCGTTTGCGAGCTGTTGTATTTGAAGCCGAGAAATTCATGAATTGTAATGCAGTATATACTGTATATATACAGTATATACTGTATAACAACAACCCCTATAACCCCTAACATACACATACAGTACTGTATATGCACATCAATGATACTATAGGCCATTCTCTGGCGAGATGTGTTTGCAGCAGAGAGAGAACCGCTGCTGTCTCTCTGCGCAAACATCGGCACATTAAAAATTATTTAAAATACATTTTTATTCATAGTGTAGATGTGCAGGGGGTCTCCGGAGCTGAACCGCGTTGGTTTCAGGTCCGGGGACCCCCTGCTTCCAGAGATACAGGCCCCTTTATGAGGTGCCGGTATCCCTCTGCATTTAAAGGTCCCGATCATGTGACCGCGGCATGTAAACAAAGCAGAGGGATACCGGCACCCCCTAAAGGGGCCTGTATCTCGGGGAGCAGGGGGTCCCCGGACCTACAACCAAAACGTTTCTGCTCCGGAGACCCTCTGCACATCTACAGTATGAATAAAACACACACATCAATAAAGAATCGTTCTTTACCTTTGCGGCTATGTGCTATGGTAATGAAGCAGCATTTCTGTATTTTTAATAATATTGTACAGTGAGCAGGGGGTTCCCTGAGCCAGAAATTAATGCTCAGGGGACCCCCTGCTCCTGCACAATATTATTAAAAATACAGAAATGCTGCTTCATTACCATAGCTGATATCCGCTAAGGCAATGAAGGGTTAAGGCAGAATAAACAATAAATACATTAAATACATATTTTTAATGTGTGTGTTAAACCTTCCTGCCTTGACTGTAATCTGTGTAAGACCCCCTCCCCCTATTGTGTGTGTTAAACTTCCCTGCCTTGACTAATCTATGTAAAAAATCCTCCCCCTATTGTGTGTGTTAAACTTCCCTGCCTTCACTGTAATCTATGTAAACCCCCTCCCCCTGTTGTGTCTGCTAAGATTTCCTGCTTTGACTAATCTGTGTAAGACCCCCTCCCCCTATTGTGTCAGTTAAATCTCCCTGCCTGTGTTTCTGTGAGTGCAGTGTACTGTATGTAAATGTGGGGAGGGGGATCCCGTGTAAATAACCACACCCACACCCACTACCCACTATCCACCTGCACATGGCCCCTCCGCTGCTGCAAAATAGAGACAAAAATTAAAACATATCATGTAATGTCCCCTAACCCCTTAATCACCATAGCGGTTATTAACCGCTAGAGTCATTAAGGGGTTAACCCACCCTCACCCACCACTCGGGATGCCTACATACCCTCCCACACTAACTCCCCCCCCTGAGGCCTAACCACCCTCACCCAGTACCCAAAAGGGAGGCCTACCCACATACCTTTGGGGAAACACCCCCCCCCCCAGTACCCATAATAAAAACAATACAGTGACCCACAATAAACATCATTCTATTTATTAAATACATTACCCACCCCCTGTGCCCCCCCATAAATACATGATTTATTCTTTTACATACAGGGTTCATAACACAGCCCCACGCGAGTCCCCGGTGGGCTGGCGGGGTACCTGGACAGACCTACAGGGTACCAGCAGCCCTTTTTAAACAGGTTCTAGAGGCCTGCTGGTGGGTCCCGCCAGCACCATGGCCCCCAATTGGTCTCCTTGGGTCACCGTGGGCCACAATTGGGTCCCCACAGTAGGCCCGCGGATGTCTTGGAGCCCCGGGTCAGACCCACAGGTGTCTGCAGGGCCTCGGGTGGTTCCCACGGGGGTCTGGGGAACTCACGAGTGCACACTACGGGTCCGCGGTGCCCCCATAGAAGTGGGACCACACATCATCATCCCCGCAGACTATGGGTCCGCGGTGCCCCCACAGATGTGAGGCCACCACTTCATCCCCGCATGTGTCACCCGTGGAACCGCCAGCCTGGAACCCGTCAGATACCCGAGGAAACCACAGGTTGTCTCCAGAGGTCTCACGAGGAACCACGGAAAAAACCCCGAATGTAAAAAAAATAAACCTGGCCTATACATTCAATACATACACCCCCACCCCCCCCCCCAACACCTACAGTACAATAATGTGCAAAATAACTATTATCCAGATATGGATAATAGATTAATTACCCATTATTAAAAACATTAACTAGCATATTAAAATAAATAAAGTACTACTGACCTCATCAATATGAAGTGTCCATAGCCAGCAACATCCTTGTCTTGCCCACAAAATACATAGCCAATACAAAGCCAATACATTGCAATTACATTCAGATATCAATTAACCCCTTAAACACCTTATCAGATAATAACCGCAAAGGTAATTAAGGGGTTAAGCCACACTGGCCCGATACCCACCCTTCACCCATGAATTTGTACAGTGGCTTCATCATGCAACTATATATACAGTATATATATATATATATATATATATATATATATATATATATATATATATATATATATATATATATATATATATATATATATATATATATATATATATATATATACAGTATATACACTTACATGATGAACCAATATACAAATAAATGTAGAAGGGTTATCAAAACCATACTGTCCTACAAATAACACTTCTCCATACAGAAACACTACATTACAATGAATTTCCTTTAATAATCCTAACTGATCTTACAATCTAAATCATCAAATGCCAATGAAACATCTCACATTCCAATCAATACATTGCATTTACATTGTATAAATGATGCATAAAATCTATGCACCATATACATTCTGCAAATGAATGTTAACAATATCATTGCAATATCATTGCAAGCTAAATACAAATACTGTACTCCAAACAAGTCAACTATTTTAACCAAGCAATCATTATTCACGCCTGGAGCAGAACAATTTAGCATGTGAAAAAATATAAGTACCAACCAGAATACAAACTTTAAAACCAAGGCTAGCCCTGACCTCCCTCAAACACACAATACAATATCAACAATTACATCTATCTAATTTTAAAATACTTTAAACTCACAATAAAGCATAGCAGCATAGACAAATTAATTTAAAACACATGAAATCAAGCTTTTAAAACAACATCATTTCTTACCCTGTATGTATATATCTCTCTAGACATATATACATACATACATACAGTGGCAAGAAAGGATATACCACAACAACAAAAAAAATACACATGTTAAAAAAGCTTTTAAAAAAATTAACAAGTTAAATAAAATACATTTCTTTAGTTTGCTTACCATTACTTGGTCCCACAGACTCCCGTTGCGCACTTTACTCACGAACCAATCCACGAACAGGAACCCATAAAATAATAAACCATACAAAAAAATAAACATTAAACTAAAAATCCAAATCAATCCACGGGTCTTCTACTTGTAATCCATCTTTATCTGTATTCTTCTTTCTTCTATCTTCTTCCGGGTGGGGCGGGGTCTTCTTTCCATCTTCGGCCACGCCCTGGTCTTCTTTCTTCTCTGGTGGTCCTTCCTCTGTGGTGTCTGGCTTCAAAATGAGACGACAAAGGCTTTTAAAGGCCTATGACGTCCCATTTTCGTCATAATGTTCCCACGGCCCTGATTGGGTCGTGAAAACCATGTGTTTTGGCCGATAAAAATAAAAATTATGACTTCACTTAAAGGCAATGAAATGATTGGCTGTAGTACGTCACATCCTTTTTTCCCCCAAGCCTCTGTCACATGGTATACTAGAACCAATCAGAGTAGGGATGGAGTTCCCACGCTCTGATTGGCTACCATACCATGGGAGGGCGGCCATGTGTCTTTTCATGACGTCATCTTAAAAGCAATTGAAGCAAAGCCATTCTGATTGGCTGTGCTTTCATTGCCTTTAAGTGACGTCATCATTTTTATTTTTATCGGCCAAAACAAATGGTTTTCACGGCCCAGTCAGGGCCGTGGGAACCATATGACGAAAATGTGACGTCATAGGCTTTTAAAAGCCTATGTCGTCTCATTTTGAAGCCAGACGCCGCGGAGGAAGGACCTCCGGAGAAGAAAGAAGACCAGGGCATGGCCGAAGAGGGAAAGATGACCCCGCCCCGCCCGGAAGAAGATAGAAGAAAGAAGAATACAGATGAAGATGGATTACAAATAGAAGACCCGTGGATTGATTTGGATTTTAAGTTTAATGTTTATTTTTTTGTATGGTTTATTATTTTATGGGTTCCTGTTCGTGAATTGGTTCGTGAGTAAGCTGCGCAACGGGAGTCGGTGGGGCCATGTAATGGTAAGTGAACTAAAGAAATGTATTTTATTTAACTTGTTAATTTTTTTAAAAGCTTTTTTAACATGTGTATTTATTTTTTTGTGGTATATCATTGCTTGCCACTGTATGTATGTATGTATGTATGTATATATGTCTAGAGAGATATATACATACAGGGTATGAAATGATGTTGTTTTAAAAGCTTTCTTTCATGTGTTTTAAATTAATTTGTCTATGCTGCTATGCTTTATTGTGAGTTTAAAGTATTTTAAAATTAGATAGATGTAATTGTTGATATTGTATTGTGTGTTTGAGGGAGGTCAGGGCTAGCCTTGGTTTTAAAGTTTGTATTCTGGTTGGTACTTATATTTTTTCACATGCTGAATTTTACTGCTCGAGGCGTGAATTAGTTAATTGTTTCATTGTTCAGGATAGACTGTCAATTGTTTAGGGATGTAAATAATGATTTCTAATTGATTTTTGTTTACTTGATTGGTTAAAATAGTTGACTTGTTTGGAGGTACTGTACTGTATTTGTATTTAGCTTGCAATGATATTGTTCAGATTCATTTGCAGAATGTATATGGTGCATAGATTTTATGCATCATTTATACAATGTAAATGCAATGTATTGATTGGAATGTGAGTTTTTTCATTGGCATTTGATGATTTAGATTGTAAGATCAGTTAGGTTTATTAAAGGAAATTCATTGTAATGTTGTGTGTCTGTATGGAGAAGTGTTATTTGTAGTACAGTATGGTTTTGATAACCCTTCTACATTTATTTGTATATTGGTTCATCATGTGTGTGTATATACTGTATATATATATATGTATATATGTATGTATAGGGATTGTTGTTATATATATACTGTATGTATATATATATATATATATATATATATATATATATATATATATATATATATATATATTAATATATATGTAGAGGTATCAGTACCGTGTTAGCCGAGCTTCAATAATCAAAAAATAAATAGATGATACCGTTCTGTGGCTAACGAAATGCTTTTATTTGTGCGAGCTTTTCGAGATACACTGATCTCTTCTTCCGGCGATGTAACATCGCCGGAAGAAGAGATCAGTGTATCTTGAAAGCTCGCACAAATAAAAGCTTTTCGTTAGCCACAGAACGGTATCATCTATTTATTTTTTGATTATATATATATATATATATATATATATATACATATACATATACATATATATTTATTTATATTCATGTATTTATTTATTTATTTAGATTTATTTATTAATTGTGGGGCTGCTGTGCGTGAATTTTTTTTATTGTGGGTAGCGGGGGTGGGTGAAGGGGGTATTTGGCCCTTGGTGTGAGTTTAGGACTTGCGGGCGGGTTGCGGGTGCACTTAACCCCTTCACGACCGTAGCAGTTAATACCGCTACGGTCGTGAAGGGGTTAAGTGCACCCGCTACCCCCCCGCAAGCCCTAAACAACCACCGTTGGGGCTAATACCCCCTTCACTCACCCCCACTACCCACAATAAAAAAAATTCACATACAGCAGCAGCACAATTAATAAATAAATCTAAATAAATAAATAAATACATGAATAGAAATAAATACATTTAAAATACATTTTTATTCATAGTGTAGATGTGCAGGGGGTCTCCGGAGCTGAACCGCCTTGGTTTTAGGTCTGGGGACCCCCTGCTTCCTGAGATACAGTCCCCTTTAGGGTATCCCTCTGCTTGATCGGGACCTTTAAATGCAGAGGGATAACGGCACCTCATAAAGGGGGCTGTATCTCGGGGAGCAGGGGTTCCCCGGACCTGAAACCAATGCGGTTCAGCTCCAGAGACCCCCTGCACATCTACACTATGAATAAAAATGTATTTTAAATGTTTTTATTTATATTCATGTATTTATTTATTTATTTAGATTTATTTGTTTATTTTTTGGGCGGCTCCTGTGTGTGAATTTTTTTTATTGTGGGTAGCGGGGGTGGGTGAAGGGGGTATTAGCCCCAATGATGGTTGTTTAGGGCTTGCGGGGGGTAGTGGGAGGGGTTAACCCCTTCATGACCGTAGCAGTATTAACTGCTACGGCCGTGAAGGGGTTAAGTGCACCCGCAACCCCCCGCAAGTCCTAAACTCACACCAAGGGCCAAATACCCCCTTCACCCATCCCCGCTACCCACAATAAAGCGGGCACGGTGGGTTAACCCCTTCATTGCCTTAGTGGCTATCAGCTATGGTAATGAAGCAGCATTTCTGTATTTTTAATAATATTGTGAAGGAGCAGGGGGTCCCCTGAGTTTTGATTTGTGGCTCAGGGAACCCCCTGCTCACTGTACAATATTATTATAAATACAGTCATGCTGCTTCGTTACCATAGCACATAGCCGCAAAGGTAAGGAACGAGTGTTTATTTATATGTGTTTTATTTATACTGTACATGTGCAGAGGGTCTCCGGAGCAGAAACGTTTTGGTTTTAGGTCCGGGGACCCCCTGCTTCCCGAGATACAGGCCCCTTTAGGGGGTGCAGGTATCCCTCTGCTTTGTTTACATGCCGCGGTCACGTGATCGGGACCATTTAAATGCAGAGGGATACCGGCACCTCATAAAGGGGGCTGTATCTCGGGAAGCAGGGGGTCCCCGGACCTCAAACCAACGCGGTTCAGCTCCGGAGACCCCCTGCACATCTACACTATGAATAAAAATGTATTTTAAATAATTTTGAATGTGCAGATGTTCGCGCAGAGAGATCAGCGGTTCTCTCTCTGCTGCAAACACATCTCGACCCCGCCGGCCTATAGTATCATTGATATGCATACAGTATACAGTACTGTATGTGTACAGTACTTTATGTTAGGGGTTATAGGGGTTGTTGTTATACAGTATATATATATATATATATATATATATATATATATATATATATATATATATATATATATATATACTGTATATATATATACTGCATTACATTTCATGAATTTATGCCATCTGGCGGACACGCGAAGCATTGCAACCTAGTAAATCCTGAACTATTATCAATTAACACATCAACCGCGCGTCAGCCAGGCATGACCCCTGGCTGGGACCGCGGCATGCTCCGGGTGAACAGCGTGGCATTCCAGGAACATGCCAGGGAAAAAACAGTAATTTGTTAGAATAAAGTGTGCCGCAGCTGTATTAACCTTTAAGGATTAACACAGCGGTGGTCTATGCTTCTGAATAGTACTTCCACTGCGTTAACCCTACCTGGATTCACCAGTCTGGAAGAGCTGTGCAGAGAGAGCAGAAAAAGGGGTCCCTCTCTGCACAGCTCTTACAGGCGATTGCACTGTTTTATATTTATTTTTAGTACATAGGACTGAAGCAGGGGCTCTCCAGACCTGAACCATATTAATTCTAGGTCCAGGGAC
Organism: Ascaphus truei; assembly: GCF_040206685.1. Taxonomy (NCBI): domain Eukaryota; kingdom Metazoa; phylum Chordata; class Amphibia; order Anura; family Ascaphidae; genus Ascaphus; species Ascaphus truei. The sequence continues at coordinate 265,212,041 of NC_134485.1, read as the reverse complement.
AACTTGCTTACCGAGGTACAAGCCTCCGTATCAGGTGCAGGTATCTCCTGCAAGTTTAAATCTCCCGCGTCACAGCACACATGACAGGGGCATTTCAACTTGCAGGAGATACCGGCAACAAACCTGATATTCGTGTTTAACCCTTTCATTACATTAGGGGTTAGTCACTAAGGTAATGAAGCTCTGCTGTTTCTTTTTTATTTTTAGTACATAGGATTGAAGGAAGGGCTGTCTGAAGCTGAACCACATTATGTTCAGGTCCGGGGACCGACCCCCTGCTTCTGAGGTACATGCTCCAGTATGGGATAGCAGTATCTCCTACAATTTCAGATCTTCCGGTCATGTGGGCCGTTACACTGGACATTTAAACATGCAGGAGATACCGGAAGCCGATACGGAAGCCTGTACAGTACCGCAGGAAGTAGGTGGTCCCCAGACCTGAAATTAATGTGGTTCAACTCTGGAGACCCTCTGCTTCAATCCTATGTACAAAAAGTAAAAATAAAAACAGTGTGATCACCCGTAAGAGTTGAGCAGAGAGAGGAACCGTTTTTCCTTGCTCTCTCTGCACAGCTCCTCCAGACTGACTGCAGACCGGTAGGATAACCCAGCTTGTATCCCATTCCAAAGCAGGTACCCCCAAAATGTTAATACTTACTGTATGGGACATTTCCCCTGTGCAGCACTTGGCCACGATCACAGCCACACTTGGGCAGCAGTCCACTCACTCCAAGTGACACACATGGTGCAAGTGTATCGTGGCTCATCTTTACTGTAGGTTAACTTTAGGTTAAATAGCCTAACGGATATTAGTGCATCTGAGCCTACAGTATATATTCTCTATTGAATAGAATGTTATTTATAATTTAAAACTAAAAAAAATTACAAATATGATAAAGGTTATAACGTGTAGATTTTTATAATTTCTTAAAGGAAATTAAAAACAATTTTATGTCACATTCTTCTAGAAAAACCTTTGTATAGACAGCTTGTTCAAGATCTACTACTGGAAATGCAATTACTAGTGAAGGAGTTAAACATTTTCCACTTGCAGAAATTACTAAAACCAAGGAGTGCGGCATACACTTTGATTTCTTAAATCATCAACATCTTTTCTAGCCTTGCTGGCTAATGCTAATTAAAAGCTATTGATATCATAGCACAATTATACATGATTATCACAGGAACCATGGTAACTAACAAACTGGAAGTTAATGACAATCACCCTTATTAACATGAATATCGAGGGAATGTAAATAGAAGCATCACAATATTTCACTAATATTGAGCTCAGCTTGTAAAATTCCTTTATGTTTATTAAAATATAAAAATATAAAAATATACTGTATATGCACAAATTATGTCTACTGGAAAACCACTGGCTTCACCATACTGTTATTTACATTATATTAAATTACACTAGTATGTCCGTTAAATAATTTGCACACTAGAAGGATTGAAAAATAATTATTATCAGCAAGTCATAGTACTGGAAGCAGTTGATGTGATAATAAAACAAGATAATGCTTTTTTGAAGCTGTCCTGAAGTTCAGATTCTGCAATCACATGCTTAGAACATTTCTAAAGGATGCTATTTGTTCCATAACAAATTATTAATTTAAAAATGGCTTAAATGCATATTCCCACTGTAGAAAGAAAACAAAACTTGTTTATAATTCTTGAAAGAAAGTCATGTTGCTCCTTTGTAAAACTTTTTAATAATTGTGTAAAATATATTTTTTTATTTGACAAGTGGCCATTTTATTCTGTCCTTACAGGTGTGCTGACATATTTATGACCTGACCTAACTTATTTACAGTTGAGATTTTGTAACATCTTAGAACCACAAATGTGATAAATTGGCACCTATAGTTTATACTGTATGTGGTACTCAACATATGGGTCAGTTTGATAAATTTAGGAGTGCTAATTAGATCAAGAAAGTAAACAGTCACTTATTGTCCAGATGTTACACACACATTCACAACTATCAATGGAAACCCCACCAATATGTCACTAAGGCCCTCATGCATTATGCAGCGATAAGCCACTTATCGCCACCTTATCGGCAAAAAAACCTACTGCTATTCAGTAAGCTCCGATAAATCGGCGATAAAACTGCGTTTCAGCAAAAAAAATTGACGAAATTTTTTTTTTTGCCAAACGCGTGGTGATAAGCCAGTTTTTGGCACTTATCGGTGGCAGTTTTTTTTTAAATCGCTCTAGCATTGAGAATTCCTCTCCAAATAGCCTCGCCAGTAAAAACTGGCAGGAAGGTGGCGAGAAGCTGCCGATAAGAGGCGAGACGGCACTTAGAAAGAAAAAAGCATTTTTCCTGCATAGCATTGATGCCAGGGCGTCTCCGGAGCTGATATCCATTAATACCAGCACCAGAGACCCCGGCATGAATCGGATGCATGAAAAATGTATTAACAGGCAACTTCATTATCTTAGCGGCTAACCTCTAAGGCAATGAAGAGGTTAACCACCAGTGCCATGCCTATTGTGTGTAGCAGGGGTGGGTGAAGGTGTTATTTGGCCATTGGTGTGTGTTTAGGCCTTGCAGGGGGGTTGCAGGTGGACTTAACCCCTTCATTATCTTAGCGGTTAATACCTTTAAGGGATTATCCTCACCCGCTACCCACCCGGTAGGCCTAAACACCCATCCTTGGGGCTACTACCCCCTTCACCCACCCCCGCTACACACAATAAACAAAAATACACAGCCATAATTCCAACTTCCTAGGTCACCCATAACCATTACAATATGTAATAAACACCAATACACAACCCACACATCCCCTGTTCCCCCACATAAAACCATAATTTATTTTTTTATACAAATTATTAATAACAGAGGCTGGCGGGGGTCCCAGTGTGGTCCCCACGGGTGTCTGGGTGCCTCAGGTGGTCCCAGCGGGTGTCCAGGGGCTCCACATGGGTCACTGGGTGGTCCCTGCAGGTGTACAGGGGTCATCAGGTGGTCACTGTGGGCATCCGGGGGACCTCGGCTGGTCCCCGTGGGTCCCTGCTGGCCTGCAGTACCATTCGTGTTGTAAAAAGATAATTTGCCCATTATTAAACAAAACATTAGCCAGGCAGCATAAATAAAGTAAATAAAACCGTTCTACATACCCCTGCCATTATGAAGGGTGTCCTCATCAGAATTCTACAGGGCCATGTCCTCCATTGCCAGAAAGAATACATAAAAAATACAATCTAATGGCCCTAACCCCTTAATCAGTTTAGCGGTTAATAGCCACTATAGTAATTAAGGGATTAACCCACCCTCCCCCGCTACCCACCCTGGAGGCCTAACCACCCACCCCAGACCAACTATATCCACCTTATACCCATTGATTGTCATAGTGGTAAATCATAACCATATAATATGGGCATGATAAGCTACTAAAGCAGTCAATGGTCACACTAAAACAAAAACATGAATGTCCAAAATACACACTATTCAAACATATAAAAACAAGAACCTAAACCCCCAAATTAAAGAACTAAAAGCACTAGCCAACCAATCAATGACCTAAATAAAACCACTAGCAAATCAATGAAAGAAAGAAATCCAATATGCATTCAATAAAACTATTAAAACCACTAGGCAATCAATTATATAAATCATACCACTAGCCAAACAATACATTTAATACATAAAAGCAGTAAGCAACACAACTACAGTATTAATTAATACAACCACTAGGAAACACATAAATGAAAACCAGTAGCCAACAAAATACATCATTTAATAAAAATGTCAACCAATTCGTCCCAAAAAAATACAAAGCCATCACAATTCAAAACAATTTAATCTAAACAATAAACAGAAATAGAGAATATAACAGTCAATAGAAAAAATACATTTGGCCAAAAATGCATTGGTTACCACTTTATTCATCTGTACCCTACGCAGGCACAGATTAAAACATTAGCATTCAATGGGCAATGAAAAACATTAAAAAAAAATTCAATATTATTGGATTGATTTTGGTATGATTTATGTAATCACGCGCCCCGGACCAGGAAATAAGGGGACCTGGCTACTTCCTCCCCATGGTGGAGACTACAACGTCCCCGCTTGGGAATAACATAACACGTACATAAAGTTTATATAATGAAAAATGCATGCAGTATATACAACTTAACTGATGCATAATCTACAGTATACAAAATTAAACAACTTGGTGAACATGGCAATGACCAAAGCAAGCTTGCTCAGAGCCAGCTGCTGAGACTCATAGTGGGGTGCCCCAACGAATTGTATGCCACTCTAGTGGGAGGGCGCCTTACTCGCTGACTCCTGCGAGTCTCTTCTTTAGTGTCTCCAATTTGGGAGAGTCTATCATAGTCTTGGAGCATTGGCCTGTTTATAAGGAGCAACTCAGTCTCTGCACTATCTCTTAAAGGAATGAAGCTCAGGCTTCTTAGGTCCAGTGGACGGCTTTTTGAAGCAACTCGTGAGGGTAGCTGAGGTGCGGACCCATTACCCAGTACTCCTTCGGGAGGTGCCCACCAGTCCCCATTTGAACTAGTGGAGGTTCCTTCCGCAGGATCTGATTGGGTTCAACTATTGGATCTGAGTGCTCGTCAGACCCCTCTGACTCACTGGCCGTTACTCTTGTCTCTGGTTCAGGGTCACTTTTTCCCACTTGTGGGATGGGCAGCAAGTGATTAATGTGCCAGACCTTTACCCTGCCATCCGCATCTCGTATGCGGTAGACAGGGAGTCCTGGCATCTGGGATTCTACTTTGAAGGGCCTGTCGTAACAGCGGTCGGCCAGCTTATGTTTGCCGGGGATCCCTAGGTTGAGTAGGAGAACAGCATCTCCAGGCTGAATTCCCGATAGCAGACCATGTGGTCAAACCTTCGTTGTTGTATGCGTTCAGCTTGGCTGAGGCTTTTCCCGTCAATTGATATGCAAGGTGCAGGCTGTCCTAGAGTCGCTTCACATATCTATAGTGAGACATATTGGGTACCCCATCGGTACATACCCAGAGATGGTATGGTAAAGGATGGTGCCTTTTTTGTTTTTTTCCATTTTCTGACATGCAAATCAGCTACCCTCAGTGAAGTAATTCTTGAAAAATCACAATGCAGGATTTTATTTATTTATTTAGTTATTAATATTTATTTTTGGGGTTTCTTATCTGAATTAATGACACATGTAAAGTCTAATTATTGTATACTGCAAAAAAAAAAAACATCATTGATAAAAGAAAACAGTAACATACAGTAGTGTTTTCAATTAACCAGAAATTGGAATACTGTAAAAGCAAAAAACATTCCGTTTTGAAATTTTAGTACAGGCTATGACATGTGCAGTAATTGAATCTATCACATACTGTACAGTACTAAAGTGCATACTGTAGTGTGTTGTCAAAAATATTAGCGTGGCAAAGTTTTAAAAGCGTGAAGCTGGTATTACAGACGGACATTATAAAAGTAAAAAAGGCAACGTTTTAAAAAGCTGCCATCCCACGTTTTTGATTTCAGGTATACCCAAATGTCAGTTCCTCTGATTGAAGAGGAATTATTCTTCTTTAGATGGATTCCTCACTCAATCTGAGGAAATTAGAAAACGTTTTCCTTGAAAGGGGATACAAATCTGAAATATTACATAAATCTTTTGAGGAAGTACTTCATCCCTTGGTAGGGATTCCCTTTTAGGTTCTGATGAGTCAGTGATTAGGATGGCTCAAGAGAGGAGAAAGATGGGAAAACATTCCAAGAATTTTAATACACCACTGTTTATATCACAGTATAACAAGAAGAGTAACTAGGTAAAGTCGATTCTATAGAAACTTTGTAATTTATTACATATGGATATTGGCATAAGTGACTGTGTAAATCAGGCCGAAAAGGCATATTTCACAAGGCAAAAACTATAGCAGCTTATGTTTCACCCAGCGAAATCAATCAACTAGCCAGCACACCAATATCTTTATCAACAATGGTTCCTTTCGATGTGGAGCTTGCAATGTCTACAGGTACATGAAACCTTCCAGTTCTTTTTTGCTCACACTCCACAAAAAATATAGAGTTAACAATTGTATCAATTTTAACTCAACATTTGTTATATTTTTAATTACATGTGATTGTGACAAAAGATACATTGGTAGGACGAGAAACTTGAAAACGAGATGCAAGAACATATTAGATATAATAAGAAAGGGAACTTTTGCACCCTGTTTCCAAGCATTTATGGGACTGACAAAATCATACGCAATGAACGTGGAGGGGATACTATAAAAATTATAGATCGTAGAGAGGCACAATGGATCTTCCTATTGAGAACCAAAATCGCCAACGGCTTAAGTACAGAATGGAACTTGAGTCATTTAAGAAAATCTGTCTTCCTCAATATATCCTAATAAATCTTTATCTTTCTGCAATTGGAGAATTTATTTTGTAAGATATATGGGATAACATTAGATCCATCCTTAATGAGATTGATCTATTATCTAACGCTTTGGTTTCCAATTGCCTAATAGCAATTAAAAAATACCTACATATCCTCTGTTCTCATCTTCCACTGATCTCACAAATTTCTATACATATATGTTGCATGACTTTTGTTCATATTCTAATATATATTGTACATTTTGTATAGGAGTTTGTTCTATTTTGTTAGAGGATTATGTGGACCCTTTGCATATATCTGTTTTTGGGGGGATCAAAGTGAACTTCCTCTTTGATTTATAAAAATGAAGATGTATTATACATATTATGATGGTTTGAGATCATTCATATAATTCATATAAATAACAGTTTGAGTTCAGGTTTTTTCACCATTGTGGATTTATCGTTTCCTAGTATCTTATGAATATATACTTATGGAGTTTGTTCCATCTATGCTAACTTTATAATTGTCTCATAGATGCATCTAAAGATATTCATTTTTTTGTCTTTATTAACTTTAAAATTTGAATGTACTAGGGGACTAGATTCTAGCTCAATGATAGGTCTATATTTGCCTTAATGAAGTTTATTTCTTCATTAATACAGACTATGTTTAGCGTTATGGTATACTCAAGGATTAACTGAATATTTCGTTTTATACAACAAATTAAATTTTAAGGTTGTATACATCTGTATCCAATTTTGTACATTTCTCTATTTGTACTCAATGGATTCTCTTGACATTCAATTTCCTTTATGGCTATATTGTCTATATTTATCTTCATTTGTCTATATGTTAGCTATGTTGGGGAAGAATTCGGACCGCTTTCAGGATAGCTGCTTTAGGTTTATATTCTATGTAATATATTATATATACTATTCATATATTGTGTATATATATCATTATACACTATGAATTTTGAATTTTGTTCTCCCTGCATTTTATGTTTGTGTCTGAGGAGCTAAAGTTTGTTTTACAATACCTGTTTTAAGTACGATTTTGTGGTCTTTTATTAATTTGTTTTGTACATATTCGATATAGTTTTCCTTATCCATTGAAGTTTTTTTCATGCTTAAATTACTAGTCATAGAATTTTTATGTTTTTGCCTTTTTCCGAAGCAATGGGTGACGCCTATGGGGACGGGTCCTGCTCGCGCACTCACATTGGGCCTTCACACTCGCCGGAGGGCAGATCGGGACTTCCTAAAGCTGCCCCCAGGGAACCAGTGGTTGTGCACATGCGCAGGTTGACATGATGTCATCGCGTGCATGCGAGATGATTTGACCCTGTGACCCCATAACGTCACAATGTTTTTGGAGTGAAACAGGGTATTTCTGAATATCTATATAAGGGTTGTTTGTTTGCTTGTTATGTACAACAGGGCATTCAGGCTCTCCCCTTAGCCAGGATCTCTGCAACCTGTTTCCTCAAAGGTTCAGAGGCAAAATGACAGCCTGGAAGAAATCTGCTGTTATCCTTTTAAACCTCCCCTTTCCAATCCAATTCCAATCAGCTAGCAAATCTGCCAGCTATGGTGTGGTTCCTTTGGTCTGTTAAAGTGAGATTGTTTAAACTCTTGTATATTCCCTCACATACCTCCCCCCTCAGAGTGTTGCTCCTCGCAATTTGAAACAATTCCATTGTTCCTTTTGAAACAATCCCCTCCCCACCTTCTCAGGACAAAAAATCTGCATTAGGCTGCATCCCCTGTGTTGCTGACTGCGCTGACCGTGCGGTGCTTGACAAGGTAAATGCTCGCTATTTAAATTTGGAAGTCCCCACTCATGCGGAGCGAGCATGCTCGTGCACGGGCATGGACGCTCATCCACGCTTGGCACTTGCGTATCAATAAAACTGTATTTGAACCGCGCTCATCTTGCCTGCAGTGTCCCCACCCATGCGCGCTTGCAAAATAGCGCGGACACCCATCACTCATGCTTGGAGACTTGGTGACGTCACCGCTCTCCAAGCATGAGCATAGTCAGCGGCACAGGGGTCTCAGTCTTAGCATGTAACTTCCCAGCCCTATATTGTATCCGGAAGGAGAAGGATTGAAGGTAGAGGTACCAGCGCGTGACTCTGGAGTTTGTGTCCTTCATTGTATAGCCATTTTAGGGGAGCATGGTCTGTGACCAAAGTGAATGTGGTACCCAGGAGATAATACCTAAGTGCTAAAACTGACCACTTCCCAGCTAAACACTCTTTCTCTGTTACAGAGTAGGCCTGTTCTCTTTAAGAGATTCTTACTAAGGTATAGGACCGGACACTCTTCCCTGTCTACCTCCTGAAACAAGACGGCCCCTAAACCCACTTCTAACACCATATGTGACTGAGCGGCCTTGTCTGTATGGTCAGAGAAGAGATTACACACCACTTTATTTTGATGAAAAGTGCTTTATTTCCCTTACCAGGGAAGCAGGTTGTAGTTGCACAGAGAATAAAGCTATGAAAGTAAATGGCATCTCTGTCTCCTTCCTCCTTTTCCATCTGTTCGAGAACGGCCTAATGCAGGCCTAGTCCTAGCGGGCCGCCTGAGGGGTCCCAGGTATCCTGAAATTGTGGCATTTTTTAATTGAGCATAGCTGTAACTTTATCCATGGCCATGACTTCGTCTATTCTTCTCAACACCGTGTTTCTCGCTGGGGCTTTGGTGTGTTTCCACGCCACCGCTATTGAGCATCTGGCTGCGGTTAGGGTAGCTGATACTAGTCTACTCAAGGGGGGGGACAGGTCATTTATGGGTTTGCTCAGCACAAAGATCAAGGGGTCCAGGGGGAAAAGAAGCCCTGTAGTCTCTTGTAGGAGCTTCTGGATCTTTGTCCAGTACCTCTGAATCTCCGGACATGACCACCAAACGTGGGCCATGTCCCCCTTTTGGCCACATCCCCTCCAGCACAGGTCAGGAGTGCCGGGGAAGATCTGGCTCAGCCTAGCCAGGGTCAGGTACCACTGGAATAGTATTTTATATATGTTCTCTTTTCTCACTGTACAGATTGAGGTCTTTGTGGCCAACTCCCAGATATCCTCCCACTGGTCCATATCTATCTGTACATTGAGGTCCTCAGACCATTTTTGCATTAACTGGTGGGATGGGGGGCTGGTTGCTGACTCCATCCCCCTATAGATCTCTGAGATCAAACCTCTCTGATAGGAGCCTTTGCTACAAAGGGATTCAAACCTGGTTAATGGGTGGAATTTAGCGTTTGGGGCTAGGGATAAAAGGAAGTGCCTAATTTGCAGGAACTTGAACAGATGGAGACCTTGGTGTTTATGTTTGTCGCGTAGTTCCTGGAAGGAGAGGATCTCCTTGTTTTTTAGCAGATCGGCAATCAGCCTTATTCCTAGACCTTGGAATTGGTTGAATTGTTTTTTGGAACACCCAGGCGGGAAGTGTCGGTTTCCAAAGATGGGGGTAAGTTGGGATGGGGTAGCTAGCAGGCCATATTTCCCTTTGTTCTTGCCCCCAGAGCAAATTGCCATGGTCCTCCCTCCCTTCCTGCAGGAGACCAGAGGTGGACCTGGAGGGTGGCAGGTGCAGCATGATGTGATTCGATTGCTAGCCAACAAGGGGAGGCCAGGTCGTAATTCCAAACTACAGCCTGCTTCAACTGGGCCACCGAATAGTATCTGATCACGTTGGGGACCCCCACACCTCCTCTTGTTTTGGGGGCCAAAATCACAGACCTTGGTACTCTTGGCCGTTTATCATTCCAGATGAATTGGAACATAAGGGCCTGGATATGTTTCAGGGCTGCGATTGGGACGGGGACAGGGAGTGTTTGGAAGAAATAAAGAAGTATCGGCAGGACGTTCATTTTTATTGAGATAATTCTTCCAAACCAGGAAATTTGGAATTTTTTCCATTTTTCCAGATCTTTTTTGATTTGGTCAAACAGGGGGGGGGGGTAGTTGAATTGGTATAGGGAGCTATAGGTGCTTGAGATTCTGATTCAGAGGTATTTAATATGGGTAGTGCTCCATCGATATTTATAGTTAGCTTGTAGGGTTCTCCATTCCTGGTCTAATAGGTATACGTTTAAAGCTTCTGACTTTTCCATATTGACTTTGTAGTCAGATACTGTGCCGAATTGGGATAGCAATCTTTGGAGATTGGGGAGGGAGATGTGGGGGTCCGCGAGGGTCAGGATCTTAATTGGGTCCGAGTAGCCACCTGAAATTTTTACATATGCTGTTGGGTTTTGGTAGAGGGCTCTAACACCCTGCAGGAAGGGGTCACTGAATCCAAATTTCAGCATTGTTTGATCTAGGAAGGACCATTTGATTCTGTTAAACGCTTTTTCTGCGTCGAGGCTAAGGATCATCACTCTGGTTCCTGTGAGGTGCACATGGTCTATTATATCCACAATTTTGCGGGTGTTGTCAGAGGCCTATCTACCTGACACAAATCCTACTTGATCTATATGAATGAGACATGGGAGAATTGGGTTGAGCCTGTTTGCCAAGATCTTGCTGTAGAGTTTTAGATCGGTATTTAGAAGGGAGATTGGCCTATAGTTGCCACAAAGGAGAGGGTCTCTACCCTCCTTGTGGATAATTGCCAGGTTTGCCGCGGTAATTGTAAAGGGGATCGGTCCCCTTGCAGGAAAGAGTTGAACATATCTAAGAGGTAGGGGGAGATAATCGGCAAGAATGTTTTATAATAAGTGTACTGTATGTGAAACCGTCTGGGCCGGGCATTTTGGCTAATTTAAGGGAACAATTGGCTCCCGATAGTTCCTCCTGGGAGATTTCTTTGTTTAGATTGTCTAGTTCCTTGTTCGAAAGGGATGGGAGGTTACAGTGCTCCAGGTATTGTGTAATTGTCTCGAGGGACGTCGGGTCATGGTTAGGGGGGTGTAGGTTGTAGAGGTCAGAGTAAAAATCCGCAAATTCCTGAGCTATCTCTTTCTCTATATATGAAATTTGTCCTTTTTAGTGCGGATTTTAGAGATTTGTGATTTGATTCGGGTGCCTCTGAGTTTAGTGGCCAAGAGCTTATCGGCCTTGTTGGCCTTGTCATAACATTTTTGTCTGGGCCATCTCAGTGCTCTCTCTACCTCTTCGAGTTGGGTGTGTTTGAGGGCTACTCTAGTTTGGTTTAGTTGTTTGAATATTTTTTTGGAGGCTGTGTGCTTATGCTGTTGTTCAAGTTGCGCAATCTTATCAATAAGATCTGTTTGAAGCTTGAGTTTCTGTTTTTTCTTATGAGCCACGACTGAGATTATGTCGCCCCTGATTGAGGCCTTATGGGCCTCCCGCAGCATTGCTGGGGCCGAGACTGACCCCTTATTAATTTGAAAAAAGATAGAGAGTTTTTCTCTGACTAACATCTCTGTTTCTGGTCAGTGGAGCAGGGAGTCATTTAGCTTCCACTTGTATGGGTTATTCTTTACGAAGGGCAGAGAGAGAGTGAGTTCAATGGGGGTGTGGTCAGACAGGTGATTGGGCCTATATTTGAGTGGGAGGATGCCTGGAGGATGTTGCTAGTGCCTAGAAAGTAGTCAATCCTCGAGTAGGACTGATGGGGGGAGGAGAAGAAGGTATAGTCCCTTTGACCCTGGTGCTGAGCCCTTCATATGTCTGTGAGGGAGAATTCTGCCATTATGTCACTAATTTTTTTGGCTTTCTTTTGAGCTTGAGTAATATGGGATGTAGCTGGAGGAGCGGGGGGAGGAATGCTAGGGGTTGTTGACCTATCCTGCATGTGGGAGGCCACCATGTTAAAGTCCCCTCCGATAATTAGGGAAGAGAGGGCCTGTTGCACCAATGAGTCAAGTCGTTTCTGGAGGAAAAAGGGTTGGCTTTCATTAGGGGCGTAGATGTTGGCCAGTGTCATGGGGGAGCCCACAAGGGTGCCTTGGAGTATCAGAAATCGATTGAGTTTTGGAGAGGACAAAGGGGACATTATTCCTTATTAGAATAGCCACCCCTCTTTTTTTGCTTGGGGAAGACGCAAAATATGCTTGGGGGAATACGGTTTTGAATGTGTTTGGTGGCACAGGGGAGTTATAATGGGTTTATTGGAGAAAGATGATATCTCCTTTTGTTTTTTTAAACTCTATAAGTGCCATATTTCTTTTTTTGACTGAGTTGAGACCTTTAACGTTGAGCGATATTAATTTTATAGCAGACATGTGGAGTTTAGAAGCTTTCTCGGAGCTATAAGCTCCGAGGCTCTTGGATTTCCCATGACAAGAGCCGGTGGACCTGGGTCCCCTGAGGGGGTGTGGGGGGAGGGGGGAGGATGAATAGGCCTGGCACCTAGTTCTTGGGGGCTGGTAGGAATCTGGCGAGCAGCAAAAAAGTGTCGGAACAATCTGTCTGGGTAAGGGTAGGGGGTGGGTGGACACATGAGGAAAGGTGGGGCTGAAAAGATAACCTTACTCATTGAAACGAGGAACATGGAATGGGAACGGTCAGAGGGTCGAGCACCCTCTGTAAAATGTAACAGTAAAACCGCTTACAGATAAACTTTGACAGGTGAGGTAGGACAACATTTCATAAAAAATCTTTTGTGAGCCTGGATGCTTGGTATGGCCCAGGGACCTGAACCTGGTAAAAGAGGGGGGAGGGGGGGGTGGAGGGGGTGGGGGGGAAGAGAAGGGGTGGAAGGAGGGGGGGAGAGGGGGAGGGAGGGTGATGGGTGGGGGGGGGGAGAGGGGGAGGGGATGGAGAGGAGGGGGGGAGAAGGGGAAGGAGGGGGGGTGGGGGGAGGGGAGGGCACTTTTGAGTAGGACGTGCTAGGATATGGCACGTTCTAGTTGGTGTTGGGGGTGGAGGGGAAGGGCAAGGGCAGGGGAAGGGGAAATAGGGTGGGGGGAAAGGGGTGGGTGGGGAAGGTAGGGGGAGGGGGGCAGGGAAGGGAGCAGGGAGGTGGCATGTGGTTGGACCTTATTAGTGTTCTGAGATATTTGTGGATGCTACAGTTGAAAATGAATTGATTGTTACATTCACAGTTATGGGGAACCTTAGAGACCTCTGCATATAAATCTGAACCAAACATTGCTTTTCTTTTGAGGCCTGTACATCACTGTTCTATCTTGACACAGGAGAGTAGGGTGGAGGGGGGAAGGGGACGGGTGGGCTTTATGTGATAGAGGGGGGCAGAGAGAGGGGGTGGGGAAAAGAGAGAGGGGGGGGAGCGGGGGTGAGCGGGTGAGGGGTTTAGACATGTAAGGGTTTTGTCCTTATAGGTGCTGTAGCACTTTTGTTGTTGTGACGCTTGCTTATTTACTTTGAGACTTGTGCTCTACCTATAGATCTTGTCTTGGCAGATACATGGGGGGGGTATAAGTGGGTAATGAGCATAGCGATATTGCTAGACATTGTGCATATACAATAGTTGTTCCCAAGATGGTAAATACATATATGTTTATGGGGAAGCATTTAGAATCAATGAATGTTAGCGCAAACCATACAATTCTTGTGCTTTGAGACCTGCTACTGTAGCTGCTGTGATATCTTGACTCAACGGATGGGGGAGGGGGGGTGAAGAGACAGGTTGTGGGGAGACCTGAGAGGGAGGGGGGCAGGTAGGTGGGGGGTAGGCAATTATACAACCCGGTCCCCAAGGAGGCAGTCCAAAAGGGGCACTCGGTGGCCACGTAGGGGGTGGTGATGACTTCTGCTACCGCTTTCGAGGTGAACAGTCCAGGGATACGCAATCCCTCTGGTTGCTGTATGTTTCCCTTGGTTGTCGGATCTGCAAGGGGGTGCGGCTGGTAGAGCGGTGAAACGGGTGTTTCCCACTGGCAGCTCCAGACCGGAGACCGGGCTCCCGTGGCTGCCGGAGCATGGCTTGGGAGGAGGCGCCTCAAACCGGGAGCACGGTGAGTACTTGGGGATGGCGGTTAGGTGGACAGCAGGAGGGAGGGAAGGATTAAGGGGAGGTTGAGGGGTTGAAGGGGGGAGCGGGGAAGGTGGAGGAGGGGGGGGGGGTTGGCCGGGAATGGGGAGTCGATAGGGGCTGATGGGCTCTGCGGGTCAAGTTGACATCTATCAGTCAGGTCCTGTCACTGGTCTCAGCGGTGCGGAGAGGGTGGACGGGTGCCTGGGCTAGAGTGCCGCGGTCTTCTTTCCCGATCCGAGGAACGACGGCCGGGAGGTAGTTGATGACCCAGGTTGGTGTTTGGCGGGTTCAGCTCCACTTCTTTCTCTCGAACCGCGGAGGGAAGCTGGGTGGGGGGGGGAGCCCCAGGTTTGTTATGAGCGAGACTGGAGGCGCTGATCCTGGTCTGAGGCGTTGGGGAGCTTCTGATTCGCTATGCGTTCAGAGGCTCTGGGCGTTTCTGCTTCTTCCTGGCGCTGTAGACTTAGAGGGCTGTCTGGTGGTGGGGTGGTGGGGTGAGCCCCAGCACATTGAGGAAAGAGGGGGAGTCTTCTGGTCTGGAGATGGTTTGATGGCGGCCATTTCTCAGAACGATCAATTTGAAGGGGAAGCCCCAGCGGTAGGTGATGTTACGGTCCTTTAGAATGTTAATGAGGGGCTTCATCTCCTTCCTCCTTGCCACAGTGACCATTGACAGGTCGCTGTACTGTATATCTGGATTCTGTTATTTTCTATGTGGAGGTCTCCTGCTTTTCTGCTTGCGGACATGATTCTTTCTTTGGCGGAGTACATGTGAAATTTAATAATCACATCTGTGCGACGGTTTGGATCAGAGGATTTCGGGCATAGCGCTCGGTGAGCTCTGTCCATTTGTATATCATGCTCCGTCAAGTCTGGGACCAGGGACCGGGACAGCTTGTGCAGGTAAGGTTGGAGGAGCTTAGGTGTGACTTCTTCAGGTATATTTCTTATCCGGAGGTTCTGCTTGCGGTCCCTGTTTTCTTGGTCCTTGAGGGAATCTTTTAACTCTTCAATGACCTGTCCCAGTCTGATCACCTCTTCCTCTGTGCTATTTTGTGATCCTATTACATCTCTGACCTTGTGCGCTTCGTGAGGCCGTTGATATCTGCCCTTAGGCTCTCCAGGGCAGCATTCACGTCTTCCTGGACTCCTCTCCTCATTTGGAGGAAAAGGGCATCGAAGTATTGTTTATTTAGGCCGAATTCCGGCGGTTCTCAGCTGTCTGTGTCTGGTGCCTGATCCACATTTGAGGCCTGCATAGCCTCCTCGGCACCATCTTGCGAGTCGCAGCTCGGCTTCGGCAAGCGCTGCGTGGGGGTAAATACTTGGTGACCCCTTGATTCTCAGTCGCTTTTCCTTTTGAAGGCATGGTCCCCTGTTCTTGTATGTTTTGGGGATGTTTTGGCGATTTTTTGGTGGCGGTGGGTGCTTAAATTAACGGGTTATCGGCGAGGGTTTTTGGGAGCTCCTCTACAACCTCTACAACCCGACCATGCTCTGTGACGTCACCGGAAGTCCCCCCCGAATGAACATTTTTATTGAAATAGGGTAATTCTATTGATTGGTTTTCTGGGATTTTCTGGAGTTATGGGGACAAGAAGGGGGGGGCAGAAGGGAGACAGATCACAGCCTATCCTCTCCAGCACCTCCCCACCTTTCACTTCTTTGGGGCGCCCCTTTGGGGATGAAGGGGAGGCTCACGGTTCCTGCACCGCACCCTTTCGCAGAGGGTCAGGCCAGCTGACCAAGGGGATATCTACAGGTCCTCCCTCACTGCAACAGACCCGCACCAGCAGTTTGGGTTGCCGGGGGGAGATACAAAGATACAGGCACCTGCGCGGATCGTCGATCCAAAATGGCCACCGCTCCCTTCAATGCGGCTCCGTTGGCAGCTCTCAGCTCTCAGGGTCCGTGCTGTTGTTACTTCCCTGGCATTGTAGAGGTAAGGCGGTTGGGGAAGGATCATGTGTCCTCAGCAGTATGGGGGGCCAGCAGGCAGGGACGAGCACCTCCGTGCGCCTCCAATCCTCCCCGACCGATCCAGCAACCAGCACCCTGCCTCCCCTCTGTCAGTCTCGGCTGACGGCCATTTTGGGCTGCTCTGAGACCGGAGCTCCCAGTTCTCTCCTGCCCCGAGCCTCAGCTGTTTTATTAAGCTCCGGCGGTGCAGACCTCTCACTTGGCAGTGGATTTCTAGGGGGGGGGATAGCCGACGCAACCCTCGATAAGCCGCTCATCCACCAGCAGGGGGGGAAGGATGGGTCTCACTAGGGCTAGCTATGGAGGGTACTCTGGCGTTGTGTGCCACAGGACCCCGTGCAGCAGCGTGTTGCAGGGCTAAAGCTGCTTCTCTGCGGCCACTTCTCCCCAGTCGCCTCACTCCCCCACCCCCACTCACCCTTGTGCCCGTTAGCGTCCAGAGGTGTATCGTGTCGGGCAGGCTGCGCTTCTCCTATGGCGGTGATCAGTAGGCCTCTGTAGCTCCTGTTTTCTTTCTTTTATTTAACTTGATAATGTCCATATATTTGATGTTTAGACTCAAAATTATCCCTATATTGACTGCTATCCAAATTCCTAGGAATTTAGTTTATTCTGTTGGTGATAAATTAGGATTGCTGTGGATTGCAAATCAAAACTTGAGGAGCTTCAGTATCATGCGGCCATCTTGGTCAGGCTCCAAGACACCTCTGTTTTTTAATGGACGCAATAAATAATTAATTTTTACATCATCTTTGACCCACTCTCCTATTCTATTCTCCTAAATCTCCAATTTTGCTAAATTCTACTATATTACTAGCAGCACTGCTAACTAGGGGTACAGGATAGAGGCATTTCCAATATGTGAGTATATTTATTGAATTGCTTCATGTGTTATAATAGTGGTCCTGGGACTATCCCTATCCCTGTAAAGGTAGACCAGGTCTTTTAACACATTTATATTTTTGGGACCATTCAACAGGCAAAACAAGGCAGTGAAATAAAATTGGGTTTATTTTGATAAAACCTCGGAAATACAATAAAATACAGAAATATGCACCATTACTGGTGTCTGGGGTTTGAGATCTAACCTTTCCTAGGTGCAGGGTGCCCGCTTGCAAGGGCTTACCTTGATCAGAACCTTGTTCTGGACGTCCTGGCCCGAGATTCAGCAGAAAATCCTTACCGGGACCTAGTCCTGATAGTCCTGGAACTGTTTTTGGCTAGAAATGCTGACCGCGACCGCTACTTTGATTTGTAAAACTTGGCTTAAAAGATTGGACTTAGTATCTGCAAGGCAGGTTTTTCTAGCTTCAAAACGAAGCCAGTTGCTCTGCTATTTCGAACAGATCAACTTTGAAAAGCCGCCCTAGCTTCATCGACTCATAACTCATTGCCACCTGCTGGGCAGGCTCCACAAAGTCTGTTAGATACAAAAGGTGTCCCCACTGTGTGCCCTTTGTTCTCCAGACTTGGCAATTTGCCCTTCCTCACCCACCAAACGGTCTTCTCCTCTTTGAACTACGGACTCTATGACATGCCGGCGTCTATGCTGATGACCTGGCTGACTGTGTAGAGTCGATAGCAAATGTCTATAACCTTATAAAGTATACTTTAATAAAGTATACACATTGGGGAACCTTATACGTATACTGGAAATGGATTTGGGATATTTGGGCTTGAAATCCAGGAGTCTGGAGGACACTGGGGTTGCCCCGGTGTAAATTACCCAGTGTACCGGCAAATCATGCCTGCTCACCAGGGAGAATTAAAGGACTGCTGGTAACTTCGGCCCCAAACTCCTGCAAATAATTAATGGTATTTCTACCCAAATATCCCCCCTAAAAGTGGTAGACAAGAAATCTCACAGTTCTAGGGCCAAAGGAACATGAAAACAGAAAAAAGCAGGGGTCCCATTTATTTTCAACATGTATTATCCCTGGTCCCTGGCCTATGGAGCTCATGTAGCTGCCAGGGACACCACGATTTCAGGGGTAACCAGAGGGCATAACCTTTATTAGATAGCCTGGTTACACCCTCAGAGAGAAAGAGAGAGAGAAAGAGACAGAGAGAGAAAGAGAGAGAGAGAGAGAAAGAAAGAGAGAAAGAAAGATAGAGGAAGAAAGAGAGAGGAAGAAAGAGAGAGAAAGAAAGAGAGAGAAAGAAAGAGAAAGAGAGAGAGTGAGAGAGAGAGAGAGAGAGAGAGAGAGAGAGAGAGAGATTGAGATTATAGGCTCCAAAGCGGACTGCCAGTATGTGATACAAACTACCGTATGCGCTACACGATGCTTCGTGGTACGAAACATAGACTTTAAGTCATGCAGAGTGTGACTGACATCACTATCAAATATGTAGGATGCTGGGTGAGGGTGGAGGCAGGACCTCCAAGTATTTAAAATGTACCCTTTGCCACTGCACTGTTGCAGTATCTGTTTTTAAAATGAACGCAGATATACACCACACCCGCTCTGCCTGATACCAAAGAATAGGGGTGTACAATGGTAAATATATAACTTGTAAATAGAGAAAGAGTGGAGAGTGTTGCACAAGACTTGTACTATCCCTCCACTAAAGTAACCCTTTAAAGTGCAATCTCCTAGTACAATGACAATATACTATAGTGGGACTAGAGTAGTAGAGAAAGCATCCGTGTTAATACTAATAAGTAACCCCTAGTATGTAATGTACAGTGGATATGGTTAAAACCAATTTTATTACACTCAAAACTAAAATAAAGCGGGGTCTAAAACTAATGCACATACAAACATACTGTATATACAGTAGATGGTGTGTTAGTTATAATATAAACACCTAAGGGGTATTGTAAACACCTCTTACCATGTTACCTCCTTGGGATAAAGAACCGTTCAAGATAGTACTACAGGAATAATACTATCCTCATAGTGGATCAGTTCCAATAGCTGTGTTGCTATATATTAGTCTCTTTTAGAGCAAGACTCTTAGGAGGTTAGCATAAAGATAAGCGTGATGGCGTGCTTAAAGTGTCTGTAGTGTATAATAAACTACCTAATGACCTGGAACTCCCAGATATGTTGTAAAACAGGCATCTCAGTAATTAGATACAATGTCCATATCATTGTTGCATATGTAGCATAGCTGAATACTCCCCCTAGAAGTAACTATGGGGAAGTTCACTATGCAAGGGAAACACTACATCGACAGTACCATTGCTGTTTTGAGTATAGCCCTATGGAGTATAGATGCTGTGTTGTATAAATGGCAATCCCCTAGAAGTTTATAGTGGGGAATAATAGCCACAGCCACTAATGTGTAATATCATATTATATGCAGACTGTACCTGTATCAGTTCCAATTGCTGTATATTAGTCTCTTTTGGAGCGAGACTCTTGGGAGGTATGCATGAGCATAAACATGAGCATGATGGCGTGCTTAAAGTGTCTGTAATGTATAATAAACTACCTAATGACTTGAAACTCCTAGATATCAAGTAAAAGTAGCTGAATACTCCTCCTAGAGGTAACTATGTGGAAGTTCAGTATGCAAGGGACAACACTACACTGACAGCACCACTGCTTTTGTGAGTATAGCCCAATGGAGTATAGATGCTGTGCGGTATAAATGGCAATCCCCTAAAAGCTTAAAGTGGGGATTGTAGCCACAGCCACTAATGTGCTCTGCTCCCACTGGTTTAAAGTGGAGATGCAACACTACTTAGAGCCTATACAAAGAAGAAAATAACTTACCTCAGGACCATGGCTGTTGAGAATCATTGTGTCTTTGGTCGAAAGCTTCCTGAGATCCTTGGAATCGGAGGGTGAAGACATCTAAAGGTAAGAAAAAACATTGAATGTATGCTATGTCTATAGATACATACAGTGACAAGCAATGCATTTTTTGGCAAATGCTTCCTTTATTTGTTTAAAATTAATTTTTGTTTGTTTATAATTATTTCTGGTATTTCCTTTGTGTTTTCTATTTTTTATTTTTTTTTGGTGTTAACTTTTTAATTGTTGTTTATTTTTGGTGTGCTTATTTGGAGATTTTGCAGATTGAATTTTATATTTTTTGTGATTGTTTATTTTTTAGGTTGACCATGTCATATCGGCATGATGTACCACTGTGCCAATTAATTGGTTTCTTGGCACTTGTAATGTGTATATTTTTAATGTAATGTGTTTTATTTTGTACCTGTTTTTTTTTAGCTTCCCCATTTATTGCTATAGTTGCCAAGCATACTGATATTATATGGGCATGCTTTAGCACTGTGCCAATCAACGGGTAGCGGGGGTGGAGGGTGTGGGTGGTGTCCCTGTGTAGGTTGATTAGGCCTCCTGGGTTGGTAGCAGGGGAGGGTGGGTTAACCCCTTAATTACTATAGCGGTTAATAACTGCTGATGTAATTAAGGGGTTAGAGCCATTAGATTGTATTTTTTATTGTATTGTTGCTGCCAAAGGAGGACATGGACTGTAATGAGGATGAGGATGACCTTCATCATGGCAGGCTGGGAGAGGTAAGTGCAAGTTTTTTTTTTAACTTTATGCTGTTGGTTTATGTTTAATTTTAAATGGGCAAATGCACTATTATCCATATCTGGATTATAGTAATTTTGCCCATTACTGTACTGTGTGTGTTAGGAGGATGGGGGGTTGTTGGAGGTACAGGGGGTGGGTTTTGTATTGGTGGGTAGAATGTATTGTAATGTTAATTGGGGGTAGAGGGATTGAGTGATGGATGTACTTTGCCAAGGGTGGGTGGTTAGACCTACCAGGTGGGTCGTGGGGGGTTAACCCCTTCATTACCATAGTGGTTACTTTTGCTATGGTAGTGAAGGGGTTATCTCCTCCCACAGCCTTCCCCATAGGCCTAACCACCCACCCTGGGTCAAGTACCACCTTCACACCCCATCTGCCCCCAATACACCTGCTATTGTGCCTTAACCCTTTATAGCCTTAGCGGCTAGCCGCTAAGGTAATGAAGTTAATGTGATTTTTACTAATAGTGTGCAGGAGCAGGGGATCTCCTGACTAGGACCGCTTTGATTTATTCCTCTGGGACTGTGATCAGGCCTTATCAAAGCTACTAGAATAGACCCCTATGAATCATTTTGTTTGCTTTAACAATACACTTTCCTCCCAAATCAGAATCTCAGGAGAGCAAGGTATCATTTTGTATGAAATGTAAATGTTTATCTCACTCTGGATTGAGATGAATACTTATGTTTTGCTTTTAGATCTATAAAACAGTTATAGAAGCAAAGACAAGTTGCTTTTATCATTTAGAAATTGATTTAAAATGTTACAATGCCTGAAGGGTTGATTTGACTTTTATTTTAATTTTAGAGCACCTTAAATTCTTGTGCATACAGTATACAAGTGATACAACATGAATGAAAAGGCACACTGAAGTATTTGAAGTGTACAAAACAATCACTTTACTTCTCATCAGGCATGCATGGAGATTAATTTTTAGCTGTTCAATAAATATGAGGAAGAACTGTTACCTAATTGCTAATGTCACTCCCAAGACATTAGGCTAGGGAGTCGCTAAATGAAGGTCAAGAAGAACAATTTTGGATGCATCTGTTGTAATTCTTGTGCACTGCAGGGAATCAGGAACACTTCTGCTCTATGGGACTTTGATTTGTTGTTTATTATACCCTGTGGTATCTGTTGGAGGTTGAAACTACAGTATGTGTGAAGGTGCATCCTGCCGGGAAACTACAGAAGCTGTAGTAGATAAGAAAGACAAACCCAAAAATAATTAGGTTAGATTTTTTCTCTGCAATTTTAACATTTTGCGTATTTGAAAAAGCAATATTTGTTGTGTTATTTTCCCCAATAGCTGACTATCTATCTGTATGTATGTATGTATGTATGTATGTATGTATGTATGTATGTATGTATGTATGTATACATACACGGCGCACATGGCCGGAGGCCTTTAACATTGCAGGGATACCAGCATCCCATACCGGGGCATATATCTCGGGACGTAGGGGGTTCCCGAGCCTGAAATCAACTTTGTTCAGCTTAGGAGACCCTCTTCTTACACAGATTATGAATAAAAATAAAATGTAAGCAGTTTCATTACCTTAGCAGCTAACCGCAAAGGTAAGGATTTTTTCTTTGGGGGAGGTGTTTTATACTAGTGTGTGTTGCAGGAGGTCTTTTGAGCTGAACAGATTTGATTTCAGCCTCGTGGACCCCCTACCTCCTGAGCTACAGGCCTCATTATGGGGTGCCGGTATCTCTCTGCTTTGTTTAGATCCCCAATCACGTGGGCCATGAAGCGGGAGAATTTAAACATGACTGGATACCAGCACCCCATAACGGGGCCTGTAACTTGGGAAGTAGGGGGACCCCGAGAATGAAATCAATATAATTCAGCTTCGGAGACCCCCTGATACAATACTATAGTATTAAAATTAAATAAAACCGCTCCATTCGCCTGTTAGAGGCACGCAGATAGAGTGACTGATTCAGCCTATCGCTTACTGCACGTGTCTTACAGACAGGTACAAACCAGTAGGATTAGCACAGCAGGGACAACTAAATGGTAAATAATAATCCAATTAACCATTTAGTCTACAGCAAACCATCTCGGACCACCATGCACTATAGTGCATTTTTGAACCCGAGAAATGGTCGGATTATGGCCGCTGCATCTGTATTAAAGGTGGCAGCTCCTAGTGGGAGTCTCCAAGCAAGGTTTTAAGTTTTGCAGCTCCTGTTGGTCTTCGCTGTAACAGATTTTCCTTTTGCTATTTGGATTCTCTTGTTACTGACCCTGGACCGTGACCCTGCCCTTGCTGCTTTCTGCCTGCCTTGACCTTTTGCCTTTCGCCTGGAATCTGTTCCACTGCCGCCAGCCCTGAACTCTGCCTGCTTACTGACTACAGATACTCCAACAAGACTATGTACCTGGGCTCTGGTCAGTTATTTTCATCGCTACTGCAGCCCTGCAAGTCCGCTTTCTGATTTGAGACGAGCACCGTCACATTTTGTTCATCCAAACATGGACCCAGCTGAGGTAGTGCAAGCCGTATCTTTCCAAGGGGGACTGTTCGGAGATCATGAGAGACGCCTCGCCTAGCAAAATCAACAGGTGGCACTCATATCAAGCCGATTTCAGGACATTATGACCCGGCTGGACACACCACCATGACTGGCAGCAACTCCGGCTCCAGCCCGTCATCCCCTAAGCTGAGGGAACCACGGATCCCGACATTATGGAGGGGACCCTATGACTTGTAGAGGGTTTTTGAACCAGTGTTCGATTCAGTTTGAACTCCAGCCCTCCATGTTCTGCACCAATCTATCCTGGGTAGACTATGTAATTTCCATACTAATGGATGCGGCTTTGGCCTGGGCTTCCCCTCTGTGGGAGAAATAATCCACACTGGTAAACAATGTTGTTGCATTTCTTCAGGCATTCAAAATAGTTTTTGACGCCCCTGGTCGCGGATCCTCTGCTTCTGCTTCGTTCCTCTGAATCCGGCAAGGCAAGAAATCTGTACTGTGGGCCAGTATACCATTGTGTTCAAAACCCTTGCTGTGGAGACAGACTGGAACAATGAAGCACTGGTGGCAGCATTTTGGCAGGGGCTTTCTGAGGGTTTAAAGGACAAACTGACTTGCCAGGACAACCCTAAAGAAGAGGAATTGATTGCTCTCTGTATCAAAATGGATCTCCGGATGCGAGAACGACAGACTGACTGTGAGACAAATCCTCAAAAACCCCAATAATTTGACCTGCCCCCCACTTCAATACTCCTCTTATGACATCTCTTCCAGATGAAAAGCAATGCAATTAGGTGATATCAAATTACCTGAGCAAGAAAAAACTAGGAGACATGTCAAGGGGCTGTACTGTACTGTGGGCTCAAAGGTCATCTTGCCCAAAATTGTCCTAAAATCTGGAAACTCCAGTGCCCAGCGAAGCTAGAGGAATGAGGAATATTCTCTGGGCATTTCTTTTATTCCTTCTCCATCACAACCTTCACAACTCCTCCTATTGGTTTCACTCTCCTGGGGACCATCTTCCATCTTCAGGCTTTTGTGGATTCAGGAGCCACAGGGAATTTCATTTCCCACGCATTTTCAGAACTTCACTCCATTCCTTTCCGTACTAGGGAGATCCCGTTAATGATAGTGGCCATTTATGAAAGACCTCTGATACCTGAGACCATCGCCCTCGAGACTAATCCTTTGCTTGTTTTGGTTGGGGAAATTAACATAGAGACACTTTCATTCTATATAATTTGCTCTTCCTCAACTCCAGTGTTTCTAGGACTTTCTAGGTTGTGGCACTACAACCCCAAGATTGTTTGGGTGACCAAACAAGTGAAAGCCTGGGGAAAAAAATTTCATGTACAGTATCTTGTCTTCTGGTGTCTCGCAAGATCAGCAAAGTCAGTTTTTATCAAGACTTTGCCAATGTATTTGACAAAAAACAGGCAGAGGAGTTACCGCCACACAAACCTTATGATTGTGCCATCGACCTGCTCCCAGGGGCCACCCCCCTCGAGGCCGCACTTATCCCTTTTTGAACCAGAAACCAAGGCAATGCAGGAATACATTTCAGAGAACCTTGAGCGAGGGCTTATTCACAAATCAAGTTCCCCTGCTGGTGCGGGTTTCTTCTTTGTTTAAAAAAAATACGGTCCCTCTGGCCATGTATCGATTACAGTGGCCTAAATAAAATAACCATAAAAAATCGGTATACTCTACTTCATATTCCTGAACTTTGCGACCGCTTATGCAAGGCTATGATCTTCACCATGATGACTTCTTGACAAAGTGCTTTGCACGAAACGCGTTGAAGGGTTGCGTCCCTCTGTTTTATGCCTTGCTAACAATAAAGAAAGCTTTCGCCAGACCTGCTTTCGTTTTTGGATGCTGTGCGCTACACAACTACATCTATGATCTTCACCAAACTGGATCTTCGGGGAGCTTACAATTTAAATCGAATCAGAGAGGGTGATGAGTGGAAGACAGCCTTTAATACCTGTGACAGTCACTATAAATATCTGGTCATGCCTTTCAGGTTATGAAACACTCCGCTTGTATTTAAAAATGTCATCAATGAGATTTTCTGGGATCTACTTGACCAATTGCTCATTGTATACAGTGGCGGCCGCCCTGAGTCTAAAGCGGCCGCCACCGCGGGAATTTTTAAACCGCGTGCAGACGCTGGCTTTTTTTTTAATTTTTGGCACCTGTGGCGCTTCCATTGTTCAGCGCCATTAGCGCTGAACGGAGATGTGGCTGGCGCGCGGCCGCGAGATGTGGCTGGCACGCGGCCAAGTTCGGCTGCTGAAGAAAACAGCCCCGAACAATTGCGAGTAAGCTTTAGAATAAGCTTAGCCGCGACTGTATCAAGATGATATCCTTATTTTTTCCATTTCTTTGTCCGAACACCGGGCATAGGTCAAACCTGTCCTCAAAAGACTTCGGAACCGCTCCCTCTTTTCCAAGTTTGAGAAGTTTCAGTTCGAACAGGAGAAGATTTTCATCATTGGGAATTTCATCTCTATCCTTGGGTTTGAGATGGATCGTGCAAAAGTATCCGCAGTGCTGGATTGGCTCTTACCGACAGGCCTAAAACCAACTCAACAATTTCTTAGATTTGCCAACTACTACTGAAGATTAATAAGGAACTTCTCCAAGGTGGTTGCACCCGTTACGGCTCTTACCAAGAAAGGGGTGAATCCTAAGATATGGGCTTCTGAGGCTCTTTTGCCTTTCGAGAAGCTTTTTTGTTGCACCTGTGCTGATTCATCCAGATCAAAACGAAACCCTTCGTTCTTGAAGTGGACACATCTGATATAGCAGCAGGAGCCGTTCTTTCTCAAAGAAAGGATTTTCATGGGAAACTTCACCCCTGCACCTTTTCTAAACAAAATTCTGCCGCAGAAAGGAATTATGATGTTGGAAACTTCTGGCAATTAAATTGGCCCTAGAAGAATGAAGAAATTTACTTGAGGGGACAACTTGCCTGATCACAAATCTTACAGATCACAAGAACCTTGAAAAAATTGAAGGAGCAAAGAGACTCAGGATGCGTCAGGCGAGGTGGGCTCTCTTCTTCACTCGGTTCAAATTTATGATCTCTTATCGTCCAGGATCTAAGAACGTAAAAGCAGATGCTCTATCCAGGCAATTCTCTCCTGACAGTTCCGTGGAGGTAGAGTAGGGGCCCATCATTCCATCTTCACAGATCATCTCTGCCGTATCATCATCACTTTAACAACAGATGTTGCAGGCACAGGCAGAGGACCCTAGGTCAATGTCCACACGTTCATCTAAACTATTTGTCCCCCCCCCAATTTCGAAATGAGGTGTTGCAATGGGGTCATAACTCCAAAATGGCTCGTCACCCAGGGGATAGGAATGCATGTGATTTCCTCGAACAAATCTTTTGGTGGCCAGAGATCCGCAAAGACATAAAGGCGTGTTTGGCAGCCTGCATTATATGCGCCCATACTAAGTTGCCGAGAACATTACACTGTGGTTGATCCAGCCCTTACCAGTTCCCACCCATCCGTGGACACGCTTATCCATGTATTTTATTGTGGAATCACCTCACTTCAGGGGTATGACTACTATACTCCTAGTAGTCGACTGCTTTAGATGTCAAGCCCATTTTTTTCCTCTCAGGAAGCTACCCACAGCTTTGTAACTATCTGAAACAGGGGGGGGGGTGGGGGGGGCAGGTCCCTGCAGTGCCATTCAAACTGAATGGTACTGCAGGGACCCTTGCTGTGTTAATCCGATGGGCCATTAAGAATCTCACAGAAATATTGAGGCAATGTTTCAGCATAGTTGTGGCAAAGTTGAGGCATTTACTGTGAGAATGCCCCAGAATTTCCAAGACAAGAGTTCTAATACTCGCGGCTGCATCTGTATTCCTTTTGGAAAAAATTGACCACAGTTTCAAACATGTTGTTGTTTTAATGACACATTTTCATTGTATAAGGGGAGCTGAGTACTACTGAGGTATAAACCCTTATATTAATCCTGGTGGTAGTAGTTTAATTGAGATATAAGTTGATATTTTGGGACGTAAGTGATTATTTTTCGTGCCCTACATGGAGGTGAGTGGGACAACTGGAGGGCTGATTGTTGTTAACCACGCACACATACACACATGTACACACACACACATACATGGCAAAGCATGTATGGGACAATGACAATACTATCAAAAGACTTTACTTTCTAAGTTACAATTACAAGTATGTAGAGAGAATTAAGAGATCTATTGTATTGTATTGTATTTTATGTCTTTATTTATATAGCGCCATTAATGTACATAGCGCTTCACAGTAGTAATACATGTGGTAATCAAATAAATAACAGATAATATCAATAACAGATCATGGGATGAGTGCTTTAGACATTAAAGTAACATTAAGGAAGAGGAGTCCCTGCCCCGAGGAGCTTACAGTCTAATTGGTAGGTAGGGAGAACGTACACTGACAGTGTTCTGGTAAGTGCGTCTGCAGGGGGCCAAGCTATATGTATCATGTGTTCAGAATATCTACAGTGCTATTCATATGCTTCTTTAAGCAAGTGTGTCTTAAGGTGGGTCTTAAAGGTGGATAGAGAGGGTGCTAGTCGGGTACTGAGGGGAAGGGCATTCCAGAGGTGTGGGGCAGTCAGTGAAAAAGGTTTAAGGCGGGAGAGAGCTTTAGATACAAAGGGGGTAGAAAGAAGACATCCTTGAGCACAACGCAAGAGTCGGGATGGTGCATAGCGAGAAATTAGGGCTGAGATGTAAGGAGGGGCAGAAGAGTGTAAAGCTTTAAAAGTGAGGAGAAGAATGGAGTGTGAGATGCGGGATTTGATCAGAAGCCAGGAGAGGGATTTCATGACGGGAGATGCTGAGACAGATCTAGGAAAGAGTAGAGTGATTCTGGCAGCAGCATTTAGGATAGATTGTAGGGGAGACTGGTGAGAGGCAGGAAGGCCGGACAGCAGGAGGTTACAGTAATCAAGACGGGAGAGAATGAGGGCCTGAGTCAGAGTTTTAGCAGTCGAGCAACAGAGGAAAGGGAGTATATTTGCTATATTGTGGAGGAAAAAGCGACAGGTTTTAGAAATGTTTTGAATGTGAGGGGCGAATGTGAGATAGGAGTTGAGTGTGACCCCCAGGCAGCGTGCTTGGGATGAATGATCGTAGTTCCAACAATAATGTGGAAGGAGGTAGTAGAGCCAGGTTTGGGAGGAAGTATGAGGAGCTCTGTTTTAGCCATGTTGAGTTTAAGGCGGCGGAGGGCCATCCAGGATGATATAGCAGAGAGATATTCAGAAACTTTGGTTTGTACAGAAGGTGTAAGGTCAGGTGTTGAAAAGTATATTTGTGTGTTGTCAGCATAGAGGTGATATTTAAACCCAAAAGATGTTATTAGGTCACCTAGAGAGAGTGTGTACAGAGAAAAGAGAAGAGGTCCCAGGACAGAGCCCTAGGGTACCCCCACAGAGAGATCAATAGAGGAGGAGGAGGTGTTAGCAGAAGAGACACTGAAAGTACGATGGGAGAGGTAGGATGAGATCCAGGATAGAGCTTTGTTCCGAATACCAAGAGTATGGAGAATATGAAGGAGAAGAGGGTGGTCCACGGTGTCAAATGTTGCAGAGAGGTCGAGTAATATGAGCAGAGTGTAATGACCTCTTTCTTTGGCAGATGTGGTTTGGAAGGCTCTTTGTCAGTAACATCTACCATACAGTATGTAAATATTTTTTATCTTTTGGTTCAAAATAAAGTATTGCATTCTGCAGAGAACCTGGTTATTAATTCAGTAGTTGCTGTAATTTATTGATTTTTAATGGCTCCCAAAATGACCTCCTGGCTGCAGTTTCATATTTTGTGCTGTCACCTGGCTGTTGATTCTCTTCTTAAGCAATGAGCACAATGGAATACTGACTTGCATCCTCTATACCTCTATGCAATTATACTGTACAATCACCCTATGTGCTCATGCTCATTCTGGAGTACAACAGGTTAGCCTGAAATAAATCCAACACATAAATCCATCTACTGCTCATACTTTGTTATAACCTTTTCAGTTTTCATGGTTGTTTCTTGAACACTTAGTCCCCAAAGAAGATGACAGGAGATCCCTGTTCTCATTTTTTTCACTTACTGTAATTTAAAAAAAAATATTTAAAGCATTATTTTATATACAAAGGTGAACTGTGTGCACCTAGCAAATAACACAACATAAAAACTAATGAACTTCATGCTTTTTTAGATGTTTACTCAGTTTTCAAACAGTGAAAATTATTTTAATTTCCTATTACTTTGTACATAATTCAAAACAGTGTCGTAAGTTTGCAACGATTTACTGTGATTAGCCTGAAAACATCTCCTCTCATCACAAATATAGCATGATGTAGTTCACACTTATAACCTTCAATATGATCTTAACCTGTCTTCCCCAATCCCCATTCAGGAAAAGAGTTCAGCTCCATTCAATTTACTGTATTGAGTTTAAATATTCTCTAAAATGGGGCAAGTGATTTTCTACCATATTGAATAGAGGACTTAGATGGTAAGATGTAGAGTATTGTAAAATCTGCAGTGTTGCAAAGTTTTCCAATGGCAGTGCTATTACCTATCTATAGAAAGTCGATTAAGTGAGCATTATTTAAAGAGGAAATACAAGTGATGACATCCCACACTGATATATGCAAGTACCCCTAACAGTAGATGAGTATCATTGTAAGAGAGCTGCTAAAGTACACATTGAATATAACATACTTTATGTTTGTCAAAGCCCTTACATGTCACGCCCCATTTTGTGCTGCCAAAATGCAATCAAATATATTATTTAGAAATGCCAGGCAAGATTTGGCACTGTACAGGGGTTGAGACTCAGCACCTGTAACTCGGCACCCTATTAAAGAGATATTCCAAGCAGCAATTAAAATAAAAAATAATTGTTAAAATCCAGACCAGACCAGCAGCCAGGGAAAGGAAAGCACAGCGCAAGCAAAAACAGGAACCAGAGTTGTTTGCCGATAAATAGGTAGAATTTATTCTTGACAGGAACACATCAGTAGCACAGGCATTGAACAGGAGTGATCCTCTTGCGCGTTTCTCGCTTTTCTTAAATCCTTATGTCGAACACCTGAGGTGCTCCAAAATACGAGACCTCAAAGGTCTAATAGTGTGTCCAACTTTTTGATAAAGCGCTTGAACATCGTGAAACGCATGAGAGGATCACTCCTGTTCAATGCCTGTGCTACTGATGTTTTCCTGTCAAGAATAAATTCTACCTTTTTATCAGCAAACAACTCTGGTTCCCATTTTTGCTGCACTGTGCTTTCCTTTCCCTGGCTGCTTGGCTGCTCGGGATCTCAACACTTGTTTTGTTTACTTCAATGGAGATGTGCGCACCTTCTTGGGAACGGATCGTTGTTAAGTGCTGTGAGTAGTGACTTTGTCTATGCTATTACCGTGATCATTTCATTACACAGAGGGGGCTACACATATTGTAGCCGTAGGAGAGAGTGAAGTGGGGAGGGTCCGTATATAATCAGGACCCAGGAGATTCACCTGCCACTCAGTTATTCTCCTTTCCCTCCAATTGTGCAACATTGGTTTACAACCCTGACGTCGATTACAAAGAGACTTATCGGGATGGACACTCCTGTATGTTACGAAAGGGGTTTTGCATACTATATTATGTCTGAAGATTTATGACACTCAGAAAAGCACTATTAGTCAGTTACGATGCAGCTCCTGTTTATATTTCACTGCTGTTACATTTGGGATTGTATCCATCCATATGTTACAAAAGGTTGTGTAGCACTTGTGTGAGACTGCTTGTCCCATTTTCTCTATGTTTAAAATACAAAATAAATCGTTTTCATATATGCAGCCTTTAATTACCTTTATTAAAAACTTTAGCTGCCGATCGATTCATTCTCCTGTGATCGATCAGCAAAGATCCTGCTTCCATGGGTTCACATACTGTAATTGACGCCTTTCCGTTTCAATTAATTCTTCAGTAAGTGTATCTTGATATTACTACGGTAACATTGCCTATTGTTACAGTTTAATGCTCAAACTGCCGGGAACATTTGCAACAAATGATCACAAACAGGAAAGTGTTGTAATGTTCTTTTACTGCTTTGGAGGTTGGCTAAAGCCTGATATAGAAATCAAAGGATGCTCAGTAAACTAAAACTAATTTCAAATGACATTGAGTTGAATAAAAAAAAATGCAGTTTGTATTATCTAATACTACAGAACTGATTGATTAAAAAAAAAACACAGAAAGGATATTGCATGGATTACTCCTTTAAACTGATGTAGGAGCAAAAAAGGGTGAGCTCTGAAGAATCTAAGACTTACCCCCATTGACTACATCTGCCAGCTATAAGTACTGCATTATCAGTTGTTCTGATTTTAGAGGATACCGCAAAGAGTTGTTATAAAGAACCCAAGTGTAAAAAATTAAAATTCTTCTGGATTCCCCTCAATCATTTTCCTTCTTTGCTGTTTTGAAGCCTGCATTTCTGTGAAATCAGCGATTTTATGTCCCAGTACTACTGTATATAGCACACTACAATTCAAGTTCTTCAACTCTAACATATTTATTTGTGTAAAAAAAATGTTGTTTAGCTACATACAGTATCTCAACCTTGTTCATCATACTACAGTAAGTCAAACCGCAAAAGGTAGGTCATATTCTAGCTGTAAATGTTTAACTTGTTTCCCAATCTGAACTTTCCAGGGTTCTTTTTTTCAGACATCAATATTTTAATCACATTTATAGGTTGCCATTTATTATAGTAGTTTGTATGTGTTTCAATGTGTTTCAACTGGAAGTTTTAACTAATAGGAATGAAGGTGCAAGCCTTGATAATTGACTAAAAGCCATAATTTTGTAAATAATATAACAAACTTAATGGCTTCATTAAACACATTGGTTTCTTTGATTTTTTTTTTTTGGTGTGGGACTTTCTCAATCGGGTTCTGTTGGTTAATCAAATGTTCTTCTACTGATTTCCTTCCTTGTCCTTATTAGAAAGCCATTAAAAAGAGAGGTGTAGAAAGACTTTTTTCTATTGGTACCATGACAAGACGTGAGATTCCACCTGCGGGAATACTCATGCACAGGCAGCCAACAGAAATATTTGTGGGGTTTATTTTTTTAATTCCAATTCAGTATGTGTCCAACAGATGACACACTGACTATATTTGGCGATGCCCATGGGGAGCCTATTGAACGATACACAATCATAAAAGGTATTTCTATACTTTAACTGATTTCAGTGATTGGCAATTGTTCACAATTGTAAAATAAATGATATTTCTGTCCTGTAACTTTAATAATAATACCTTTTTTTAGAGACACTAGGGGACACCCAGGTAACCAGAGAGGGGGAAATATGGAGACAGATTTGTATAAGACACTATTTCTTTAAGGTCATTCAACACATCCCTTGCTTTGTTAGACTGTATTTGATTAACTAAAGATTTAGTAAGACTTACTGTTTTTCTTGCTGAGGGCGATCGCAGTCCAGTGACTGTGGCGATCATGGCCCTGATGGTTTAATGCTTTGGGGGATCTGATATGGAAGTATGAACCCGTGCAGCATGATCACAGCAGCCTTTCTACCCCTGCTCAACATTTGTAATAATTTCTAAGATGGCAGGCTTATGTCTAGGCAACCTCTCAGAGCCTGCCTGCACCCCACATAGCATCTCCATATTCCGGCAGTTTCAATGGGAGTACTGCGACATGATGGACCACCTCTGGATTCTATTTTTCCCTTCCAGAGTAAGTGTGAAAATGGTACTTGCTCTAATAATTGTATGTTGTATTTATGCAAAAATGATATATAGAATATACTCTAGTGTTTAAATTCTCTATTACTTTATGTTTTGTAGAGGAACGCTGGCATCATACAGCTGATTATATAATTTTTATATATATATATATATATATATATATATATATATATATATATTACTAAGTGTAACACATTATAGTTACAGCTTTCAGAGCAATAGACAGTCTGCTGTTTGGAACACAGCAACAGATGTGTTTGTGATACTTTGTTGCCTAAGGTCAGAGCTAAAAATGGTGTGTGTGAGAGCCTGTTTCAAAAGAAGGAGTGGATGTCTTTCTAATATGGTTGCAACTAAAAGATGATCATTACATTAATAAATCATTAAAAATTGCATTGAGTTAAAAAATGCAGACAGTATTATCTAATACTACAGAACTGATTTATTAGAAAACCATATAGGATTTTTCACATTTTGCTGCTTTAATTAAACTGTGCTGCTGTGTCAGAGTAAGCTGCTGTTGATAACCACGCTATGTAAACTGTATGAAACACATTTGCCTTCTATTGAATTTGTGTGAATGAGTGGTACAGGTACTGTATATGCCAATTAAATGGAATGCAACATTACCTTCATTATCCAATAGTTATCTTCTGTGTTTCTCAATGTGGTTTCTATACAGTACATACAAAGTATTGCTGTTGATGAACCTGCAAAATCTGCAAAACATGGCTTAAAACAATGACAAAATTATTGCACACCCTTAACAATTGCATACATCCCAACGTATTATTAAAAACTGTATGTATTAAAAAATATAAAAATGTCCTCAGATTTAGCTACTGATTGCTCCAGCCCACAGTACTCAGATGTCATAGAAATCTGTTGATGGTGTCTTTCAGTGTCGGCAATTCAGTAGGTTAGTATTTATACTTCTTCCCTAGTATATCTAAAATAGCTCTCCTGAAATTGTTAGGAAAAGCCTTCTTACCCATGAAGCTTTCAAAATTCACATTTCTGACCCAATGAGCATAATGCTCAAATATCACATGATTATGCAATAATAGTTTGGCAAATCGATATGACTGCCCCCTTGGAGCGTGTTGCATATATTCGTAATGTTTCCTTGGGTATTACTATCAGAAGGATATCATCTAATGGATCCCCATTGACTGTGATACACGTTTGTTTATGCCTATGCCGCAGGTATGCTTTGGCGAACAGGTTACAGGATACCACTTTCATGTAGGTCAGACTCAGTTGCATTGGCATCAAAGGCACCGTGCCATTGTCGCTAAATGAGTAGTACACTATGTTCTGGCTATACCACCATCTCGGTATTGAATGGAGGCACATGGGGAGGCAGTCTTCCTTGTCTTGCTGCCAATAGAGACCATCCATGTGCCTTGCCATGCAGTCAATCCTCTACAAAAGAAGGTCAAGTTTACATTCCATTGTGTTCAGTCTTAGTTCTTGATGCGGTGCCCGAGCACAATCCGTTTTAGGTCTAGCCATAGGTGTGCAATTTTCAGTATGCTGAATTATGGCTTCACAATTGTCCCTTGCAAAACCACTTGACAATGCCATGCTGTTCCTGAACAAAGCACAAGTTACAGCTAGACTCCAGCTTGGCACCTGGTTGGTTACACTGGGTCTGTCTTTGGCTGAACTTGGTCTAGAGATGGGTGAGTTGGGTGTGGAGTGGGTTGAGGAGGTTCCAAGGTGGGCTGAGTGGGTTCTGGAGTTTGGTCCATTAGGTCCAAGTTTGCATTTGAATGTTTTTCGGTTACAATGTTAATTATTTGTAATAAACACCCACACACAGTAGTATCAAGTAAAAGTATAATAATGTATATAATATATCGCTATGTATGATTAAAATATACTATAATAGTGTCTAAAAAATAATGCTTTTAAACTTTCATTTGACATCTTATTCTGGCTGTCGATTTGATGTTTTGAATTCTGTCAAATAATTGGGAAATAATATACTGTACACTATTAATAAACAATAATTAAATGCTTAAAGTGCGACCTGCACATGTGAATAGTATAGGTGCGCGCATGTGTTAATGTACACTAATGTGTGCATGCGAAATTGCATATGCGTGTTATTGGGAATGACAGTTCAACAGTAAAGTTGTACAGTACTTATAACTTGGGTAAATTTATATTTACCTTGATTAAACACCTTGAACATTGGGTGGCAGTGACCCACTGTTAATGCATGACATGTGCTCTACATAGATGCTTGAGTCGATCATGTACAGAAGTTGGGATGTTGGTTCATCTAGTTTTTAGAGTAGGTTAGTCCATACAGGTGATGGTATTTGGACAATACCCAGATGGAGACAGGTACTTAGGTTTGTGCAGGTAATTGGGATGTACAGGTTTGTTTTGCTTTTCCATTACCGTACTGGTATTGATATTGAGGTAGGCACACAGGTTGGAGCTGATAACCGGGTGAAGACAAATTCTCAAATCTGGAAGGTTTATTATTCAATCCCTTGGTCCTGACCGATATCTTTCGCCTTTGAAAGTTAATAAACAAATATATACCCATCAAGCTCTAAGAACCCCCCCCAAATTACCACCAAAAAATATATATATATGTTGTGACAGAAACCAGGGTATGGTAATAAATTCCATATATAGGTCTCCCAGGATACTGAACAGTTTCTATCCTGTTTAGGCTGAAAAGTGCAGCCTCAGAATGCATGCACTCCATCCCATAGTTTGGCAAGTGCTGGAACTGAGGGATGAGGGATCCAGACCAGAGTTTGTCTGCTGCCTGATTTCTGTCACCTGTCCTGCTAGTTAGAAATCAGGTATTTAAGACTGATTTCCTGGTTCCTCTTCCCTCACCCCAAGAGCCTGGAGGCAGGAAGGCTGCTGGAAGCAGAGAGGGGAAACGCCTCTCACCAAACAGGTTAAATCATTCTGTTCCTTTTTTCTAAAACTGCAAAGTTACTTATTTTTGTTGTTGGAAGTGGATAAGCCATTCCAACCCCTGTCAGGGAAAACCTTAAGTTAAGTTATTGCTCAGGCAAGCAGGGTTTGATTTGCTTATGTATTATTTTGTATTCCATGTGGCAGTCTCAGTGCCTGGGACTGAATAAACCAGGCAGTAGCCTGTTTAAAGGAACAGCACGTTACGCCTCGTCATTTAACCTACCCTAAAAGACCGTGTTCTAACAGTCCCGGAAAGACGGCGGAGCCCCAGGAGTAAGCTGTTTGTCACAATGTATACACACAGTATACTGTATGAACTCATAACGTTATTCTTCAAATTACAATTATACACACTTGAAGTACTGTACGGCAATAAAAGACAGGTTGAATTGTAATTAGACAACAATTCGTGATCGCCCACTTCAGTTTCTCGATGGTATTGCAGACAACACTAAAATGCTATTTTCTGCACTCGATAAAAAGACTAGTAATCTCGCGTATTAACGTGAAAATATTTAGGGAAATCAAGCATCATCACTGGTAAGCAAATGGATTCAACGCGTGAAATGTTCGAATAACGGCCGCTGCATCTGTAGATCAACAAAAGTCCAAAAATGTTATTCTAATAACACGTTTTACTGAAATTGTGAACTGACTTTATTTTTCATCTTATTAACGGGCATCCTTAAAACTAATGAGATGAAAAAATATGATTTGTTTTTAAAGCAGCAGCACTATTAACAATGATTTTCATGTTGCAAATAAGTTTTTTCAATAATCTACACATGTGCATTGGTCAAAATTTAACGCACATTATTAATGCATGCAATAAAGGCATATTACTCATGTGCCATACCAAAAGATAATGCAAATCTTATTATAATATTGACAAATATATTATTTTTGCACAACTTTTTCCATTAATTATTTTAATTGTACACTAATAAAAACATTTTCTCTACTTTTTCTCTATATCTTGATCAAAATGTAATTTTAAATCCCCATGTAAGTGTTTATTGTAAAGTAGAGAATAAATGCCACATCCTTTCTATAATAACGTCCTATAAACTAGGGAAACATATGTAAAATGATGACTATTTATTCTTGTAAAAAGTCTCCTGGCTACATATTAGTCCAAAAGTCACAACTGGTTTAATCAAAGAAGATAGAAATCCTGTTGAAAGAAATATACTCTTTTGACTTTTATAAAAAAGTGTTTTTTTTTCTAAGGTTGGGAAAGTTTTCCAAACTCCAAAAATAAACAAAATGGGTAAGCAAAACAGTATCAATTGTATCAAAGAAAACATAGCATTGTAAGAAAAAAAATTCTTTGCTAAATAAATATTTTCGTTTTTTCAAGAGTTCTTACACAAGTCTTGCACACATCAATTTTAAAGCAAAAAGAGCACTTGCTTACTTTGGTAGATATCCCCTGTAGTGTTTTCTCTGCTAGAACAAACTAAATATGTGGAATTCATTAATATGGTATTACAAAAGGTCACAGATTTTCCATGGTTATTTATCTGAATGAGACACATGAAATGAGATGCTACAAAAAACTGGTATTGATTATTAGAGCCCTGGTGGTTGATAATTAGTGGCATTTACTGCAGTGAATTGTAACATGATACAGCTTTTTTATTCTATAGCTAGGATGCTTGTAGCAAGCAATGATTGTCTAAATACTGTAGCTTCAACAGACAAGTGAAAACATGCATTTCATTTTAGGGGTTCGGCATTTCCAAGTCTCTCAAAGTGCAAAACTGGAGTCTTTGAAACATTTGTTTGCCCTACATTTGCTTGTATTAAACATACTATATATTACAGCATATTCGATTAATGTCATATGAAAAGGCATTTAGACATAAAATTCATACTGCATGCCTATGATAGAACAGTTGTCAGTTTTGAGAAAATAAATGTTCTGAATACTTTTTGTGCTTTGTGCATGCAGTATGTGTGTTTATAAGGAGCAAATCCATATACAGCTCAACCCCCTTATAACGCTGTGCTTGGGGTCCATAGAATCACATCGTGTTATAAGCGGATCGCGTTAGAAATAGATATATATAATTGTATGCATTGTACAACAAGTATTGAAGAAACCAATAATCGTGTTGTAAAGTATTCATAAATAAGAAAATTGGGAGCCACGCTTGCATCGCGTTATAAGCGGATTTGCGTTGTAACGGATTGCGTTGTAACGGGGTTGAGCTGTATTAGCAACATTTCAAACATTTCAAATTAGGTTAGCGAACAGCGGACTATTTATCTGATAAATAGACAAGTAAACAAAAATGTTTAACTATCTTTCGTTTTAAGATTTTTTTCTCATACAGTTCAAGGCTGTGATTTTAAAAGCACATTATCTATGCAACGAGCAACTATTGTAATTGCAATAATATGTTCTTACTTTTTAAAACTGGACATACTGTATAAATTATATAAGAGCATGAGCATTTCAATGTGCATTTATGTTCCGGGTTTCGAACCATGTAATGATTTTATTGAATTTGTTACATCCCTTCTATCTTCGGATGTAGGAAATAATAGATTGTTATAGCAGTATCTTTGTACTGACAAATATTTGCAGTCACTCTTTTTTTTGTTTCAACATACATATAATATCTTAATTGTTACATCTTGACATGTTTTCTTTTCCTTGACAGTTGCTTCAACATTCAACTTTTTTTATGTTACATTGTGAAAATAGACATTTATTATTCTCAGTGCAATACATGATTTATAAAGCAAAAAAAAGAAGATTGCTTACTATTTTTCACAAAAACATAAAGGGCGAGTATAGCAATACTCTTGTGTGTTACAAGAAAACTACATGTAGAATAAAATAAGACCTAAGTACAGTAACTAAATTGTTTAGCAAAGAAATACACATTTTGCCTCAGGTAAACTGCAGAGCATTTCAGGTGACATACAGTAGCAGTTCTACAAGTGCAAAAATAGCAAAATCTCAAACTGCAAGGCAAGGTGATGATTAGAGTTTTTGCCTGTGTGAGAAAGTTTTTGCCTGTGTGAGAAAGTTTTTGCCTGTGTGAGAAAGGTGAGGAGTTGCTCAGTGAGTAAAGACACCAGGGTTTATTCGCTAAACCTCGATAAGTGGCTTATAAAACTATAAATGCCCTTATAGTACGATATTATCTGTGTTCCTATTCAGAAAGCTCAGATAACTGGGCAATATCACACTAAAACAGCTTTTTATTGTACTACAACACTCTGGTTAAAAAAAAAAGCCGTACAATAAGCCCAAAAATACCATAAATCGCATTTTTGCCAAAAACTGCTATTCACTAAGCAGTGATAAGCATATCGTACTTTAAAAACTTGCAATATTTTCTCGCCAGCTAACAGCTGGCACTAAAGATATTGCAAGATGAATAAAAGTTGTTTCTTTTAGTTTTACTCCACAGGATTGATACTGGAGGCCGGCGGGGACCCATCTGAGATTAGCAGGGACCCCTGGAGAATCTGGGTGTTCCCATGTGCACCTGTATCTCTGAGGGGGCAAGAGGTCCCAGCGGGTCTACGGGGGTCCAGACGGGACCCCGTGGGTCCCCACATCTCCGGTATCAATTTAATATAAAATAAAAATCGCAGAAAGTTTCATTACTTTAGCAGCTAACTGCTAAGGTAATGAAAGGGTTAAATAGCAGGTACTGCTTTGTTGTTGGTACAGGGGGCGGGTGATGCTTACAGTTGCCCCAGGGTGGGTGTTTAGGCTTTGCAGGAGAGTGGCAGTAGATGTTAACCCCTTCATTACCTTTGCAGTTACAACTGCTAAGGTAATGAAGGGGTTAACCACTTACGCTACCCTACCGCAAGGCCTAAACACCACCTGGGGTAACAGCCATCTTCAGCCACCACCTTTACCTACAACAGGAATGGGTAAAAGTGTTATTAACCAAAAATGGCTAATAGCGCTTTTCCCCATTAAAAAAATATTACAGTGCAATACATAAATACAACCCCTCCTCCCGCCCAACACAAACACATACAGTACAGTAATGGGCAATATGGATAATAGTGCATCTGCCCATTAAAAATAAAACCAGCCAGCATAAATGTAATTAAAGCTGCATTTACCCCTGTCAGGGTGAAGGCCGTCCTCGTCTTCCTCCTCATCCTCCATTGACAGCAACACTACATAAAAAAAAAAAAACTAATGACCACTTACCCCTTAATCTCAGAAGTGGTTAGTAACTCCTATAGTAATTAAGGGGTTAACCACCCTACCCCGCTACCCACCCAGGAAGCCTAACAACCCTCCCGGGGCACATAATCCCAGCCTCCACCCCCGCTACCCATTGATTGGCACAGTGATAAACCATGGCTGTAGTTTGCTACTATAGCAATGAATAGGCAAGCTAAAATAAACAAATCTCACCAATAAAAGTGTGCAGGAGAAGGGGTCTTCTGAGCTGAACTGCATCAATTTCAGCCTCGGGACCCCTATTTCCAGGTATCTCCTGCAGTATTTAAATCCCCCGATCACGTGGGCCGTGATGCGGAGAATTTAAAAATGGTGGGGATATTGGCACCACATAACGGGATCTGTAACTTGGTGAGCAGCGGGTCCCCGAGGCTGAAATCAATGCGGTTCAGATCAGGAGACCCCTCTCCTGTACACTATTATTAAAATGAATATTTAAACTGCACCACTGACTGTAATAGCCGTGCATGGACTCACAGAGTCTCCGTGCAGCTCTTCCAGGCTGCAGTTTAAACAAACAGTTTCAGTGTGATAGGACTTCGGAAACAAAACAAAACAAGTAGTGCGATCTTGCATTTTTTGAGCGCACTTTATAAAAAGTGTATTTTTTTTCTTAGTGAATACCATTTTGACATACGCTTTAGAATGTGTTAAAACAATGCAAAGTCGCTTGCCATTGCACTGAATTTAGTGACTAGGCCCCACTAATCAGGGCCATCTTAACAACATTAGGGGCCCCCGGGCAAAGCGGTGCACGGGGCCCTACCTACACAATCACTCACATGAATAAAAATGTAAATTAACGATTTGTTAACGAATAGTTAATATCCCCTGAATATCTAGTTTACAATTTATTCTGACATCTTACTGTTAGTGTTATTCATAAAACAATCTTTTATATAACTTTTACAATACCTCACAAGAGAAACATCATTTTGCAAGCTACAGTATAACTGCAGTACAGTGAAAAAACTCAACCTGTACCCCCTTTTTTATCTGAAGAAATATCACAATAAAGACAGTCACTGGTATATACTTCTAACCTATGCAGACTGTCGCTCCCAGCCTCCCACGGGCTCACTAGCAGCAGCAGGCACCGGAAGTGGTGCACTGCTAGGCTGCTAGCGGTTGTGACGCGAGCCGGGGTGCCGGGCAGGCAGAGAGCGAGCGGAGCCGGGGTACCACTTCCGGGAGGGGGAGAGCAAGCCAGGGTGCCGGGTGCCTCGGCGGGGGAGAGCGAGCCCTCCTAGCTAGACTTAGAACAGAGATTTTACATTTTTAGCATTGGTCGGTAGGTTTGCCAGATGGCTTGTCCAAAAATACTGGACACAATAGTAAAAGTTGTGACGCCCCCAATACATAAATATAAAAAAAAACACGCTCCCGAATACATATAAAATTTAGCCCCACCTCCCCAATACATATAAAATATGGCCCCACCACCCCAATACATATAACATATCCCTTCAACTCCCCAATACATATAAAATATACCCCACCACCCATATACATATAAAATATACCCCCACCACACCCATATATATTAAATGACTTCTTTCTCTCTTTCTCTCTCACTCCCTGCTTCTCTTTGCTATAACTGAGACCTGGCTCACTCAGTCTGACTCTGCTCTGGAAGCTGCCCTCTCCTATGGTGGCCTTTCCTTCTCCCACACTCCATGCCCTGATGGCAGGTGTGGAGGCGTGGGGCTCCTGCTCTCCTCTCTCTGCCGTTACAGAACAGTTTCTATTCCCCCCTCTCTTGCTTTTCCCTCCTTCGAGGCTCACACAGTCCAGATCTTCTCTCCTCTCCCGGTCCATGTGGCGGTCATCTATCGCCCACCTTCTTCTACTCATCCCCCTTCTGCCTTTCTCTCTCACTTTGAATCCTGGCTCTCTTTCTTTCTCTCCTCAGACTCCCCTGTTCTTCTCCTTGGGGACTTCAATTGCCACATTGATGACCCCTCTCTCCTTTGGGCTTCCCGCTTTCTTTCTCTCTTTCTCTAACCTCTTCTTTTGGCCTTCAACAGTGGACTGCAGCCAGCACCCACAAGGATGGCCACTACTTAGACCTGGTTTTCACTAAAAACTTCTCTCTCTCCGACTTCTCCATTTCCCCTTTTCCTCTCTCTGACCATCACCTCATCTCATTTTCTCTCTCTCGCTTCTCTCCATCTCCATCTCCATCTCGCCCTCGTTTTTGCAGAAACCTGCACTCTATTAACCTACCAGCTCTTGATTCCACATTACGCTCCTCCCTCTCCTCTCTCAGTTCCGCTTCAGACCCTGACAACCTGGTCAGGAACTACAACTCTGCCTTATCTTCCTCTCTTGATCTTCATGCCCCACTTTCTCTCTGCCGTCCTCGCCCTTCTAACCCCAGACCCTGGCTAAACTCCCACACACGCATGCTGCGTTCCTCCACTCGTTCCTCTGAACGCCTCTGGAGGAAATCTCATACGCTCGCAGACTTCATTCACTACAAATTTATGCTATCCTGTTTCAACTCTGCCCTCTTTCAGGCTAAACAAACCTACTTTTCATCACTAATCAACACACACAAGTCTAACCCACGCCGTCTCTTTTCTGTCTTTGACTCTCTACTCAGACCACCCTCAGCTGCCTCCTCTTCTTCATCCATCTCACCTCAGGACTTTGCTGATTTTTTTAAGAAAAAGGTGGAGTCCATACGGCAGAACATCCCATCTGTTGCCTCCTCCCATCCCACAATGCTTCCCAACTCTCCTCCTGTCTTTCTTGACTCTTTTTCTGCTATCTCGGAGGAGGATGTATCACTGCTGATCTCCTCTTCGCCCTCTACCACTTGCCCACTTGACCCCATTCCCTCCCATCTCCTAAAACCTCTTGCTCCTTCTATAATCCCTATGCTCACACAGATCTTTAACTCTTCCCTCTACTCTGGTACCTTTCCTTCATCCTTCAAGCATGCAACCGTTATACCATTACTCAAAAACAGCAAGCTTGACCCTACCTGTCCTTCTAACTATCGACCTGTCTCCCTCCTGCCTTTTGCCTCCAAACTCCTTGAACGTCTTGTATTCTCTCGATTGCTACACTTTCTCAACACCTATTCTGTACTAGACCCTCTACAATCTGGCTTCCGCACTGCTCACTCTACTGAGACAGACCTCACTAAAATAACTGACGACCTCCACGCTGCCAAAGACAGAGGTCATTACACTCTGCTCATATTACTCGACCTCTCTGCAGCATTCAACACCGTGGACCACCCTCTTCTCCTTCACATTCTCCATACTCTTGGTATTCGGAACAAAGCTTTATCCTGGATCTCCTCTTACCTCTCCCATCGTACCTTCAGTATCTCTTTTGCTAACACCTCCTCCTCCTCTATTGATCTCTCTGTGGGGGTACCCCAGGGCTCTGTCCTGGGACCCCTTCTCTTTTCTCTCTACACACTCTCTCTAGGTGACCTAATCACATCTTTTGGGTTTAAATATCACCTCTATGCTGACGACACACATATTTACCTTTCAACCCCTGACCTTACACCTGCTATACAGACCAAAGTTTCTGAATGCCTCTCTGGAATATCATCCTGGATGGCCATCCGCCGACTGAAACTTAACATGGCAAAAACAGAGCTCCTTATACTACCTCCCAAACCTGGCCCTACTACATCCTTCCACATTGCTATTGGAAATACGATCATTCACCCAGTAGCCCAAGCACGCTGCCTAGGGGTCACACTTGATTCCTCTCTCTCATTCTCCTCTCATATTCAAAACGTTTCTAAAACTTGTCGCTTTTTCCTCCGCAATATCACAAAGATACGCCTTTTCCTCTGTTACTCAACTGCTAAAACTCTGACTCAGGCCCTCATTCTCTCACGTCTCGATTACTGCAACCTCCTGCTGTCCGGCCTTCCTACCTCTCACCTGTCTCCCCTACAATCTATCCTAAACACTGCTGCCAGAATCACTCTACTCTTTCCTAAATCTGTCTCAGCGTCTCCCCTGCTGAAATCCCTCTCCTGGCTTCCGATTAAATCGCGTATCTCACACTCAATTCTACTGCTCACTTTTAAAGCTTTACATTCTTCTGCCCCTCATTACATCTCAGCCCTAATTTCTCGCTATGCACCATCATGACTCTTGCGTTCTTCTCAAGGATGTCTTCTTTCTACCCCCTTTGTATCTAAAGCTCTCTCCCGCCTTAAACCTTTCTCACTTTCTGCCCCACACCTCTGGAATGCTCTTCCCCTCAATACCCGACTAGCCCCCTCGCTATCCACCTTTAAGACCCACCTTAAGACACATCTGCTTAAAGAAGCATATGAGTAGCACTGGATAATCATGGACACATGACACAAAGCTTGGCCTCCTGCAGACGCACTTACTAGTATTC
This sequence comes from Ascaphus truei, assembly GCF_040206685.1. Taxonomy (NCBI): domain Eukaryota; kingdom Metazoa; phylum Chordata; class Amphibia; order Anura; family Ascaphidae; genus Ascaphus; species Ascaphus truei. The sequence goes on along the minus strand of NC_134485.1, from coordinate 265,167,452 downwards.
CCTCCTACTGTCTCTGTACGTTCTCCCTACCTACCAATTAGATTGTAAGCTCCTCGGAGCAGGGACTCCTTCCTTAATGTTACTTTTACAGTATGTCTGAAGCACTTATTCCCATGATGTGTTATTTATATTTGTTATTTATATGACATGTATTACTACTGTGAAGCGCTATGTACATTTTATGGCGCTATACAAATAAAGACATACATACATACATACATACATACATACAAATATACTCCTACCACCCCAATACATATAAAATATACCCCCATATATATTAAATATACTCCTACCACCCTAATACATATAAAATATACCCCCACCACCCCCATATATATTAAATATACTCCTACCTCCCCAATACATATAAAATATACCCCCCACATTGTACTTTACCTATCTCCTGCAGGACACAGACAGCACAGGAACATGTCTCTGGCCCGCCAGGGTGTGGGCTCCGCCCCCCGCTTTTCTCTGATTGGCTGTCCTCTACTTCAATCAGGGACAGCACACCAGTCCTCCTTGCTCTACCCAGCCACCATCCCGGCACCCCCTCTCACTGCCTCTGCCCGCTCTCTCAGCATTTAACGCTCGCCTGCCCTCGCCACTGACCATGCCAGCCCTCACGCTGCCACTGCCGTAACAATTTTATACCAGAGGACAGGCAGCAGAATTACCGGCCTGTCCGGGTGAAAACCGGACACCTGGCAACCCTATGGTGGCACGCATGGGCCGGGCACGTGGGGCCCCCCTCTGCTGTGGGGCCCCCGGGCAACTGCCCAGTGTGCCCATATGTTAAGATGGCCCTGCCACTAACTCTTTATCAGCTCCATATGACCTTGGGCAAGTCACATTATCTCCATGTGCCTCAGGTACCCAAAACATAGATTGTAAGCTGATCTAGGCCATGACTGTCTCTGTAAAATTTGTGCTGCGTACCGTGCACTTTACTGAAATTGTGAATTGCTTTGTTTGGGAGAAAAGCACTATACAGTATGTAATGAAGTTGGTGGCATTGTTATTAATTAACGTTGAAAATGTCACCCTTTTTGGTTCAATGAAAATGTTTGCAACAAATTTGTTTAACCCTAGAAGTCTAAAAGCATTGAATGTTTGATTCATTTTTATTACTTTCATTTTTGAAATTCTATCAATCTTTAAAAAATTAATAATTGTAATAGTCATGGGACTTCTATTTTGCAACTTAAAATTAGAAAGATGGAATTTTAAAAACATTCGACTGTTATTCTACAATTTTTGATGCCAGAAATTTTGATCTAAATTTTTTCAGGTTTTTGTGATCGCAGAAAAGTGAATCTTGGCAGGTTTGCGCATCTCTGGTAATCATTGAGTAGTTATACAGATTCAGTACTTTAAAAATCTTATTGTTAATTAGTGTGTTTTCATCCTAATACAGTAATATATAAATGTAACAAATGCAGATTTACATTTCTCGCACATCATTAAAATTACACTCAGGAAACTTTACAGGACTGTAATAATAGCAATATTTAAAAACAATACGTTAAGATTACTCATCAACACAAAACTTTAAAAATACATTTAGTACCTTAATCCAATGAGTATTTGACACACACTTAATTCTTTTCTGTATTTAATTATAATCTGTCTTTGTTGTGTTCCTCTACTTATTACCATTTTTCTGGAATGCCTTGAATTTCTCACATCTGTCATAATGGACTTTTCCTTTTTTTAATTAATGTGGCAAAATGTAAGTAATAGTTGACATTTAGAGTAGTTCTCTTGATCTCCTTATTGATAGGTAGTTTATAGGCAAAAAGGAAAATAAAAGAAACCCCAATGAATGCACTCATAACAGTATATTTGCTAAATGATTGAAAATATTAAAAACCTTTTAATACAGGGGCGGCTGCCTTTAACCTAATGCGGCCGTAGTGGCACAACTCTGATAACCGCGGGCAGATGCAGTATGTTTTTTTTTCAGAATATGTTCCGGTATTTTAGCGCTCGTAATATTAGCATATTCTTAGCGCTGTCTGCAATACTGCAATACCGTCTAAAAACTCATGTGGGCGTTCGTGAGCTGTTGTCTTCAAAGTCTAATACTGTAGCAGTTCAACCTACGTCAGTACACAGTCTGCGTGTGTGTGCGCGTGCAGTAATTGTAAATTTGCATATTTATACATGCATGTATGTCTCATTTGAACATTGTTGAAATGCATAGGCGTGTACTGTAACAGTATCACATTTCAGCATGTATAGCGCTCTTCCCTCGCTCATCCCCGCACACACACACAGGATAATGTACTGCACTGCAGTATTTCAACTTCTTATCTACAGTACACATCTCCCACGCCATTCCTTTGAACGGATGGCTTTCTGGTTTCAATCACATTCCTGTCATCACATTCCTGCGTGTATAACGTTCAGTTTTGATTTACTGTATTCTTCTGTGTTGATTATTAATGCTCATTGGGGGAAAAAAGTTCAAGAGTGACCCAAAAAAAAAATATTTTAATTTTCCTATTGTTGGCTTTGAGCCACCCCTCTACACCTGCGTGTAATCCTCTTTGGGAAGGGAGCTGTAGTTGATTATTACTGCGCATGCATGAATTGCTTGCGAAGTTCAAGGGTGACCAAAAAAAATAAATATTTTTTTTTCTCATCATTTTTTATTATTATTTTCTCAACATGAATGAACATGTTCCTGCCTCAACCATCTTGACATTACGATTTTCAATCTGTGCTGTAGCTTTTGACTGCGACACTGTGAGTTTGACTGCACATCCAGCACCAGTTTAAGTTCTTTCAAATCTAAGGCTATCTCACATTTTAATCTGGTCTGTAACTGTTTCATACGCCCATAATATATATTTTCTTTAACTGTGCATGCAATGTCTTCTATATAATGTATACTCTGTTCATTTATGTAACTGTATTTGCAACCATGTATTATTTGTTTTACTCTGTGCCCAGGACATACTTGAAAACGAGAAGTAACTCTCAATGTATTACTTCCTGGTAAAATATTTTATAAATAAATAAATAAACATGATTGATTTGTGTGATTTTTATGTCTTTGGGAGTGTGGGGATCAAATTATTATTATGACCTGCCTGTTGAAAATATGTCATGTCTTTGAACTACAGTACAAATAATCCTTCATGCAGCTGTAAACAGGAATAAATGGAGAAACAAAGCGCACAAGCAAAAACGGAGCAGGAAGGACCCAGAATCAAAAATAGAATAAAAGGGCACTTTAATGTGACAAAAGACCCATCCAACGCGTTTCGAACGTCACAGCGTTCTTTTTCAAGGATAAAACATAGTGTAATAACATCCATTAAATAACCTCTTACATGCAAGAAGATTCGCGCCAAAAATGGAAGCACGATGATGTCATGACGCAATGCGCGTCATCGCGCATGCGCAGAACAATCCGGCGCCGTCTAAGGGCAAAACTGTCCACGTTGGCAGTGTGGTGTATTATTAGTAAGGGCAATGCATAGGATAACACAGTGATTCTAATAGTATAATAAGCAGGCAAATACATACCCAAAATGGACAAACAATGACGTCATGACGCAATGCGCATCACCGCGCATGCGCAGAACGACGCGGCTCCGTCTGAGGGCAAAATAGTCCCTGCAGGGAATTGAAGCAATACAAGTAAGGGCAATAATACGGCAACCATAATGGGACAAAACTACATGTCAAAGGACCCGGGATAAGGGCTTTATGTTGCACCACAGCCATCGTAAATGATCAAGTAGCATTTTCGGAATTACGAGTGGCCGACTCCCTAGGGTGAGCCTCAAACGCTATACCCGAAGCCTATCGCGACCCTAGTGGAATGCATGTTACACCCGACAAGATTATCGCCTGGAAAGATATGATACGATACCAAGAACAAGACCCGGTCACAGGGGCCATTCGTTATGCTATCCGACACAATCGCCGGGCCCTACATCGACAGACTCCTGGGAAGTAGGAGGTATACTGATGCGGGAAGCGGACAAATTCGAAATACAAGAAAATTTGTTATACCGTATTGTAGAATATCATAATCACCCGAATCGACGGCAATTAGTGTTACCAAAACGACTGCAATACCTAGTATTGAAAGCTCTCCATGACGAACATGGTCATTTGGGGGTGGACAAGACTTTTGGACTCGTGAGAGATAGGTTTTTCTGGCCCAAAATGAGAGAAGCCATAGAGCATCACTATCGTCGGTGTGTGTGTGGTGCCTTCAGCGCAAGACTTTGCCCACTAGAGCTGCCCCAATAGGCCACCTAAAAAGTACGGGACCTATGGACTTAGTCTGTATGGACTTCCTGTGCATCGAACCCGATAGCCATGGCATAGGAAATGTGCTGGTCATTACTGATCATTACACCCGCTACGTTCAGGCCTTTCCGACCAAAGATGAAAAAGCAATTACGGTGGCTAAGGTACTCTGGGAGAAGTATTTTATGCATTATGTGCTTCCTCAACGCCTCCACTTCGATCAAGGACGGGACTTTGAAAGCAAATTAATAAAAGAACTGCTGAACCTCTTACATATAAAAAAGTCCCTTACTACGCCCTACCCCCCTGAAGGGGATGCATTGCCGGAACGGTTCAACCGCACTCTACTAGACATGTTGGGCACGTTAACAGGAGTGGAAAAGACTAAGTGGAGTCGCCATGTAGAAACCCTAGTCCACGCTTACAATTGTACACGACACAATTCTACCGGGTTCTCGCCATATTTCCTCATGTTTGGCCGTGAAGCTAGATTGCCTGTAGACATACAGTTGAGAGTCTCCACGGATGGAGTACATAATACTACCCACTTTCGCTATGTACAGATATTGCAAGAGAATCTACAGCGGGCCTATGTACAAGCCGAAAAATCCGCTGAAAAACTGAATTCCGGAAATAAAAGGCGGTATGATCATAAGGTGATACACAGAGACATTAAACCTGGCGATGCAGTACTTCTCCGAAACCTGGGAGTACCAGGGAAACATAAATTGGCCGAACGATGGCGGGAGGGGGTGTATGAGGTAGCCTCTCAAATGCCCGGTCTTCCGGTCTACCGCATCAAAGACTCGGAGGGCCGGGTGAAAACCTGGCATCGTAATCATTTGCTCCCTATTCCCCAAGTAGAGTAAGGAGATATGGAGTGGCTGGCATCCCCCTTGGATGGGGAAATATCATCAGAAGAAGAATCAGGGCACTCAATGTTCTGGAAGAACCACAAGAGGGAACCTCTCAAAGGGGCCCTCAACAGAAAGCATCTCCCGGTGGAGCTTCGGGTAAAGGGCTCAAGGAGCGATCACCCCAGGAGGTGGCTCCGGAAAATTCAGTGTTAGACCTGCGGAATCCATGCTTCGTACCAAGCCAGGACCCAGCTGTGAACACAAGCCCCTCAAGGGAAGAACTCAACGTACCAGATGCAGATAGTCACTCTCCCATGGGAGTGACCGAACAGCTGTTAAGGAGGAGTCAGAGAAATGGGCAACCTCCAATGAGGATGGCCTACGATCAGTTTGGGGCAACCCACTATGAGGCTCAGCAGTGGGCTCGCAATCGATTGCAATCAGTTATTGTGATGTTTAGCGAGATGTACAAGCTGATTTAGAGAGACCGTGTATTAGACATTTTTCATTATATAATGTGTGTCTGTTTAGCGTTGTCCAAGCGGGGATGTTGGAATCCACAGGGGGGAGGATGTAGCCGGGGTCCCCTTCTCGCCCTTGTTGTTGGGGGAGGGTGCGCGGCAGTAGAGAGTACTCCGATACAGAGGCTCCGCGTCATGCAAGACGCCATGTTTTGGGTGGCACCCGTATAGACCTAACCTAGACAGAGGTTGCGCCTGTGCAAGAGTGCCTGCCACAAGCCCGCGAAGGAGGAGAGTGCTAATTGGAGGAAGGTAGCTAGACACCGGCCCCAGCAGCCCCCGCGGGTCCCCGTGATAGAGCTGAGCCAATGGGCTTGGAGTTTGAAAGGAAAAGGAGGGGGGTTGTGCGCACGTTGTGTCAGATCTGGCTGGAGAGGAGACGGAGCTTCGGTATAGGGGAGGCCAACCACCCCGGCATAGGCTGTCTGCCCCAGGCCCAGTTAGGCCCTGAGTCCCAGTAGAGACAAGCGGAGCTAGGGACTTGCCAAATTGAGGTTCCAGAGTCCCGTAGTGCCGCACAATTGATAGCAGGACTGTTCTATTTGGTGGGAGGTCTGGGCTCAGACCCCGCTTGTGAGCCGCCACGTGTGCGGGTGGGATCGCCCCGGACCTCCACGTGGGTGGGAGGATGACTTCTACACTTCGCGGATCCTTTGCGAAGATTGTAGCAGTACTGGGTACCGGAGTACCCGGCAGGTAATTCTACAAGTGCACCAACGGTACCCTCATTTTATTCGGGACACAGTGGCTGCGCAGTCACACTCACACTTGTAGAGATCTGACTCACTTGAGGGTGGGAGGACTTATCCCAAGGGGATTGGACACGGGGTGGGATCACCCGGTGGAGGGACATGGGAGAGTTGGCGTTCTCTGTGACGCTTCTTAGAGTATCTCCTATAGGGAGGACTGCATATATATGTGTATGTGTACGATATTGCATGCAAGTAAAGTCAATTGGTTAAGGTATCCTGCTGTGTGGTTGTGTGTGAAGTATATACGTCCTGTGAAGACCCACTTCCCCTCTGGCAGAAGCTGTCGCAGGTGGAGGCGCTGCACCCAGTATAATTGTTGTGCGAGTACCCCAGGCTCTCTGTAGCAGAGACTTAGGCCCTGTGAGCCTACAGGTGATACAGCATATGTTAGTGGCCTGCGTTCTATAGGAAGCAGGGCTACATATATATAACAAAGTATTGTATACGGTCTGAAAACATCAGTCTCCTGTTTCAGGTATTTTATCCTAATCAATAACAGCGCCCACTAAACTGTAGACTCCGGTACGTGGTTTTTTAAATCCGATTCAGCAGCAATGTGCAGGCATTGTTACACAAAGCGATATTATCCATCGAAATCCCTCCATTTGCCGTTTTCCGCATGAGATGACAAAGTTTTCTTTTCTGAGGAAAAACAAAAGTAAAAGTTTTACTGTAATGGTCAGTCCCCTAAAGAAGTTCCTACAGTCAGTCCCACCAATAATTTTCTCGGGGGGCGTCTCCTGTTCACATGCGCATGCGCCTACCGTCGATGTGATGACACGCATATGCGTTTCAAGAAGGTTCCAATACGCATGCGCCTAGCTTTTCACGAATTGTGCAGTACTGTAGAAGTCGCTCACCCAACGATATTGCTTACAGGAGAATCGCTTGACTTTTGAATCTTACTGATATTGATATTTTCAAAATAAAAAAACAGAATAAAATACGGCAACATTACTCACCATAGAATTTCCCAATCAGCTGGCGCCGAGCCATTGCCAATCCTGTATTCTTGATCATACACGTCGTTGACAGGTGACAGCAGGACTACACCTGTAGTCAGCTGATGAGGCTGGAAATCGCTTAGGTACATGCAAGCTCGCTCGAAACTGTACGCAAAATCCGGCTCAGGCTGCAGGTATCCAGGCGTGGACAGACAGCAAGGGTTGTCACTGACGGTCGGACCGTTATTGGAAGCCAGTGCAGGTGCTGGCACATTGCTTGCCAACGATTGACGTTTCTTACTTGGTTTTAACACGACCTTTTGCCTTTTGCCATCTGCATGATCATAGATACGGGAAAAACCCGGTGATACACACCAATACCCTCCAATAAAATCGGGATCAATACGAAAAAAGCATGGATCCCTACATAACTTTTTCCTTATTGCACGCTTCTACACATGAGGATCTGGCGAAAATTTGTAAAAGTCATAGTTTTCGATAAAATACTGCTAAATTTGAACAACTGTGCCATCTTATCATCTGTTGCATTAATCGCGGCCCATATTAAATAAGCGTACGTTCTGTCGGGTTTTTGGAACACGGACTGCACTTGTGCACTCATGGCGGGACGCTCAGGACAATAACCAGACCGGAAACTGGGCTTGTCTTTTTTTTAATATGAAAAGCCTGAATTGATAAATTATTGTAACTTCTTCCTTCAGTCCTAAGGCCAATTTACAATAGACCACTCTGGTATTAAACGAAACACCTGCAAGTCGACACATTACTGAAGCGCATGTGCATTACAATTCATGAATATCTGCCATCTGGCGGATACGCGAAGAATTGCAACCAATTAAATTCGAACCATTATCAATTAACACATCAACCACGCATCAACTGCGGCTGTGAATGCGATATGAATGCGGTATCAATGCGGTCAGAATTCGGCATGAACGTGGTGAAGTGCGGTGAAGTGTGTGGTATTCAGAAAAAAAATCCCGGAAAAATGCTGTGATGTTGGAGAATAAAAGTGGCTCTGGCTGTATGTGTATTTTATTCATATTGTAGATGTGCAGAGGGTCTCCAGAGCTGAACCGCTTTGGTTTTAAGTCCAGGGACCCCCTGCTTCCCGAGATACAAGCACCTTTATGGGGTGCTGGTGCCCCTCTGCTTTTTTTACATTCCGTGGTCACGTGATCAGAACATTTAAATGCAGAGGGATACCGGCACCTCATAAAGTGGCCTGCATCTCGGGAAGCAGGGGGTCCCCGGACCTGAAACCAATGCGGTTCAGCTCCGTTGATCCCCTTCACATGTACACTATGAATAAAATTGTATTTAAAAGAATTTTTAATGTGCCGATGTTTGCTCCGAGAGAGCGGATCTCTCTCTGCTGCAGACACATCTCGGCAGTGGACGGCTTCTCGACAGCTTCTCACCAGGCAGCCTGTCTCGCCACCGGTTACTCGCCATTTTTTCAAATGGTGGTGGCGCATTCATTCACCAGGGATTCGGTCCTTCCTGCATACAGCGAGGGCAAAACGCCAAAAACATGGCGAATTCGAATGCAATTTTCCGCTGCTTAGTGCATAGACCCCATAGGCTTTAATAGGCTATGACGTCACATTTTTGTCATATGGTTCCCCTGATTGGCCCGTGAAAACCATGTGATTTTGGCAAAATAAATAAATGATGATGTCATTAAAAGGAAATGACGCCAGCCAATCAGAATGGCTCTGCTTCATTTGCCTTTTAGATGACGTCATCCAAACAAAGATGGCCGGCGTCACATGGTACGGTAGCCAATCAGAGCGTGGGAACTCAATCCCAAATCTGATTGACTCAGTATACCATGTGACAGAGGCTTGGGGGAGTACGGATGTGACGTCAGCCAAAGGCCGTCACATGGTACTTGAGCCAATCAGAGTTGGGAGTTATTTTACTTTTACAGGTTTTTTTTAAGTTTTTTTCATGTCATCCATTTTTTGTATGCTCTTTTATTGCACTTGTATGTATGTATTTAAACTATAGATGGACATATATACAGGTATAATAAAAACTTGTTTGCCAAATGTTTGCTTGCCTTGTTTTAATGTTTTTTTTTATTGTAATGTACTGTTTTGGGTTAAAATGTGGTTGAAATGTACATTTTATTTATTCCGATGTAATTTTAAAGGTTTTTTGCAATTGTTTATTTAATTGGCTTATTTTGGAAGTTAGATTTAGTCGGATGGTGGTTACTTTGACATTGATTATTTTTCAGAATGGTTTGTTTAGAATTGGATTTGAATTGTGTAATTGATTTGGATTGTAATTGATTTGAGATTGGATTAATTAATTGATGGTAATTTAATTCTGTTGACTTGCTTTGTTTTTATTTAATGATTGGATTTGTATCTTGTTTGGAATAGTTTATTTGATTTTGAGCATTGCTTGGCATAGTGGACATGATGCATAGATTATATGTATCATGTACAAATTGTCAAATTGACTGTTTTTATTTGCATTTCTTAGATATTGATTTAGCTTGGTGCTGTTTGATATTGGGAGATGTGATATTTGTATTTCGGCATGTATATCCTTAACCATTTCTTTGTATATTGGTTAATATATATATATATATGCATGATGAATCCACTGTACAAATTAATGGGTGAAGGGTGGGTATCGGGGCAGGGTGGCTTAACCTCTTAATTACCTTCTTGGTGGTTATTAACCGATAAGGTGATTAAGGGGTTAATTGGTATCACAATGTATTTGCTATGTATTGTTTTGGCTACAGAGAACAGAGGGCCCTTACTGATGGAGGGGATTCATATTGATGAGCTAAGTAGAGCTGTATTTATTTTATTATGCTAGTTAATCTGTTTAATATTGGACAAATAATCTATTATCCATATCTGGATAATAGTTATTTTGCCCATTACTGTACTGAATGTGTGTTTGGTGGTTGTGGTGTGGGGGTGGTGTGGTATTTCTTTCTTTAAATGCATAGGACAGGTTTATTTTTTTGACATACAGGGTTGGTTCCTTAGGTCTGCGGGGACCTCTGGAGACCACCTGAGGACTCCCCGGATGCCCACGGTACCAGGCTGCGGACTCACGGGGGACACCTAAGGGGAAGAAAGGGGGCCCCACTTCTGTGGAGGCCCAGTGGACCCGTAGGGACCACCCGAGGGCTCCCAGAACCAAGGGGAACCACCCGAGGACACTCAGACACCTGTGGGGCTGACTTGGGGACCCCCAGACACCCACGGGACCATGCGTGGAACCCCATTTAAGGCCATGGTGACCCACGGAGACCACCTTGAGGCCCACGGTGCCTGACGGGGACCACCCGTAGGCCTCCAGACCCTGTGTGCACCCCCTCTCTGGGCCACTGTGGGGCCTGCGGACACGCGCCAGGACCACCGGGGACTCCAATGGGCCTGGGGTATTAACCCTGTATGTCAAAGTATAAATCATGTTTCATGGGGGAACAGGGGGTGGCTTATGTATTATTTATTAAATACAGTGTATTAAATGTTTATTGTGGGGCTGTGTATTGTTTTGATTGTGGGTAGTGTGGGTGAGGGAAGGGGTTATTGTCCCCGAGCTTGGGTAGGTCTCCCGGGTGGGTAGTGGGTGAGGGCGGTTGGATAGGTCTCCCTAGGGGGTAGTGGAGGGTATTTAGGCCTCCCGAGTGAGCTTTAACCCTTTAATGACTGTTGCGTTTACTAACCGCTAAGGTGAGTAAGGGGTTGGGGACATTAGATTGGCTCTTTTTATTCTTGTGAATGTTTTTCAGCACCCGAGTGTGTGGGCGGTGATAAAGATGAGGATGGCCTTCATCGTGGCTGCCGTACAAGGGTGAGTACAAAATGTATTTATTTTATTTATTGTGATTAATGTATAGTAATAATAATAGTGTAGATGTGCAGGGGGTCTCCTGAGCTAAACTGCATTGGTTTCAGCCTCGGGGACCCCCTACTTCAGGAGACACAGGCCCCGTTATGGGGTGCCGGTATCCCTTGCACTTGTAAAGCTCCCGCGTCACGTGACCGGGACATTTAAATTCTGCAGGGGATACCGGCACCCATAACGGGGCCTGTATCTCCTAAAGTAGGGTGTTCCCGAGGCTGAAACCAATGCGATTCAGCTCAGGAGACCCTCTGCTCATCTACACTATTATTAAAAATAATATTTGTACAGCACGATCCCCTGAAGAGCCATGCATTGAGACACAGCGTCTCCATGTAGTTCTTACAGGCTGCTTTATTTATATCAGTTATTGTGCTATATAACTTTAAGCACGATAGCAGGGGGGAAAGAAGGTGCTCGCGCGATATGGCCCTTTTTGGCAATGCAGGCCGAAAACGCGCCGAGCAGCCTTAGTGAATAGCGCATTTGGCTTCACCCTTTTTGCGCCCGAGCTATATTTTCCCATTTCAGCGCAAATAATCGGAGCTTAGTGAATCACCCCCACTGTCTTCTAGGTGAGCTATTGCTGGAGCGTATATAGGATATGTAAACAATGCATTGTAGGTATTATATACACAGAAATGTGTTATACGAACAAATTAGAGCCCCAATTACAGTTTGTTAATATTGTATAACTAATTTTTTAACTATTGACTATTAAAAGGTTTTTAATATTTTCAATCATTATCAAATACACTGGTATGAGTGTATTCCTTGGGGTTTCTTTTCTTTTCCTTTTTGCCTACAAACCTTATCCCCATTTGCACCATTAATTTTATGAAAAACTGTCACATATGTTTACTAATAAGCTGATGCGGGGGCTTTTTCCTTTTGTTCCCTATCCTATTACATGATAGGTAGTTTACTAGTGATTCATTTCATTTCAGAAATTATATCTGACATGACTACTGTTTACATGTATTACCACTATTGCCATAGAGCAGTGGTGCTCAACTCCAGTCCTCAAGCCACCCCCCTCCTGCCCCCCTAACAGGACAGGTTTTCAGAATATCCCTACTTCAGCACAGGTGGCTCAATCAGCCACTGCTTCAGTTGGGAGATCCTGAAGATCCTACCTGTTTGGGGTGATTTGAGGACTGGAGTTGAGCACCCCTGTCATACACCATACATACAGTACTGCATAGAAAACTAAGCTGAAGGATTCAAAGGTTCTGAATTTTAAAAACAAATCTCTATGTACCGTGTAAGTTTGCAAATACTCTTTACAATTGTTAAGATGACTATTCACATTACACTTCTCTGTTTGCATTTCACAGAAGCGCTTTAAATTTATTTCCCAATATTCTTTCATGTCTTCCAATTATAATACTCATTTACCATCTGTCAAGTGAATGACAATGCATCATTCAGTGAGCATTTTATGAATGTCTTGCTAGCAGTACCACATTTTTCTTTGCATGACATTTCTTTTACTTTACTTTTAGAAAAATTCTAGAGAGGAATAATCACGTTGCTTTCTTCTTTTATAAACAATTAAAAAGTGAATGCACTTATGATTTTTAGTTCTGGTATTATTCGTGGTGCCATACTCATAATAGCAGCACTGCATATCATTCTACCACCCAGTTCTATGGTAATTTATACTTCATGTATTCTCACATTCCTAAAACAAATATGTTCTTCAATATCTAATACGGAATTATTGGCACTGATTACATTGTATTTCTGAGACAATGATCGATTGTAGAAAAAGTTGGCGGGAGGGCGGTGAGAAGCGGCGATGAATGGCGAGACGGGACTTAGAAAAAATCCGGCCTTTTTCCTGCATTGGATTGTTGCCGGGGTCTCCAGAGCTGAAACCCATTAATATCACCCCTGGCATGAATCTCAAAAAATAACAATGCATTTACAGCCCACTTCATTATTTTACCGCTTAGGCAAAGAAGGGGTTAACCACCCGTGCCAGGCTTATTGTGGATAGCAGGGTTGGGGAAAGGTCTAGGGGCCCTCGGGTGGTTCCCATGGGTCCCCGGGCACCCACAGCTGTGGGGCCCCTGGTTCTTCCCCACATGTGTACCCCGTGGGTCCTCAGTTTGCACCCGTGAGCACCTGGAGTTCCTCGGGTGGTCCCCGCGGGTCCCCGCTGGCCTGCGTTACCATTCCTGTATTTAATAAAACAGACCTACATTTAGATCAATACTGCCCCCCCCCCCACACACACACACACACACCAAACACATACAGTACATTAATGGGCTAAATAACTATTATCTAGCAGGGATCACACAGAGACCCCAAGACACTTATGGGTTACACCGGGGTGTACTGTGGGGCTGGTGAACACCCATCAGGACCACCCGTGGACTCCCGCCAGCCTGGGTTATTAATCGTGTGTCTAAAATAATAAATTATGGCTTTATGGGGGATGCATGGGGGGTGTTGTGTATTGGTGCTTACTAAATATTTTTAATTTAATTTTTATTACTAGTTTAGATTATCAGGGGGTCTCCAGAGCAGAACTGCGTTGGTTTGAGGTCCGGGGACCTCCTGCTTCCCAAGATACAGGCCCCGTTATGGGGTGCCGGTATCTCTCTGCTTTGTTTACATCCCATGGTCACGTGATCGGGACATTCAAATGCAGAGGGATACCGGCACCCCATAACGGGGCCTGTATCTTGGGAAGTAGGGGGTCCACGGACCCCAAACCAACGCAGTTCAGCTCCGGAGACCCGCTGCACATCTACACTATGAATGAAATATATAGTAAAAACCATAATTTTCGGCCGAGATTTTCGCTGGCAGAGGCGGCTCTCTCAGAGCGCTCTCTCTGCAGAAGAAATGTATCTCCGGGTTAGGCCTTTTCAGAGGGTCGATCCTATCGCTGGCAGCAAATTGCTCATTTTGAGAATTTTGCTATGAACGGTATTGAAGGTTTGCTGAATACCGTGATAGCAATGCTCACATAAATGGAGATATAAATGGGCATGCGATTTTTTTTTATGAACGCTTACTGCATAGGCCCCTTAAAGACTTTTTAATGATGCAGACGTAATGCACAACGTTTTGTTGCAATCTCTTCTTCAGGCATTAATACTAAGTGAAGATGAACTTACATACAGTGAGTTCCCGCCCACTCTTTTGGTCTGTCATGTCACATTTCAGGTAATTATTCATGTCATTGTTACTTCTAGTATTATCATTGCTGATTCATTATATATAAGGCGCAAAAAGAAAAACACCTTATTTACGTATTGCTTGTCAGATTAGAAAAAAATCAGATTAGACATTATGCCGTCCTAGATGGTCGCCTAGTTTGCCTAATGGTCAAATTGGTCCTGTCCACAACTAGTTAACAGGGCAGATAAATTCTGGAGAGCACCCTGGCTATGCGAATGCCCATAAAAACAACCAACTTGCCTGCAGAGAGGGCGGAGTAGCTGGGAGATGAGATGTGGTGGCTATTTTGCCCAGATGGGCAGCCTAGGCATGACTCGAATGGCATACCTCCAGGGCCCTCCGATCAGGAACCCTGGTACATGCGTGGGTGGAGCCGAGCATGGTGCTGACGAATGGGTAGTAGGCCACCTGCCATTAGTCCCGGCAATCCAACGGAGGCAGCAGAGAGGAGCCGGAGCGAGAGCGGGGGATGGCCATTTTGTCCCGGCGTTCGGCTTTAGTGCCAATGGAACGCGTGAGATAGCCCCCCTCCACCCCTAAGACCACTGACCAAGACCTCCAGAGGGCTGGGGAGACCCTGCTGGGGCATCTCTATCTCTGGGGGAAGAGCGCATGCGCTGACATCAGGGGATCTGTCGGAGGATGGAGGAGGCACAGGACGGCTGGGACAAAGCTCTGCCAGGTCAGCCAAACCACCAGGATTCCATGGGGTGAGCTGTGGGCTAAACGGGGAGAGACTGTAGGGCGGGGCAGTGGACTGAAAGACCAAAAACGGGCACAGAAAACACAAAGTGAGACAGCAGTCCCATGCAGGGACAAGAACCAGTGTGATCTCCCTCCAAAATGGCCATCGACGGCCTGTGAGGGGAGAGAGACTGAGAGGAAGGCCAGCCTGAGCCACAATACCTCAATAGAGGGAAACATTATAAACACAAGAAAAAGTGTCAGATTGCATAAGACCCGACCCCCACTCCATCCAAAAATAAGACAAAGAAAGAGGCAGTGAGCATATCAGACACCAAAGGTAATACATACCTATATAAAAGGAGCCCAAGTAACAGCTCTCCCTCACTGAAGACAGATATACTCTCCCACACTACACCAGGCACTGCAGATATAGGAGATTGAGAACCCACCCCACAACAATATGAATCCTGATCATTATTAAAACGATGTAGAGGGGGACATGAGGCTCCTGTCTAAGCCCAAAAGCTGAAGAACTGGTTGTCCATAAACAAACCATCCACTGTTTGAAAAACTTTTAAACACAATCTACAGGAAGCAAAAAAAAAAAGTATATATACATGGATATATTCACTACCAAAGCGGCAAAAATTATGGCTCCAAAACACCCCAAGCAAGATAAAGTGGCGGAGCAAGATCTTGATGTTACCCAAATTGAAGCAATCAAAAGGCAAGTGATTAAGAGTATCACACCAATACTGGAGGCAAAACTTGAACCCTTTCAAAAATCACTAGAAAGTATACAGGGCCAACTACCTCGCAAAAAAAGAGGATCATGGAAGCGGCAAAAAGAATTGGGAATTTGGAGTACACCACACCATTACACAACTACCACACTATCTCCAGCAATTAGAAGCCTAAAAGATACCCAAAGATAAAATGGAAGACCAATAAAACAGGTCCAGGAGGAACAATTTGAGGTTTATCAGAATCCCAGAAAAAATTGGAGGAAATAAGATAGCTACACTTCTAGCCAAAACTATCCTGGCATATCTACAGAGATACTTTTCAAAATGGAAAGGTTCCACCAAATAGGACCCCCAGAACTGAAAAGGGGAGCAGACCGAGACCTGTGATTGCTCATTTTTTTGACTGGGCTGAGAGGAGCAAAATGTTCACAGCTTTCAAATCCAAAGGGTCAGTTGATATAGATGGTAATATAATCCTGATCTTCCAAGATTTCTCTACACAGGTGTCAGAACAACTGAAAGAATTTTCAGAAGCATCTTCCGAGCAATACAAGAAAGGGATCAAATTTGCACTCCTGTACCCAGCCAAGCTACGGATGGAAACCGACAAAGGAAGTGTACTTATGAACAGTCCAGCAGAAGCAAATGAGTTCGTACATACGCTTAAGAATGGCAAGGACACGGAAGATTACTAAAAGACCAAATACTTAGAGCTGCCAAGTTTAAGAAGTCTCTCATTCTACCCAGAAGGCTCAAAATAGAGGAACATTGGGACTATAGATGAGCCAATAACCCCCTCCCTTACAACCCCCACTCCTTCCTCCCACCTCCCCCCCCCCCCCACACACACCAACCCCATCCTCATCCTCCTCTTGGCTGTGCAGAGCCAAAACATCTAAAGCAAATGGATTAATCAGGATTTGTGATTGTATATCACAAGAATTAAGAAATTGACATGTTTGTTTGTTATTTGTTACTGGTTATTAATGTTGATTTGGTACAGATGATCTTTACAACACAATTCATTTGATCCAAAGGAAGTGAGGAATCCCATAAAATGTATGACTTTAAAGTGGCAGCATGGGAAAATGTATAGAGGACGAAACTCCAGAAGAAGGAGGCTGGCGGCGCGCATGCAGATATTTAAGTATAAAACGCAGAAAGCACACATCATAACAATACTAAATCACATAGTACACTGGTACGATGAGTAAACTCAAATGTATCAGATAGAATGTGAAGGGTGTGCACTCACCTATAATAAGAGCAAAGATACTACAACATTTAAAAAATGTAAAGGCTGATGTGGTGTTTCTTCAAGAAACCCACTTAGATGAATAAGAACACAAAAAAATGAAAAGGCAATGGGTGCAGGAATGCTGGTCGGCCTCCTTCGATGGGACGAAAAGGGGAGTTGCAATTATAATCAGAAGAGGTTTGCACTATAGTGTAAATAAGGTGGTGTCAGGGTTGCCTAGACCTCCTGCCTAGCCATAGCTTCTTTGTCCACCGGGTGTGCTGCTGCCTTCTGTTTGCTCTGGGTTTCTCTGTCTGTCTGTCTGTCTTCTTGTTGCTCCTCTCTCTGTCTTATAGTTCTGCTTCCTGTCTGGTTCCCTTGCCTTTGTTTCAAGTCAGACCCCTATTGCACATGCCTCTGTCTCTGATCCTGATCTGTTCCAGTACCTTTCTGTATTTGATTCTGTTCTTAGTAAAGGCCCTGGCTGGTAATCTGGCTTGTCCCTGTTTGTTCCTTGCTCCCAGGTCTCAGTCCCTGCTCCCTGTTCTCAGTCCCTGCTCCCGTACCTGTCCTGCCCTGCCTGTCCTGTTCCAGTCTCCTCATTGCCGACCTCTGCTGGTTACCTGACTGCGCTATCTGCCGCCTGCCTCGGACCTCTGCTTGTCATCCGAATGCGCAGTCTGCCACCTGCCTCAGACCCTCTGATTGTGACCCCTACTACGCTCCTGCTGTTCCGGCCACCGAGATCCTACACTCACACAGGAGTCTCCCGTGACAGAAAACAAAGGCCACTTCTGGATCTCGCCGGAACAGATTCTCTGCCTGCCTGCTGCAGCAGACCGCATCCGCATGGTTGAAGATAAGTACTTTTGTTTTTTTTTTGGAAATCCCAGTTGGGATCTTGAAGGTTTTTTTTGTTGCTGCTAAGTGAGCTGCAAGAATTATTGCGTTCATAAAGAAAAAACATTTTGCTAAGACTAGAACTGTTGCTGCAGAGACTACTGCACTTTTCTTTGAGGTTTTTTTCTTTTGTGCAGTGCCTGGATTAACCCTTGCACTACCTGTTGCCACCTTTTTAGACTCTGACTTTCATTCCCTGGACAAGTCTTGACTCTGCTTCCCTGGTTGGACCACTGCTGTTCACAGGGTTCCCATGTCAAAAGACAAGAGTGCATCCATTATTTTGTTACTGCATGCGGTGATTTTTTCCTGCAATCTGTAGTTCTTCCTATGATTGGTTCTAAGGTTTTAGGTTTACCTGCAAGTTCCCCTGAAGTTTGTTTCTCTGCAACATATGATATCCCTACGCCTGATGTCTGAAGTTTCAGATTTAACTGCAGGTTTTCTCTGTCTATATGATATCAATACGCTTGATGTCTAAAGATTCATATTTATCAATATCAATATCACAAAGATACGTCCTTTCCTCTGTTACTCGACTGCTAAAACTCTGACTCAGGCCCTCATTCTCTCACGTCTCGATTACTGCAACCTCCTGCTGTCCGGCCTTCCTGCCTCTCACCTGTCTCCCCCTACAATCTATCCTAAACGCTGCTGCCAGAATCACTCTACTCTTTCCAAAATCTGTCTCCGCATCTCCCCTTCTGAAATCCCTCTCCTTTCTTCAGATCAAATCCCGTAAAGCTTTAAAAGTGAGGAGGAGAATTGAGTGTGAGATGCGGGATTTGATCGGAAGCCAGGAGAGGGATTTCATGACGGGAGATGCTGAGACAGATCTAGGAAAGAGTAGAGTGATTCTGGCAGCAGCATTTAGGATAGATTGAAGGGGAGACTGGTGAGAGGCAGGAAGGCCGGACAGCAGGAGGTTACAGTAATCAAGACGGGAGAGAATGAGGGCCTGTATCAGAGTTTTAGCAGTCGAGCAACAGAGGAAAGGGCGTATATTTGCTATATTGTGGAGGAAAAAGCGACAGGTTTTAGAAATGTTTTGAATGTGAGGGGAGAATGTGAGAGAGGAGTTGAGTGTGACCCCCAGGCAGCGTGCTTGGGATGAATGATCGTAGTTCCAACAGTAATGTGGAAGGAGGTAGTAGAGCCAGGTTTGGGAGGAAGTATGAGGAGCTCTGTTTTAGCCATGTTGAGTTTAAGGCGGCGGAGGGCCATCCAGGATGATATAGCAGAGAGACATTCAGAAACTTTGGTTTGTACAGCAGGTGTAAGGTCAGGTGTTGAAAAGTATATTTGTGTGTTGTCAGCATAGAGGTGATATTTAAACCCAAAAGATGTTATTAGGTCACCTATTCTCCTCCTCACTTTAAAAGCTTTACATTCTTCTGCCCCTCCTTACATCTCAGCCCTAAATTCTCGCTATGCACCATCCAGACTCTTGCGTTCTTCTCAAGGATGTCTTCTTTCTACCCCCTTTGTATCTAAAGCTCTCTCCCGCCTTAAACCTTTCTCACTTTCTGCCCCACACCTCTGGAATGCCCTTCCCCTCAATACTCGACCAGCACCCTCTCTACTCACCTTTAAGACCCACCTTAAGACACATCTGCTTAAAGAAGCATATGAATAGCACTGGATAATCATGGACACATGATACATAAAGCTTGGGCCCCTACAGACACACTTACTAGAATTCCCTCCTACTTTCTCTGTACGTTCTCCCTACCTACCAATTATATTGTAAGCTCCTCGGAGCAGGGACTCCTCTTCCTTAATGTCACTTTTATGTCTGAAGCACTTATTCCCATGATATGTTATTTATATTATTTGTTATTTATATGATATGTATTACTACTGTGAAGCGCTATGTACATTTAAGGCGTTATATAAATAAAGACATACAATACAATATTTAACTGCAGGTTTTCTGTTTTATATGATATCCCTACGCCTGATATCTGAAGTTTCAGATATAACTACAGGTTTCTCTGTCTATTTTTTCCTTGCATTTATGATATCTCTGTGACTGATGCTACACTGGCGACACACTTTATTTGAGCTCGGCTAGTCCCACGAATTCGGGTATACCCGGGTGTATTGAGGTTTGTGACTGTTTTCTGCCCGAGTGCATTGGGTTATTTTCCAGGCAGAGATTGAAGCATTTTATTCCTGCTGGCTGCAATACTGCACAGTATATATATATATACTGCATTACAATTCATGAATTTATGCCATCTGGTAGACACGCGAAGCATTGCAGCCTATTAAATCCTAATCATTATCATTTAACAGATCAGCCGCCCGTCAGCCAGGCATGAACCCAGGCTGGGAAGGCAAATGCAACGGGGCTGGTCAGAGGTGAGGAGCGGCGCATTCCAGGTATCTGCCAGGTACATACTGGGTATTTGCTCGAATAAAGTGTGTCGGTGCAGTAAGGTCTCAAAATGTCAGCTCTCCTATCTTGTGTCTCTGTGTCTAATATTCCTGTTGTTCATTCTAATGCTTCTGTTTTAAAGACACATTTTCTGCTTTACTGGTTTCTTGGGAAGTTTGGTTTCCCTACAGTATGTCCGAAGTTATGGCTCCCACTCTGAAAACAGTCTTGAGCAGTAAATGTGAACACAGCACCACTGATTCTTCAGAACTTCTCAAAGCAAGGAAGAAGAAGAAAAAGAAAGGAGGTATTACTGTGGAAGTTGCAGAAGGAATTAAGGATGAACCTTTAACCCCAGAGTCTGCATTTGATGAAAGAGATATGCTGCAGCTTAAGGCAACTCACAGACTTATCCCAAGAAGAGTGGAAGAAAAGAAAGAAGTATTTTATCAAGGAAAAGATGCCCTAACTCAGATACTTCAATCTGCATGAAAAGAGATTGATTGTCTTCATGGACGTTTAGATATAGCTCAAGAAGCCAAGGCTGCACTACAGAGCTGTCTATCCTCAGCAATTGCAAGTGCGTTCTGCAGGAAAAAGAAAACCACCAGTTGGAGAGTGACCTGAATGTCATGTCAGGTGAGCTGGAGATGGCATATGCTGATGCTGCTGAGGATCAGCGCCTAGCTTCTAAAAGTAACAAATTCCTGGAAATCTCTATGAAGGAAATTGACAAGCTTATTACAGAGCTTAAAATCTCCCAGGAGGAGATTTGCTACTTCAAAAAAGAGATGGAAGTCGTTCGGGAGGAGAGACGCTACTTGAAAACAGAGATACGTTCTATGAGAGATGCCTCCGAAGAGTTAAATAGTAGGTTTGAAACTATAAACCAAATGAGTAAGAACTTCTTTGTCCAAGCCAGTGAAGGAGATAAAAGACTCCATGAATTAGAAGAGGAGAAGAGACTATTGATAGAAGAAAAGTCAAGGATGCAATTAGCACTGGAAAAAGCAGAGGGTGACTTGGAAAATGAAAAGTATCAGTTGTAGAATGACTGGGTGATCTTGTCAAGTAAGCTGGAGAAGGCTTACGCAGATAATGCCCAGTACCAGAGTTTCATGGCTCAAGTTGGCACAGCACTGGAAGCATCTCAGAAAGAGGTCCACAGGCTTACTACAGAGCTGGAAGCCTCTAAGGAGAAGATTTGCCACATAAACACAGAACTATGCTCATTGAGAGAGATCTTCGCAGGGTTAAATAGCAGTTTTGAAACTGTAACCCAATAGTGCAAGAATCTCTATGTCTAAGTCAGTGAAGGAGATAAGAAACTCCATGAATTAGGAGAGGAGAAGAAACAGTTAGCCCAGGAAAAGTTAGATGTGCAGACAGCACTGCAGAATGCAGAGAGAGTTCTGCAAGGAGAACGTGTCTCGCTGGAGCAGCGCACACAAGCAGAAAATATGCTGCAGAGTCAGCTGCAAGAATTGCGTACACATCTGCAGGACACCAAGGAGAGATGGGTGAAGGCTGAGGAAAAGCAGCGAGTTGTGCAGGAAGAAAGTTTCCAGACTGCCTACAAAGTAAAGATGCTGCAAGAGTATTTGAGTACCCAGTGTGTCCCCACAGAACAGCATGAAAAGCTGAAGGCCACACTAAGCATAACCGGAGCCTTGCTGGTGGAGGAGCTTAGAGCCCAGGTGAGCCTGTATGAGAGGGAGCACAAGGCGGTCCAGAAACTGAAGCAAGAGTTAGAGGAGCACAGACACTGCGCCATCCATACCAGCCAGTACACTCACGAGAAAGATACATTGAAAAGATAAGCTGCTGAGACCCTAGCAAAGGAATTTGCAGAGCTCCAAGACATGATGAGGGATGCATCGAAGCAAGCTCAAAATGATCACAGTGAAGGGATGAAAGCCCTGAGAAGAGAATTGTAGGATGCACTTAACCAGGGATCTCTCACTGACGAGTGGAAATTGCAACAACACCTAAAAATGAAAGAGCTAAAGCTGACAGCTGAACACACATCACAGTATCTCACATAGTTGCAGGCACAAATCGCTGTGCTCAAGACACAGCTTGCCAAAAAAGAGAGGGAGGAGGTGTCCATCCGTTAAGTGGCTGGCCTGACACTGCGCTATGGGGTCAAGATGGCTGATGCCTGCAAAGTGTTGAATAACACAGACCATGAGAAGGCCCGGCTGCAGCTGCAGCTGGACAAGGTCTGGGAGGAGTACCGACAGCTACAGGTTAGAAATAAAGAAAAAGAAACACATTAAGGCCTTGTTCCAAGTCAGCTGGGAGAGATGTAGTCGCGACTCAACTCCAAAGAAGCTGAACTGACAACTGTTTTGAGTGGGAAAAGAAGTGCAGAAGGACAGCTTCAAGAGCTGAAAACTCAAATAGCTGGTCTTTCATTGGGTGATGCCACGAAACGGCAGTCTCAAGAGGAGACCATGGAGAGCGAACTCTGTTTCCCCACTGACTCATGTGGAAAGGCTGCACCTGTCGTTGATGCCCATGTTCCTGATGTCTCTGCCCCTGCATTTGGGTTGAATGCACCCATTCGGAGGTTCCTTGCAGCACCCAATGTACCTGTGGAGTACCCTCTGGCCGCTGACAAACCACCAGAGGTGGGTCATCTTGAGTCCACTTTTCATCAAGGCCTCCGGGAAGAGCCTGGAGGATCGTCCGGAGAACGCTCTCGAGAGGGGGGAGTAATGTCAGGGTCGCCTAGACCTCCTGCCTAGCCATAGCTTCTTTGTCCACCGGGTGTGCTGCTGCCTTCTGTTTGCTCTTGGTTCCTCTGTCTGTCTGTCTGTCTTCTTGTTGCTCCTCTCTCTGTCTTATAGTTCTGCTTCCTGTCTTGTTCCGTTGCCTTTGTTTCAAGTCAGACTCCTATTGCACATGCCTCTGTCTCTGATCCTGATCTGTTCCAGTACCCGTCTGTATTTGATTCTGTTCTTAGTAAAGGCCCTTGCTGGTAATCTGGCTTGTCCCTGTTGGTTCCTTGCTCCCCGGGTTCAGTCCCTGCTCCCCGTTCTCAGTCCCTGCTCCTTGTTCCCAGTCCCTGCTCCTGGACATGTCCTGCCCTGCCTGTCCTGTTCCAATCTCCTCATTGCCGACCTCTGCTTGTTACCTGACTGCGCTATCTGCCGCCTGCCTCGGACCTCTGCTTGTCATCCGACTGCACTGTCTGCCACCTGCCTCGGACCCTCTGATTGTGACCCCTACTACGCTCCTGCTGTTCCGGCCACCGAGATCCTACCCACCACAGGAGTCTCCCGTGACAGGTGGACAGTGACTGTAAGGGTAGATATCATAGTGGATGTTACGCTGGCAGGAAAGAGGGTTATCATGGCTAATATATATGCCCCGAACAACTTCAACACAAGCTTCTTCTCTGAAAAACTGATGAAAATAACTATATTAAACCAAACTACAGCCCAGGTTCCTCTGATTGTGGGAGGGGACTTTAATCTGTTTTATGACGAATAAATAGAAATAGGCTAAAATAGTAAAAAAACAAATGAGAACAGAATCAAATACCAGAAAAACACAATTCTGCTAAATTTCAGACATATGCTCAACATCACTGCTATATTTACATCCCACAGAGCGGGATTTTACCTTTTACTCACACACACACACACACACACACACACACACACACGCACGCACGCACGCACGCACGCACGCACACACACACACATCCTTCTCTAGGATAACCCATTTTTTTATCTCAAAATAAATCACAAATAATTTAAGTCTTTTTTGCAGACAGCATGGAAGGACTTTGCTACTAATAACAAACATCATAGAGAGCAGGAAAAGGTATTCTGGGAAACCGCCTAAGCAGTATTAAAAGGGAACATTATAAGCTATTTGAGCTTCAATAAAATTAAATCAAATGAATCAATATTAGCAGCCGCAACGACACTCACAAAGGCCTTTAAAACTTTTAAAACATACCCCTCAAAAGGGAATAAAGATAAATTCCTACTAATTAAGAGAGATCATGAGTTGATCATATAGAAAAAAATAGAATTTACAGCATCCCTAAGCAAACTTAAATACCATAAACACAGAAACAAAGCAGGTAAACTTCTTGCACTAATATCAGGAGAGAGCTATACACCAACAATAATCCTGGCAATTAAAAATAACACAGGGAACAGGTCAACAAAAAACAAAGAGATGTTGGGAGTGTTTGAGGAATTCTTTAAAATATTATAAGCAGAGAGATCATACCATGAGCCAAACAGTGAGGACTTCAAGTCCCACATACAACTCCCCATGCTAAATAAAAAGGATTCGGACACCTAAACTCACCCATAACAATTGATGAAGAAGAAGGGGTAATATCTATGCTAAAAACTGGCAAAGCCCCAGGACCAGATGGTATGTCGGCAGAATTCTTCAAACTTTTAAAGCAGGAGACAGCACCAATCTTGGCAAATATATTTAATAAAGTAATGAATGGAGAACCCCAACCGCATACATTTTATTCAGCATTCATAAAAGTGCTACCTAAAAAGTGAAAAGATGTGGAAGAACCAGGATCATACCGACCCATATCACTACTTTTCCAAGATTTTAAGCTTCTCACAAAAATGTTGGCAAATCGAATCAAACCCGATACACACGTTAATAACACTAAACCAGACAGGTTTTGTCCCAAATAGGAGTTCCACAGTAAATACTAGGAGAGTATTGACAATTATAGACTACTATAATAGGAAAAATATCTCCAATAAAGTAAGGGAGAATAAGATAATACTTACCCTTGATGCCGAAAAGGCTTTTGACAAGATCGCATGGAAACATCTGTTTCACACACTGGAGAAATTTGGGATTTAGGGATACTTTTTACGAATGGTTAAGGGCATATTTGATAAGAAAACAGCAGCAATCATGATTAACAACCAAATGTCAAACAGGTATTGTTTGAATAGAGGGACCCGCCAGGGGTGCCTGCTATCCCCCTTGCTGTTTAAACTGGCCCTGGAACCACTGTCAATATATCTATCGAATATTAAGGATTTTGAGGGGATAAAAGTGGGAAACTGTGAGTAAAATCTCATTATTCACAGACGATATGCTTCTGTTCGTATCTAATCCAAAGCAGTCAGTACCAGCTATTATAAAAGCTATAGAGAATTTTGGATCCTTCTTGGGATACACAATACATTTCAGTAAATCAGAGGCACTTACAGTTTGCAATGAAGTGCCTAAATCTAATGTCGGAAACACCTTTCCTTTCAGATGTGCCCCAGATACATTAAATACCTAGGTATAACGATATAACAAAATAATATGAGAAAATTATATCCACTTAATTTTACCCCTATAATTGGAAAAATGAAGGAAAAATTTGCATTGTTGAACAAACTACCCCTGTCCTTCTGGGGGAAAGGAAATTTGACCAAAATGTCAATATTCCCCAAGTTACTCTACCCAATGATGATGCTCCCTATCACACTAAGCAACAAAGATTTTCAGAAAGTACATAGTACACTGGCGACACACTTTATTCGAGCTTGGCTAGTCCCACGAATTCGGGTATACCCGGGTGTATTGAGGTTTGTGACTGTTTTCTGCCCGAGTACATTGGGTTATTTTCCAGGCAGGGATTGAAGCATTTTATTCCCGCTGGCTGCAATACTGCACAGTATATATATATATACTGCATTACAATTCATGAATTTATGCCATCTGGTAGACACGCGAAGCATTGCAGCCTATTAAATCCTAATCATTATCATTTAACAGATCAGCCGCCCGTCAGCCAGGCATGAACCCAGGCTGGGAAGGCAAACGCAACGGGGCTTGTCAGAGGTGAGGAGCGGCGCATTCCAGGTATCTGCCAGGTACATACTGGGTATTTGCTCGAATAAAGTGTGTCGGTGCAGTATGTTCACAGGGTTTACAGTTGCAGCCACCAGTATTAGAACACTTACCTGGGAAATTCTGGGAGATTCTGGGGAAGTCTCACAGTAAATGCCTCAACATTTCTGAGAGATTGTTAATTGACCATCGGATTAACACAGTGGGGGGTTCCTGCAGTCCCATTCAAACTAAATGGGACTGCTGTGTTAATCCAATGGGCCATTAAGAATCTCACAGAAATGTTGAGGAAAAATTGAGGCATTTACTGTGAGACTGCCCCAGAATTTCCCAAGCAAGAGTTCTAATACTGGTGGCTGCATCTGTTTATGGGGAAGAAAGAAAAAGAGATTAAGCGGCAGAAAATTACAAATGGATTAGTTGGAGAGAGGAATATCCATGCCAGATTTGAAGAATATGGGCAGCCTTGCCTTTTTAGATATATAAGAGATTGGGTTAACCACATTTAGCATGGCCTCCCGGCAATTACTTCTGTTTCTGGGCCTTTCCTCTGTCATTCCTGTTAGTGCAGGCAGTGGAAAGGTTAAATCCATTATTAGGCCTGTATGTGTATTTCAGCCTTGAATGTTGTATCAATATTCGAGGGCGGGCCTTGCAACTCTGAGGCTGTCAATCTAAGGGGTGGATATTGGTTGGAACGCCCCCTGCTTTGTGTGGGCCAATCTGTATCCGGCTCTGGCTTGTAATGAGTCAGAGTTAGAGTCATTCCCCAAGGATGCTCAAATTGGGACATGCCTCCTAAAATCAGTTAGATCAGTTGAGAGTTAGAGTGAGCTGAGAAGGAAAGAAACGAGTTCCCTCCCTCCTACCCCACAGGTGCAGGGAGGGAGGGGAAGTATGCTGTTATGAGCAGTGGAAGATCTCCCTAGTATGGAGAAGGGCATATGCATTGAAGAATCTGTTGTGATATGCTGTACACTTGCCTGCAATAAAACCACCAAGAAAAGACATTGCTGTGTGGATTCATGTCTCTGGGTATGAAGGAGTGTCAGTGAGGGTCCATCCCCTGCAGATCTACAGGAGATCCTCACTGGCTGGAGGCACTGCACCATCAGAAGATACCAGCATCAAGGTAATCTGTTCCCCCTGTTCCCTGTCCTGGTTCTCCCCACACCACTGCGGAGCCCTCAGCCCTTCTGATGCCAGCAGGTTGCAGCACCCAGACCGCTTGAGGTAACCAGCAAGGAGCATACCCCCCGTCTCACCGAGGGGTGGGGGGGTATGATAAAAGGGTTACACACGTATGTTTGTCATCCCAGATATGGAAAAAGTATATATGGAGGAACACAACCCTGTAGCAATACTACACACAAAAAAAATCAAAACTCCCAACCTACATAAACAACTCCTTACTAATACACCATACAAAAAAGGCATGGTGAACGATAATGAAATGTTACGCCCGTGCTGCCCGCAAACCAGACCCGTCCCCTGTGCTGAAGGGGGAGGTAGGAATACACGCACCCGCAGCAAAGGGAGCATGTCCGGAGTGTGGTATTAAGCGTTGCCAGGCCAGATGTAAGTAACATAGACAATACGTGCAGGTACCGGGTATAGGAGTAGAATAGTGATTGCCTTGCTGAGGTCAGGGAGTGGAGAGATGAGGAAGGTTGAATTCAAGCCGTGATCGTGAGATGCCAAAGTATAAGTAGTCCAAGGAGAGCCAAAGTCGAGAGCCAAAGCGGGTAGTCGTACGAGCCGTGTCAAAGCCTGTAGTAACCGAGAGAACACCAAACACTTCCATACAGAGACTATGTCGAGCAATGAGTGAGGGCTCAGAGATGATACATAAGGCTCGGCTGACCAATCAGGGATGGGGGCGGGTCAGGAGGACAGCAGGGAGTCACTCTGGATAGGTGTGGCTGATACAACCAGATTCCTAACAGGAAACAGCTAGTGCTAGATTGCGAAGTATCCCAATTTATCCCAATACAGGGGAATCCAGAATTCGAGGAAAGTTCCATGAGTCAACCTTTTTTTAATTGGAGGGAGCGGGGATTAACGGAAATAACACAACTAGTTGACATAAAAGAAAAACAATGTAAAGCCTTCTAGGAGTTAAAGAACAAATTCAGTATAGCCAATAGGGGGTTCTTTGCTTACCTACAAGTTAGACATTATATCAATGGACTAACTACACAAAATGTATGTGGATTTGATGATAATGTCCTAGACGCAACATTAAAAATTACAAAAAAAATAATTTTTTTTAAGATCTACTGATTAACAACTCCCAAGGCAGAGGATTCTATCATGGTGGGCCCAGGGGAAAAAAGATGTTACAGAGATAGAAAATCACATAATAATAATCAAGGGATTAAAAAATATCTTTAAAAGCACCCAGTCTCTATACTGGAGAGAAACACAAGTTAAAAGTATACACCAGGCATTTATTGCACCTGGAATACAAACTACATTTTCGGATAAGTGGCATTGGGATAAGTGGGAATTGGGAGACTGCCCAAAGTGTTTTGATAAAGATGTTTTTTCCAATTGTTTTGGACATGCCCCAAATACAAGAGTTCTGGAACAAGACAGTTGGCTTTACAGCAATATATACCAAATAAAATATAGCAGAGATCCCATAATCCTGCTTTTGGGAGCAGAACAGGGGGAGTTAGCTGAAAAAAACAGGTATCCTAGGCTTATAAAAACAATTCTGTTGATCACTAAAATATGCATTGCTCTAAAATTGAAAGACAAAGAGCTGCCAACTTTTGACCTAGTAGAGCACAAAATTCTGGACATGTTCAAACTGGACAGGGTGGATGCATAGTTAGAAGGGCCATCATCAAAAATAGGATGGTTGAACATTGGAAACAGTTTTTGGCAAACACCCAATTTACCAATAGGAAAGTCTGGGAGGAAATACTAGAAACTGCCATATAAGGTAATCAAGGATAAAGTTTTTAAATGAAAGTAGCTAGAGATACGTCTATACAGTTAGAGTGAGGTTTATTTAAAGTTAGAATTTAGAATAGGTTTTTTTTTTGTCTGTTTTATGTGGAGTTGGGTCTATCTCCTATATAGCAAAGATGCTAAGGCCAGGAGTCAATTAAATCTTCTGAAGGAGGAGATATGGCTGAAAGAAAAAGGTAAGAAAATAAAAGATCACAACCAGGTATGAAGCATTTTCAAGTTCCGAAGCGAAGCATAAACAGAGTGTTGGGTACAACAGTCATGGGTATAAAATATATTCAGTGTTTTGTAAAACCAAAAGCTGTATAATAATCAAATGTACAAATATAAGATATAATTAATGCTGTATTGTGAAAGATGATATTTATGTATCTGTGTGATCGGAATAAATAAAGTTAAAAAAAAAATCAGATTAGAGGGAAGGGAGACTTTTGGCTATCAACATACAATATATTTGCATTATACACTTTTATCAAGTATAATTCCCAGACAGTCTTCACTATTGTTCAATGCAAAGTTGACACCAATCCTCCTAGGAAGTTCAGCCAGAATTTGGATATGCCGTTACATGGGCATACTGTAACTGTAAAAAATTGATTTTAATAATTTGTGTTTTAGTCAATGAATTACTTCTTTGTTTGGTACTCGACATCATCCTTATTCCCCATTTTCAATATTTTTATTAGTCCAAGGAAATTACTTTTAATATATCAAGGTGAATTTTAGTACCATATAAAACAACAGTATATAAAAGGTATCTTACATATATAATCCACAGTGATTTTTCAATCATTTAAAAATGTAAATGTATACATTTTTCATGTATCATGATCATTAAGCTACAGTAGCCTTCAGTAAGGCACTTTCCCTGCATACAAGCAGATACATAGTCCCCGCAGTCATATTTTTAAGCTTCCCTTCTTTATAAGGGACTTTCTCTTTCCTATTAAGCTGTGTAAAAGATTGATACCGATTTTTTTAGAAAGATTAGAAAAATAAAAGATTTGAAAGAGGAAGATTCTCTAGGCACCCTGGATGTCGAGAGTCTGTACACTGCAATCCCACGAGGAAGGCATTATTATTTTATTACACAGTACTGTATGTTTTAAAATCCATGATTAGCAATGGTCACTGTGAGTTTCTAATTGAATGATTAGATTTTGTGTTGAAATATAACTGCTTACTGTTTGGGGATGAGTTCTACTTGTAACTTCAAGGGATGTCTATAGCGTCCAATATGACGCCCTCAAATGCCAACGTTTTCATGAACAAAATTGAAGAAAATTTTTTGGGGGAGATAATACGACATATAACTGTAAGGAATCTGGTGTCTAAGCGCCGTCAGCGCGACCATTACTCACCTCCCGTCGGTACTCAGGTGTTCAAGCGTCTGCAGCGCAATTCCCACATACCTCCGTTGTCTGCCACTGGCACTCTGGCTCCTCGCCATCACAGGATTGCACCAACCGAAGAGGTGCCTGTTGAACCGCAGCCTCTGCGTGTGTCCCCAGCTCCGCACACGTGCGTCTGTCTCTGACCCCATGCGCATATGTGCGTCAGTCACCGAATCCACGCGCACATGCACGCCAGCTCCAGACGTTATGTGCATGCATTCCCAGTTTACAGAGCACACGCCTAACAGAGCACTTTTAACTGCTCCTGCAGTGAGGCGTCGCCCCCAAGCATCACACAGTCCCATGCAAATCAACAACTACACTCAGCTGGGCTGTAACACCTCCCTCCTATCAGGGAAGACTCCGTGCAGTCCTCCAGGCCTGCCCCCTCTTCCCATTGGCCTGTCCAGCTTTATTATGCCTGTGCTTCCCATCACTCGTCGCTCGACATAGTCTCTGTATGGAAGCATTGGTATACTCTCTCAGTGACTCCTCAGGTATTGACGCGGATTGGACGACTACCCCCTCTGGCTCTCGACTTCGGCTCTACCTGGACTTCGTGACTTCTGGCATCCCTGTAACACGGCTTGTACCTTCGACCATCCGCAACTCTCCAATCCCTGATCTTGGCAACGGCAAATACTACTCCTCCTCTACTACCGGTACCGGCAAGTATTGTCTTCATTACTATACCTGGCCTGGCAACACTAACACCACACTCCGGACGCGCTCCCTTTGCTGCAGGTGCGTGTATCCCTACGTCCCACCTCAGCACAGGGGACGGGTCTGGTCTGCGGGCAGCACCGGCGTAACAATAACAAGGATATAAAACACTTCTCTAGATATATCTACGTGTTCTTTGAATGAGTGGAGAACAACTAAAGGTACTCTTTGAATATGCAAAATGATCTCATCCTATAATTACCTTTAAATTAGAACAAAATGGAAAAAAAGTAATTTTTGGGGATGTGAAAGTAACTAAAAATAAGGAATTGTTTAAAACAGGTTTTCAAAGAAACTGACAAAAAAACCATTGTTGGCCAATATTCAACCTTAAAGGGACTATGAATGGTTTACCATACTGTACAGCCAATCAGATCAGAAAGTCAGTGTTCCTTCTCACCTTTTCTCCTAACAGCAGGATGCCCCATTTCTCTCGCATCTCAGCAGTGCTCCCAGATAACATCACAAATCGTCTATGAGAACTCAAACTAGCACCCCTTTCAGTTTATGGTATTCTGGCAGACACTCAAAGTAGAAATGTCACCCTTCGTGTTTCACAACAATTACAGGTTGCTTCCTCAGTGGTCATTGTCTGATTGGCCAAGAATAGTTTATTTATAGTCCTTCTAGAGTTACAATATTATCTCCTTGGTACTGTTGTCCTCCTATCAATTCTAAATTCTCATAAAGTTTTACGAGGTCAATCTACAATAAATTAAAACATATAAGAAAAGGCCGTAGCATACATCTAAATAAATAAAAAACACAATTCTAAAAATATATGGATCTTTCATTTGAGTTTCTGGCTTATTATTGTACAATATTGAAAATAATTAATTCTCAAATGGATACTTAAACTGTCAATTAACTAGCGAGCTTCTGTCTAACAGATATAGTTGCATGTGCATTGTACAGTGGATAACTCCTTTCAGGTTTATAGAATTTTGGCTGGGTATTACATATTTTTGACCCTGAAAACATCTTATACTATTAAAATGGACTTCCAGGATAGAATACCTGAGTAGAGCCAAAATACTATAAACCTAAAATGAGATATCCACTCGACTATTCGATTGGCAACTACTGCATACCTGTTAAACAGGTTTATGTATCACTATGCAGTTTATGTATCACTTTGAAAATTCATTCTTTTCAATATTGTATAATGGTAAGCCAAGAACTCAAATCAAAGATCTCTAAGTTTTTAGAATGTAATGTTATTCATTTTTTACATTATTTATTTGCACTGTTGATTGACATCATAAAGCTTTAAGAGAATTGAGAATTTTTAAGAGGACTACCAAGGGGTTAACATTTAGACCCTATATGGACAATAAATTAACTCCTCCTGGTACATCAGACCATGACCCCTAAGGAAGTAACCTATAGTTGTTGTGAAACGCGTAAGGTGAAGTCGCTTCTTTTGAGTGTCTGTGAGAGTACCACAAGCTTGAAAGGGCACTAGCTTGAGTTCACGTAGAGACTTTGTGACATCATCTGGGAATGTGAGAGAGACACGAGAGAGAGGCGGCGTACTGCTGCGAGGGAAGAGATGTGGAGAAAGAACAGTCTTGATAGCTGTGGTGTGCAGCTTTATCATCTTTAAAGCCCAAAAGAATGTGAAATCCATGAGTGCATTACCTGTTTTTTAAATTGTTTTTATTAAATATCAGAACATACTACTAGATTCCGTTCTATTTTCTGTTTATGTTGGGAGTTTTTCTGCAAGCATTTTTCCAATTAAGGTGTCGGATGACACAGATATTTCTACATATCCAGACCTATGACATCTCTGATCATTTTGATTCATAGAGAACTTTAAATATCCAAGTTTCTATCTAACGAATTTTGAGAGACTTCGTGAATTGTCCAGGCATCCTGTAACTATTTAGATACTGTTAAGAGTGTCACTTGCATTCCATTTCAATTTTATGTTTATGTTACATAGTTACATAATAGATGAGGTTGAAAAAATGACATACAGTATATCTATAAAGTTCAAGTAGCAAATGAGATAAGAGAAGGCACACAGCAACGGAGAACTGGAGACAAAAATAGCAAAACAACTTTGTTTTATTGAGGCATCATGTAAGGCTCGGGGAGCAACACCGCCATCGGCGTGCTCCCTAACTGACTGGCACAACTGTGGGCTACCTCGCTCCGCGCCCGTCCGCCTCCCTCCATGCCACCTGACCACCGTCGCACTAAGGTGCGTGCGAACGCATGCGCCAGCAAAATAGTGCCAGTTCATGGCGCGCTCCAGCCTACTAGACCTGCCTCCTTGCCCTCTCAGGTGATCCTTGCACCTGCACTTTGCCTATCACAACCCTTGCCAGCCACACACCTTCATGCTGCAGTTCTCCTATTGGACACCTTCTCCTACTTATGCTCAGCTGTACCACTAACACTTTGGCTGAGCATAAAAACAGTTCCTGTTCTTATCACTCTCTGCCTCCCTAGTCCTGTCTTGTTTTACAGTCCTGCTCCTGTGTATTGACCCAGCTTCCCTATCAACTACTCAGAACTTCTGTCATCTGACCTTGGCTTACGGCATTCGACCACTCTGCTCTGTCCGCTCCCGACCTTGGCATACGGCATTCGACCACTCCACTCTCTCCGCACCCGACCTTGGCTCACGGTAATACGACTATGTTCCCCTCTCCAAACCCCGGACTCAGACTAACAGTTCCTCCAACTATCCATGCCTCTCCTACCCCGGCCCGGCTATCCTGACCTATCTATACTCAAGACGTGTTCCCGCGGCTGTGGGTGGCATCATATCCTTTCCCACCTCAGCACCGTGGTCCCGCCTAGTTTGTGGTGTGCACAGTGTAATACATAATAGCCTAAGAGGGTTTAAAAACGGAAACCTCTAATGCGTTTCCGCCATGATGGCGCTTTATCAAAGAGTTCAACGTATGCCAAATGATGCCAAATTTCCTGTTATTTAATTAATGATTCATAGACATGAAATGACAATAGTAAGAACTATTAGTTGCAGTAGTAGTAAACTAGTTAAGTTACTAATTAATTAGTACTAGTAAGCTAGTAATTTATTTAATACAACAAACTATTAGTCATTGAAGAATAATTAAACATCAAAGAATAAGAACAAAAAAATAATTCCAAAAATTGATCAATTCTAATCATGAAAACAACTACTGTAAATTTGAAGGTTTATTTATTAATTAAGAAAAAGAGTTGTATCACCTGGCTGCTAATGACTTTGACAACTCTGTCCTATTTTATTTGGGGGTGGGTAGCCTTATATTTTTTTAGCTTACTGGAATCATAGTATGCTGGAGTCTAATATATATATATATATATATATATATATATATATATATATATATATATATATATATATATATATATATATATATATATATATACTAAGGTAAAAAAAGCAGCAAGCACTCCAATGTAGATATCCGGAAAGGCCTGGTGCTAGTCCCATAAATAATGTAAAGAGTACGTTACCATCCAGCAGGGCAGCATAACAGCAAAGAGAGACAGCACTCAGAGGGAAGTCAGCAAAATAATGTATTTAAACAGACACAAAAATCTGACGTTTCGATCCCCAGAGGGATCCCCCAGGGAAGAAGATCCCTCTGGGGATCGAAACGTCGGATTTTTGTGTCTGTTTCAATACATTATATTGCCGACTTACCTCTGAGTGCTCACTCTTTGCTGTTCTGCTGCCCTGCTGGATGGTACCGTACTCTTTATAATATATATATATATATATATATATATATATATATATATATATATATATATATATATATATTTATATATATATACATATATAAGTAGTATATTATATATATATATATATATATATATATATTTATATATTTTATATATATATATATATAAAGAGTACGGTAGGACACGTGGATGGTACCGTACTCTTTATATTATATAATATATATATATATTATATAAAGAGTACGGTACCATCCAGCAGGGCAGCAGAACAGCAAGGAGAGAGCACTCAGAGGTAAGTCAGCAATATAATATATTACATAATATATATATATATATATATATATATATATATATATATATATATATATATGTGTGTGTATGTGTATATATATATATACACAGTTAGGTCCGGAAATAATTGGACACTGACACAATTTTCATAATTTTGGCTCTGTACGCCACCACAATGGATTTGAAATGAAACAACCGAGATGCAATAGAAGTGCAGACTTTGAGCTATAATTCATGGGGTTGAACAAAAAATATCCTATGAAACGTTTAGGAATTGCAACCATTTTCATACACAGTACCCTTATTTCAGGGGCTCAAATGTAATTGGAAAAATTAACAGAATCATAAATACATTTTTCATTTTTAATACTTTGTCGAGAATTCTTTGCAGGCATTGACTGCTTGAAGTCTGGAACGCATGGACATCACCAAATGTTGAGTTTCCTCCTTTGTGATGCTTTGCCAGACCTTTACTGTAGCTGTCTTCAGTTGTTGTTTGTTCGTGGGTCTTTCTGCCTTAAGTTTTGTCTTCAGCACGTGAAATGCATGCTCGATCGGGTTGAGATCAGGTGATTGACTCGGCCATTGCAGAATATTCCACTTCTTTGACTTAAATAACTCCTGGGTTGCTTTCGCAGTATGTTTTGGGTCATTGTCCATCTGTAAAGTGAAGCGCCGTCCAATCAACTTCACTGAATTTGGCTGAATCTGAGCAGACAATATATCCCTATACACTTCAGAATTAATCCGGCTGCTTCTGTCTTCTGTCACATCATCAATAAACACCAGTGACCCAGTGCCATTGGAGGCCATGAATGTCCATGCCATCACACTGCCTCCACTGTGTTTTACAGATGATGTGGTAAGCTTCGGATCATGAGCCGTTCCAAGCCTTCTAAATACTTTTTTCTTCCCATCATTCTGGTACAGGTTGATCTTAGTTTCATCTGTCCAAAGAATGTTGTTCCAAAACTGGGCTGGCTTTTTTTAGATATTGTTTGGCAAAGTCTAATCTGGCCTTTCTATTCCTGAGGTTTATGAATGGTTTGCACCTTGTGGTGAACCCTCTGTATTTGCTCTCGTGAAGTCTTCTCTTTATGGTAAACTTGGATAATGATAAGCCTAACTCCTGAAGAGTGTTCTTCACTTGGCTGGATCTTGTTAAGGCGTTTTTATTTAAAATGGAGAGGATCCTACAATCATCCACCACTGTTGTCTTCTGTGGACGTCCAGGCCTTTTTGTGTTGCAGAGCCCAGAGTGCGTTTTTTTTTCTCAGAATGTACCAAACTGTTGATTTGGCCACGCTTTTTGTTCCTGCTATCTCTCTGTTGGATTTTCTTTTTTTTTGCAGCCTAAGGATGCACTGTTTCACTTGCATTGAGAGCTCCTTTGACCGCAAGTTGTGGGTTCACAGCAATAGCTTCCAAATGCGAATGCCACAAATGGAATCAACGCCAGACCTTTTACCTGCTTAATTGATGCTGAAATAACAAAGGAATAGCCCACACCTGTCCATGAAACAGCTTTTGAGTCAATTGTCCAATTACTTTTGGTCCCTTGAAAAAGAGGGGGCTACATATTAAAGAGATGTAATTCCTAAACCCTTCCTCCAATTTGGATGTGAATACCCTCAAATTAAAGCTGATAGACTGCACTTTAAGCCCAGATTCATTATTTAACTGTAACTTGGATTTAGTTTGGTGCACAGCCGAAATAACAAAACTTTTATCAGTGTCCAATTATTTCCGGACCTAACTGTATATATAATATATACATATACATGTATATTAATGACATACATTGTTAGTCCAAATAAAAAAGGTATAACCTAATACTGAAGAACTAATTTATTCTGCACTATCGCAACTGGACTAGCACGGTTATTTCCATTACATATAATAGATATAACCGTGTTAGTCCAGTTGCGATAGTGCAGAATAAATTAGTTCTTCAGTATTAGGTGATACCTTTTTTATTTGGACTAACATTTTATGTCATAGGACAAGCTTTCAAGAGTTTTCCTCTCTTCTTCAGGTCGAAATACTGATATACAATGGTTTCAATGTCTTAGACAGGGATTGGAAAGTAAAAATATATCTATATACAGTATACTGTATGTATGTGTGTGTATATATATATATATATATATATATATATATATATATATATATATATATATATATATATACAGTGTTCGACAAATCTATACATTTGCACGCCCCGGGTGAGTGGATTTAACATCGTGGCGAGCTCCTATTGGCCCAAGCAGCACATGTGTGTTACTAGGTGGCGAGTAGATTTTTTTGTTCGGCGAGTAGATTTTTTGGTGATTTGTCGACCACTATATATATATATATATATATATATATATATATATATATATATATATATATATATATATATATATATATATATATATGTATATATATATATATATATATATGTATATATATATATATATATATATATATATATATATATATATATATATATATATATATATATATATATATGTATATATATATATGTATATATATATGTATATATATATAGTATACATACAATACCGTTTCCACGAAATCAGCAGGCAGCACTCAGGTTAGTATGATAAATTGATTATTTATATTTTAAACAAAACACAAAAATCCAACGTTTCGGTCCTAACAATGGACTTTCCTCAGAGTGAGCAGTGAAGCAATAGGCACACAAAACTTAAACACCCCTAAACCCATGTGCAATCAATCTAATTAACACCTACATTAATTACAACAAACAATTTAAAGAAGCAAAAGCCAGCCCAAACTTAATTGCCTGGATCTCCAATGTGCTGCATAGTTTGATGTAAACAATTCCATCGGCCATCTTGGAATCAGAGCTCCTGCACATGTGCAGTGTAGACTCCTCCCTACTGTTGTGTTGATTCTGGAAGTAATGGTAAGTACAAACTGGCTGCTGAGCATGATTGCTAAGTAAAAAGGCTGAAAGACACCTTGTTATTGTGTCTGAAGCTCTGGCCATGGGTTGCAATGGTGGCGTATAGACGTGGTATCCATTTTGGATCCAACTGCGCATTCACAGGCTGCTCCTGTTTACACTGCTGTGTACTGTAATCTAGCTCAAGTAGATTGCCTATATGTGAGCAAAAAGGGGGTATGTTGGCATATGGCACCAGAAATGTGATATAAGGGAGGGACAAAAATAGAATGTATACTATGATGATGTAATGGGGGAATGTCAGCATGAAGGTATTACAGCTTGGATAACCACAGCAAATAGAGATAACTGTAGATCATCTCACAACCAGCCAAGTCAGTTACTGAGAACAGCAAATCATGCAAAATAGATTACTGCTAATCTTCATGATGTCAATGGTGTGCTGGAATGAATAGCATCAGACACAGCAATACCTAATGTACCACAGTTCAATGGAGGACTATTGATCAACAATAGCATGTCCTGTTATCATTGGTCCTTACTTGTCTGTATAATGCTCCTCAGACTTCCCTGTTCTTCTCCTTGGGGACTTCAACAGCCACATTGATGACCCGTCTCTCCCTTGGGCTTCCCGCTTTCTCTCTCTAACTTCTTATTTTTGCCTACAAAAGTGGACTTCTGCTAACACCCACAAAGATGGCCACTACCTAGACCTGGTTTTCAATAAAAACCTTTCTCTCTCTGATTTCTCCATTCCCCCTTTCCTCTCTCTGACAATAACCTCATCTCATTTTCTTTCTCTCGCTTTTCTTCCTATCCCATCTACCCCTAATTTCTGCAGAAACCTGCGCTCTATTAACCTACCTACAGTATGATTCCACTTACGCTCCTCCCTCTCCTCCCTCTCCTTTCTCAGTTCTGCTCCAGACCCTGACAACCTGGTCAGGAACTACAACTCTGCCTTATCCTCCTCCTCTTTATCTACATGCCCCGCTTTCTCTCTGACGACCTCGCCCTTCAGACCATGGCTAAATTCCCACACACGCTGCTGCATTCCTCCACTCATTCCTCTGAACGCCTCGGGAGGTAATCTCATACTCTTGCAGACTTCCTTCACTACAAATTGATGCTGTCGTCTTTCAACTCTGCACTCTCTCAGGCTAAACAAACCTAATTTTCTTCACTAATCAACATGCACAAGTCTAACCCACATCGACTCTTCTCTGTCTTTGACTCTCTACTCAGACCATCATCGGCTGCCCTCTTCTTCCGCCAACTCACATAAGGACTTTGCTGACTATTTTAAGGAAAAGGTGGAATCCATACGTCAGAACTTCCCTTCTGTTTCCTCCTCCCATCTCACCCACACTGTTTCCTAACTCTCCTCCTGCCTTCCTTGACTCTTTTTCAGATGTCTTGGAGGAGGATGTATCACTGCTGATCTCCTCTTCTCCCTATTCCACCTGCCCTCTTGACCCCATTCCCTCCCATCTCCTAAAACCTCTTGCCCCTACGCTCACACACATTTTTTTTATCTCTTCCCTACTCTGGTACCTTTCCGTCCTCCTTCAAACATGCAACAGTTATACCATTACTCAAAAACAGCAACCTTGACCCTACCTGTCTTCCTAACTATCGACCTGTCTCCCTCCTGCCTTTTGCCTCCAGACTCCTTGAACGTTTTGTATTCTCTTGTTTGCTCTATTTTCTCAACACCTATTCTCTCCTAGACCCTCTACAATCTGGCTTCCGCACTACTCACTCCACTGAAACAGCCCTCACTAAAATAACTAATGTCCTCCCTGCTGTCAACCACAGAGGTCATTACACTCTGCTCATACTACTGTACTTTACCTCTCTGCAGCATTTGACACTGTGAACCATCCTCTTCTCCTTCACATTTTCCATACTCTTGCTATTCATAACAAAGCTCTATCCTTGATCTCCTACCTCTCCCATCGTACTTTCAGTGTCTCTTTTGCTAC
The DNA here is from genome assembly GCF_040206685.1 of Ascaphus truei. Classification (NCBI taxonomy): domain Eukaryota; kingdom Metazoa; phylum Chordata; class Amphibia; order Anura; family Ascaphidae; genus Ascaphus; species Ascaphus truei. The sequence goes on along the minus strand of NC_134485.1, from coordinate 265,127,187 downwards.
TGTAACACCACCTCCTCCTCTATTGATAGCTTTGTGGGGATACCCCAGGTGACATCTTCTATGTACACACTTTCTCTAGGTGACCTAATCACGTATATTGGGTTTAAATATCACCTCTATGCTGACGACACAATTTTACTTTTCAACTCCTGACCTTACACCTGCTGTACAGAACAAAGTTTCTGAATGTTTCTCTGATATCATCCTGGATGGCCCTCCGCTAACTTAAACTTAACATGGCAAAAACAGAGCTCCTTATACTTCCTCCCAAACCTGGCCCAACCTCCTTCCACATTACTGTTGGCAGTACCATCATTCACCCAGTAGCCCAAGCACGCTGCCTATGGGTAACACTTGACCCCTCTCTCACATTCTCCCCTCACATTCGAAACGTATCTAAAACCTGATTTTTCCTCTGCACTTTTACAAAGATAGGCCCTTTCCTCTGTTATTGACTGCTGAAACTTTGACTCAAACCCTCGTTCTCTCCCGTCTCGATTACTGTAACCTCCTGCTGTCCGACCCTCTTGCATCTCACCTGTCTCCCCTACGATATATTCTTAACGCTGCTGCCGGAATCACTCTACCCTTTCCTAAATCTGTCTCAGCATCTCCCCTGCTGAAATCACTCTCCTGGCTTCCAAGCAAATCCCACATCTCGCATTCAATTCTCCTCCTCACTTTTAAAGCTTCACACTCTTCCGTGCCAAACCACAAACTGCATTGATTTAGGTGGGGCATTTATTTATAGAAAATAAATAAACAACTTAAACTACTAATAGTCACACTACCAATGTGAGAACGGCCCGCTCATTTAGGCCTTCAAGCACATTTGACCCGCAGTGCTTTAATTACAACATTTCAACCTTCATGATTTTGGTAGAGACAGATACAAGGAATAAAGATAAAAAGCATCCAACTAGTTATTACAAAAAAAACTAGGGATGGACAAAAAGCATTAAAATTATTACAATCAAATAAAAAAATAATTATCAGGTCAGCAGACAAAAGGGGCGGTATAGTAGTCATGCCCTATACATATTATCACGGGACATATTAAAACAAATCGGTATAACTACGCATTACAAGATTTTGTCCTCAGATCCCACTATCACCTTTTAAAGGGAAATTGTTTCCATAATAGATTTAGGCATATCTAATTTGTGGCCAAAGAAAAAACTGTCCTGCGCTTCGGTAGTCAGTGATGCACCTATGGTGCAACATAGTCATGTGTGGCTGGGAATGAGGGAGCAACGCATGGCCACTAAGTTGACCGGAGTAGGAGGGAAATAAAAACCCTTACCTATGTTGAAACTCCGGTCTGGGTCCTGCTCTCCTCTGTTCCTCTTATATCTATTTGCGGATCAATGAGGAGACTGGCAAATTCCTTAAACAACCATTCCCAATTATCCCGGTTATTATCATTTTACCAAAAATACATAAATCTATTACAGCTCCTCCCGGTCGGCCTATCATTTCAGCAAGAGGGTCTCTGTGCCACCCTATCTCACAATTCATAGATTTTTTCTTCCGCCCATGGTCATGCAAATGAAATCATATGTAAAAGATACTACAGATTATATTAATTATATTGAGAAATGATCATGTATCACAGAAGATACAATACTGGAAACCTTGGATGTGGAAAGCTTATATACAAACATCAATCATGCTGATGGTATAGAAGCCAGAAGGAGTCATTTTAATAACTTGCCTTCACATAGTGGCCCACTGCCTGACTTTTTACTGCTCCTCATGGAAATCGTTTTACTTAAAATTGTCTTTAAATTTGAGAAACCAGTCTACAGTACCTTCAACTGATGGGTACAGACATGGGATCAACCATGGCACCCTCTTATGCCAACCTGTTCATGGACACTTATGAACATAAACATATCCTAAATGACACTCCATATAGCAGTCATATTACCACCTACTTACGCTACAGTGGCAGCCGCATTTAACCTCCTGCGGCCGTTTCCCAGTGATTTTTAAAATCGCGGGCAGATGCGGGCCGTTCTAGGCCATTTTGGGTGCCGCGGGCGCTTTCAATGTTAAGCGCCATTAGCGCTGTCTAGTCAATGCGGCTGACGCGCGGCCAAGCCCGTGAGAAACGGAAAACATCCCCGAATTTTTTCGGGGATGTTGGAGGTTAAAAGGGGCCGCAGCTGTATAAAGACGATTTGTTCTTCATCTGGGTAGGTGAGGAGTCAGAACTACTCAAGTTCATTGATGATCTTAATAAATAATAAATAAAAATCTACCATACGTTTTACAGCTAGTTTCAGTAAAACAGAAATTAACTTCTTGGATACAGTCTTTAATAAAAAGAATGGTGCCCTGGCTATTAGGATTTTTTAACAAACCAGCAGACAAGAACACTTTACTACTTGCCAACAGCCATCATACCCCTCCATTGAACAAAGGATTACTGTATTCTCAATTTCTGAGAATTATAAGAATCACAAGTGATCCAGATGAATTAGAGCAGGCATTGGATGCAACAGCAATGCGGTTCAAGGAAAGAGGCTATAGCAGCATGGACATAACGTCTGCAATTGAAAAAGCAAGATGTGTAGATAGAAGCAGACTCCTAGGACCAACTATAAAACAGGAGCACAATGACCAATTTAACATTCAAAGTACTTACAGCACAGCCTCAGGTTTTATTAAACAAAGCATTTTATGTCACTTCCATATCTTAGGACATGACAAACAAATTGGCAAATTCTTCACAAAGCCACCATGATTTTGCTACAGAAGAAGCCATAATCTAGGGGATATATTGACCCAAGCGAACCTCACTTCTAAGTATGCACCTAAACCAACATGGACTCAACGACCATCAGGAGTACATAGATGCCATGGCTGTATCAATTGCCAATACCTAATTCTGGGTAATCACACCTGCATACAGTAATGGTAATCAAATTAAAATCATGGACTTCATGAACAGCGAATCCAGATATGTTGTATAGATGATACGCTGTCCCTGTGGTTTATATTACGTGGAAAAAACTATGAGGATGCTGAAGGAGCGACTACATCGTTCTGAAATACGCAAGGCATTGGTGGATTGAGACAACAAGGAGGACCTGAGCATCAATCAGTAGCCAGACACTTTAAAGAGTGTCAACATGGCCTTTCTATACTCTGTTGCATGCTGATCTTGCAAGTCCTTGCCCCGGGCAGGGGTGGAGACCGGAACAAGTCTTTTCTCCAGCAGGAAGCTAAGATGATACATCACCTGGACACGCTGAACCCAAGGGGACTGGATAAGGATTTCAAATTAAGCTGTTTCCAGTAATATCTGATTAGCCAGCTTTTTGATGGGTCTTAATGTCTGCTGATACTAGGATGATTAAACAACCACAGCAGTCATGAAGAATCAACAATTACAGACAAAAGAAGGAGATAACTGTGTCTTATTGTTTATTCCTGTGATAAACGGTCAAATACATCACAGTTGCCTAAGGATCATATACTGTATGCTAAAGATGGATTTGGTTTGTAATACTTACACAGAGTTGTTTGTGTACATGCATGCCATTGCGGAATGGACATTATCCTTGATGTGTTCACATAGTTTTTACACCGAGATGGTGCTAATCATCATTGTGCAAGTAATGCCATTCTATCAATTCTTATGATGAATTTATATACTTTATTATGTGACATAACACTATCTTTTCACTCATGTGTTGCTCATCTAGGTTAGGACGATCTATGACTATGATATCCTGAGCCATTTATGGACTACAACATGATTGGCATCTTGGGTGTTTTCAGCTCAATAGCTCTATGTATGTATGTATGTATTGTATTGTATGTTTTATTTCTATAGCGCCATTAATGTACATAGCGCTTCACAGTAGTAATACACATGGTAATCAAATAAATAACATATAATATAAATAACAGATCATGGGAATAAGTGCTTTAGACATAAAAGTAACATTAAGGAAGAGGAGTCCTTGCCCCGAGGAGCTTACAGTCTAATTGGTAGGGAGAACGTACAAAGACAGTAGGAGGGCACTCTGGTAAGTGTTTCTGCAGGGGGCCAAGCTTTATCTATTGTGTATAGTATTAGCCATGATGCTACTCATATGCTTCTTTAAGCAAGTGTGTCTTAAGGTGGGTCTTAAAGGTGGCTAGAGATGGTGCCAGTTGGGTATTGAGGGGAAGGGCATTCCAGAGGTGTAGGGCTGTAGGGCAGTCAGTGAGAAAGGTTTAAGGTGGGAGAGGGCGTTAGATACAAAGGGGCTAGAGAGAAGACATCCTTGAGCAGAACGCAAGAGTCGGGATGGTGCATAGTGAGAAATTAGAGTTGAGATGTAAGGAAGAGCAGAAGAGTGACATAAGCACGTCCATGCATCGCTCCGTCATGATGTCAGGCGTCAGAGGGGGCGGTTGTCAGCAGAGATCCTGGAGCAAACACATAGTGTTTGTTGGTCTCCAGCGGCAACCCTGTAGTCAGAGCAGGGAAGAGCAAGAGCCTTAAACACACTCCCCACAAGTGCACCAAACACCTAAAAGTTACAGACATAACATTAATAAATGCAGATGAAGTAAATAATCACCCTAATAAAATATAATGGTGTATAAGGTGCAGTACCACAAACTTAAACACCTATGTGAAAAGCCAACATGCATATTAAATAAATAATTAAATTGGACTGTATTACTTAATGACAGATGGTATAATCAAAAGAACAAAATGGCAAATGTCATGTGTAAACAACAATCCAAAAGAAGTTAATGAAGATCCATAACCTAAAAGAGCTTAATAAGCTGAAGAAGCATTCATTCCTGAGGGGGTCAGATGATGTCCATGAAGCAGCTTCCTCAGTCTGATGGGAGAAAAAGTTACCTCTTGTCAAGAAAACACTTAAAGTTCTGTTTTTCATTTAAACCTCCTCCATTACTTGTGTTCAATAAGTTAATCCAATACGCTTCCCGTCTGTAACGGTTGTGCTCGCCACAAACCGGGGCCAGACCGCGTGGCTGAGGCTGGGTTATGAAATCACCGACCTTAGACCGCGCAGACTGGTCCGGAGTGCGAAGTTCATACAGGCCGGGTTCAGGATTGGAGAGAACAGCGTAGTCGGTAGACGAGCCAGAGTCGGGATAGGAGATATCTGGGTAGTCATCGTCCAAGCAGGGAGTCGGCAACAGGAAATCAAGCAGGTCATCCTGCTTCAGCGTAATAGCTGCTGTTCGGGAACGGGTTTGCATGCGTGACGTCCATGGCCCATGGCGCCGGTCTAGGAGAGGGAGGACTGACCGGAGAGCGCACAACCCCAAGCAACATTGGTAAACCAGTGCTAGAGCGTAGGAGTCCACAACAGGCCTCTGCGAGGAGAGAGAGCAGTAGACCTCAGGTCTCAGAAGGCAGGCTTTTGCTATGGGAAAGGCAGCAGGCCTCAAGGAACAGGGAACTGAAGGATACGCTGGGAATCCAACGCTTCAGCACAGGAACCAGGACACGGCCTCTGCGATGGAGGTGCACAGCAGGCCCCAGGAACCAGGAACATGGAACAGGAACCACGAACAGGAACTAGGACAAGGAAACAGGAACAAGGCGGCCAAACAGGTAGCTTGTAGCAAACACAGTTACATCCTGTGACAAGGACTATGCTCGGCAGTGAAGCAGTGTGGGAGAGCAGTATTGGCGACGGGCCAATAACAGGAGGGAGGTGTGTGAGAATCCTTCAATGACAGAGCATAGGGCTAAGGCTGCAGTGAAAGCTATCATAGGTGCTAATAATTGCAAGAGGGAGTATTAGGTGAACTGCAGAGATCTGCAAGGCTACAAGCAAAGCCAGAAGCGGATTCCTTACACCGTCTCAGTAAAAATGTCTCTGTCAGGAAGTTCACCCCCTGTATTAATTTGGTGGGTCTTCTCTGCACTCTCTCTAGTTCCATAATGTCTTTTCTAAGGAGTGGTGCGCCAAAAAGGTACTCCATATTCAAGGTGTGGTCTTACTAATCCTTTGTAAAGTGGTATAATTATATTTACTTCCCTTCCATCCATTGCCCGTTTAATACAAGATAAAATCTTGTTTACCTTTGCCTTCTGTCTACAAGCACTCCTACATCATTCTACATCAAGGATTCCCCCAATTTATCCCCATTAATTTATAAGTCGCATGTTTATTGTTGCTTCCCAAGTGCATAACCTTACATGTACCTGTATTAAATCTCATCTCTCATTTACCTGTCCAAGTTTCAAGTCTCGCCAAGTCCTTCTGGAGAGAAATTACATTCTACTCTGATTCTACTACCTTACACAAGTAAGTATCATCAGCAAAGATGGAGACTTTGCTCTCGATGCAAACCTCAAGGTTATTATTAATCAAGTTAAAAAGCAGTGGTCCCAGTACCAATCCCTAAGGTACTCCACTAACGACCCTGGCCCAACCTGAAAAGGTTCCATTTATGACAACCCTCTATTGTCTGTCCTTCAACCGGTGTTCAATCCAGGTGCATATATTTTTACTGAGTACAATTTGCTTTATTTTGTACACCAACCTCTTGTGTGTAACCATTTCAAAAGCCTTTGCAAAATCTAAGTAGACCACATCAACGTCATTACCCTGGTCTAAATTCTTACTTACCTCCTCAAAGAAACAAATACTGTAAGGTTAGTTTGGCATTATCTACTGTATCCTTCATAAATCCATGCTGACTATTACTAATATTTTTGTTTTCCATTAGGTATTCCTGAATATTATCCCATATTAAATCTTCAAGTAGTTTCCCCACTAATGAAGTCAGGCTTACAGGTCTGTAATTCACCAGTTGTGATCTAGCTCCCTATTAAATATATACACCACATCTGCTTTACGCCAATCTTGTGGTACTGAGTCTGTGGAAATGGAGTCCTTGAATATTAAATGTAATGGTTTGGCTATTACGAAACTTAACTCCTTGAAAACTCCTGGATGTACTGTATGCCATCGGGTCCATGTGCCTTATTTACATTACATTTTTCAAGCTGTCTATGAACTTCTTCCTCAGTTAGCCAATTGTTCATTAATATGGAGGTTGTGGCTTCCTCCTGCGTTACTACAATTGAAATTGATTCTTCCCTGGTAAACACAGAGGCAAATAATTTGTTTAATACCTCTGCTTTTTCCTTATCTCCAATAATCTGCCTGCTCATCTCACACTGAAAGGGTCCTATATTTTATTTTCTCATTTTATATTATTAAGGTAATTAAAGAACTTTTTAGGTTTGTTCTTACTTTCTATTGCAATTCTTTTTTCCAATATTAATTTTTTGCTAATTTGATTGCCCTTTTGCAATTTTTGTTACATTCCTTATAATTGTGGTACGATGCCTCCGTCCCTTCTGACTTAAAGAATTTAAACGCTTGCTTCTTCTTTTCCATTTCCTCCCCAACCTATTTATTTTGCCACATTGGTTTTGACTTATTTATTTTATACTTATGTAGCCCTGGTTCCTAGCGAACACAGGCCACTACCATATGCTGTATTACCTGTAGGCTCACAGGGTCCGAGCCTCTGCGACGGAGAGCCTGGGGTACACACAATGCCTATAACTCGGTGCAGCGCCTCCACCTGCGACAGCTTCCGCCCGAGGGGAAGTGGGTCTTCGCAGGACTCATGTACATAACACACACACACAGCAATATCCCTTAACCAATCAACTTTACTTGCATTAACTATATATGTTATACCAACAGGTGTCCCTCCCTAGTGGAGACACTATACTCGGCGTCTCGCTGAACGCTCACCCTCCCGTCTCCCTTCACCGGGTGATCCCACCCCGTGTCCAATTCCCCTTGGGAATAGTTCTCCCACCCTCAAGTCAGTCAATGAATGTGTATGAGTGTGACTGCGCAGCCACTGTGTCCTGAGTGAAAGATGGTATCGTTGGTGCACTTTAGAATTACCTGCCGGACACTTCAGTACCCGGTGCGGCTACAATCTTCACAAAGGATCAGCGAGGTGTAGATGACGTCACCCGTAGGTGTCTAGGGCGATCCCACCCAGACACGCTTCGGCTCAATAGCGGGGTCTGAGCCCAGACCTCCCGCTCACTTAGAACTGTCCCGGTGGTGATAGTGTGGCAATAAAGGGAACCGGAACCTAACTATGGCCAGTCCCTAGCTCCGCTTGTCTCTACGGGGAATCAGGGCCTAACTGGGCCTGGGGCATGCGGCCTAGGTAGGGGGCGGTCTGCCTCCCCACACCGAAGCTCCTTCTCCTCTCCTCTCCCACCAACTCTGACCTCACGTGCGCGCAACCACTTCCTTTTCCTCCTGGCCTCGCACCTCATTGGTCCAGGCGCATCACATGGACCCACGGGGGCTGCTGGGACCCATCGTGCTCTACCTCCTTTGTGGGCTTTTCCTCACCCTCGATCTGCGCATGCGCAACCTCTGCTAGGCTAAGTCTGCGCTGACGCCAACCACAACATGGCGGCTCCCTTATGCGGAACCTCCGTTATCGGAGTGTTCCTTAACTGCAGCATACCCACCCATAACAACCAAAAAGGGTGGAAAGAGGGTCCTGGCTACATCTATTACCACTGATGAGTGTGCTTTTATAACAATGTTTTAAAGACTGCCAATTTATCTTCTCCAATTTTCCCTGCAAAAGCATCATCCCAATGTATTACAGTACTTGTAGATTGGTCGTCAGTTTATTAAAATCTGCCTTTCTAAAGATTAAGGTCTTTGCTGAAATCAAGTAATCTGTTTTTTGATCATTTATTTTCAAATGAGACCATGTTATGATCACTGTTACCCAAATGTTCCAGGACTTGAATATTTGCTATTTCTCCTGCATTGTTTGATATTACCAAATGCAGTATTGCCCCTCTCCTGGTTGGTTCCTCAGTTATTTGTTTCATATAATTGTCGTTAAGCACCCCCAAAAACCTGTTTCCTTTTGCTGTAATGCTAATCTCATTGCCCCAGTATATGTCTGCATAATTAAAATCCCCCACTATGCAAACATGAGCTGGTTTTGATGCCTTCTGCATTTGCAAAAGTATTTTAGCTTCCTCAATCTCACTGATATTTGGTGGTTTATAGAATATCCCTACAAACATTTTCCTTATACTTTTACCTCTACTGCTAATTTATATCCACAAGGTATCTACATTTTCATTATTCCCGTCTTAAACATCTTCCATTAGATTAGGTTTTAGATCCGGTTTAACATATAAGCATACTCTACCTCCTCTTCAATTTGCTCGATCCTTCCACAAAAGGGAATAACCCTCTAAGTTAACTGCCCAGTCATGAGTTTCATCCCACCATGTTTTAGTAATGCATATGGTATCATACTGCTCCCTTGTAGCTATTAATTCAAGCTCCCCCATTTTATCTGTCAGTCTTCTTTCATTAGCAAGCATGCATTTCAGTTTTTTTTCAGCCTGTACTAATATCTTATCTGCCCATTCCTTTCTGTGCCAACTTGGTTTAGTCTTTAGAAGTTTTCTAGAATTATCTGTATTTACTATGAGTGTCTTGCTGCTTGTCAAACTCTGACTTGCCTCATTCAACCTCCTTAACCTCTTGTTTCCTCATCTATTCTATTTAGTTCGTTATCTGTTTCATTCCCCTTCCCCCTCCATCCTAGTTTAAAATCTCCTCCAACCTTTTTAACATTCTCCCCCTAGCACAGATGATCCCTCTTCATTGAGGTGCAATCCATCCCTAGAATAAAGATGCCACCTCTCAGAAAAGGAATCCCAGTGCTCTAAAAACCCCAAGCCCTCCTTCCTACACCACTTTTCTTAGCCATGCATTAACCTCCCTAATCTCCGACTGTCTCCCTGCAGTAGCGCATGGCACTGGTAGTATTTCAGAAAATACTACCTTGAAGGTCCTGGCCTTAAGCTTTTGGCCTAGATTCCTGAAATCATTTTTTAGCACCCTCCATCTTTCTCTAACTTTGTAATTGGTGCCAACATGTACTAAGTCTGCCGGGTAAATCCCAGCCCTTCCCAACAATCTGTCTACCTGATCCGCAATGTGCCAAACCGAAAATGTTTTGCTGTTTTTTTTTTTTTTAATCTAATGTGAGACACATACTGTATTTGTATAATGTACAGATGTAGCAACGCGCAGCTTCCCCAGTGAAATATTTTTTGGGAGTCCACTTTGATAATAATGGACAACTTTCAGCAGTGCCGGTGAAAGCCTCCACTACCATTTATCTGTTTAATACATTTATCAATACAGTTATTAGAATTTAAACTTTCAGGATAATTAAGGCTTTTGAGAACAATACAGTGTATCTTACTAATGAACTTCAATTAGTCTTGTATTCATAGATTTTAATAAACAGGTAAATGGTAGTTACAGATGTAGCCCAACTGTTCCCATAAACAAAGGTAGGAAATCAAATGTAATTAATTAAACCTACCCCTTGCCAGATGTAGTTATACCAACACAAATTAATATGTTGCATATGCTCTCCTTAACCTGAAGTTTTCTATACCCCAATATCAATTCAGACATCAGTAATATTCCATATCCTATACCAGTTACATTATTTACATTGTAGTCAGATTAAAAGCTCCAGAATACATGTTTCTAGCCTAGAGAATATGAACAGTAAGGCAGGTCACATTTTTCTTGAATTCCAAGGTGAAACTTCAAAAATAAATTGCTATAGTATATTAGTAATACACAAAACAGAATACTCACGCTGAGAACTTTAAAAAAAATGAATGAAGAGAATATTTGGAAGGGATAATAAAATGGTGAGTATAACCAAAATACTGAAAGAAAGACTCATGCAATAAGGATCTCAGGACACTACTTATTTTAAATATAATTTAAACATTAGATTAAAGAGGACTCGCATCTTTAAGATTTTTGTTTTTAAGGTCTTGAACTTTCCGTAGGATTTTGAGCGTAAAACTTTTAAATCTTTTTTAAATTGTTCTTTTGTTTTACTAATGCAGTAAGTGATTTTTTACATTAAATCTTAAATCACCTAAATGTCTCATTTATGCACAGTGATATACTATTATAATTATGATTATAATTATACATAACTAGCAATGTTCTTGTCTAATGTAGAATGTGAGTGATGGATTTTAGGTTTAAATATGCACCCATGGACACTAAACGTATGAGCACAGAAAATTATAGTCTGAAAACATGAAAAATATTAAGTGTTGTTTACATCTTTGTACCGTTATTATAATCATTGTGGTGAAGCAGGTTTCATGTGGAGTCATGTTCTTCTTTTGTCAAAATTAGATCATCAGTTTTCAAATTTGATTAAAACAAATTACAATTACAATAAACGGTACACTAGTGGCTGGCAAAGTACTCTAGTACATTTTTAATTTCTTAATAAATAGCTAAATATGATAGAATACAGAATACAGTGCAAGATATTATTCTGTATTTTATAAAATAACAGTGTTTCACACGAAAGCAAAATATGAAAAATGTTGTTGACAAAACAAAACTGCTTAGTCTAGGTGATGTGCAGCAAAATAATCCATCACTGCTACTTTGGTCAAAGCAAAACTAATATTGAGCATGCATGCACACCTGTATTCTGATTAAAACAAGTTTTTATTGGTATTTAGCAAAAATATTTCATAAGGTATTTAAAAAAATAAATAAACATAAACCGTTAGTAGTAGTAATTGCTAAGGCATTTAAGTGGTTAACCCCTCCCGCTACCCAGCTGTGAGGTCTTACAACCCATCCTGGGGCACCTACACCCTTCACCCACCCACTCTACCACCAAAAGACAGGGTACTGGTGTTTTTAATGGTTGGGCATCGGCACTTTCTGGAATGTTGCTGCTGGTGAGGAGAACAGCGTTGATCCTGGCAAGTGTCAGTAAAACATTTATTGATGTAATTTGTATTTTATTTTATTGTACTGTATATTTGACTGGACAAAAGCGCTATTATTCTTATTTGTCTAACTGAGCCGATGCCCATTCCTACAGTATGGTGTTGGGGGAAAAGGAGGTGGGGTGGGTGAAGGGGGAAGTTGCTCCGTGATTGGAGGTTAGGCTTCCTGGGGAGCGGGATATAAGGGAGGTTTGCAGTGGCTAGCAGAAGGGGTTAACACCTTAATTACAATAGCCATATTTGTCTAACAGAGCTGATGCCCATTCCTATGTGTGGTGTTGAGGGAAGAGGAGGTGGATGAAGGGGGAAGTTGCTCTGTGGTGGGTGGTAAGGCCTCCTGGATAGCAGGTCAGCAGGGAGGTTTTTCGGGGGCTAGCAGAGGGGTAGCAGAAGGGGTTAACGCCTTAATTACCATAGTGGAGGTAACCATTAAGGTAATTAAGGGGTTAACCCTTCATGCTACCTACTTGGCAGGCCTAATCACAGACCCTGGAACAACTACACCCTTCACCCACCCACTCTCCCACCATCCAAAATGGGTACTTGGGTTTAACCACTTCATTACATTAGCGGTTAGCCACTAAGGTAATGAGGTTCTGTTTTGTTGTTTTAGTACAAAGGATGTAAGCAGAGGGTCTCCAGAGCTGAACTGCATTACTTTCAGGTCAAGGGACCCCCTTCTTCCCCAATGTACAGGCCCCCATATAGGGTGCCCATATCTCCTTTGTTTCAATATCTGAAATGTTCCTGTGGACTCCAATATTTAGGAAAAACCACAAGAGCACAACAAGTTAGAAGGTTTGGTGGCTATAACAGAGGGGGCAATAGAGGTTAAGAACTTGCTCAGAGTGAGACCCTCGACAGTATATTCATAAATTGATCACATTGGGGCCTTTTCTATTAGGTTTGATAACCAACTCATCAAGCTTTTTTGGCACTTCCCCTACGATTTGGCAGATTTGCTATTCAGAAAGCTTTGATGACCTGCCAAACTCGTACTCGCATTTTCTTGAGAGTTCAAACTCCAGCACAAACACATAAAGTGGGAGCTTCAAAAAGCAAAATTGCCCATTTTGATAATATCACTCTATTCAAGTAGCCCCGAGAAGCTCATTGGGGCTCTGAAATAGCGATTAGCAAAGATCTCATCTAGCCACCCCAAGGGTGGCGAGAAGGGACTTGAGAGTGGGACTTATACAGTATATGCATTTTTCCTGCATCAGATTGAAGCTGGGAGTCTATGAAGGTGACACACATTAATACCAGCATCAGAGGCCTCCTGTTTCAATCCCATGCAATAAAAATACATTTACAGGCAGCTTCATTACCTCAGCGGCTAACTACTAAGCCAATGAAGGGGTTATCTACCAGTGCTTGTTTTTTTTGTGGGTAGCAGGGGTGGGTGAAGGATGTATTTGGCCTGTGGTGGGTGTTTAGGGCTTGTGGGGTTTTCGGGAGGAGTTAACCCCTTCATTACCTTAGTGTTTATTACACAATAATAGACAATACACTCATTGATTGCCAGTGTGGTTACCTATGCCCTCAATGGGAGCAAATATAACTCCAATGAGACTGAATGGGCACCCCCTCTATCCCCAACAACCATTACATTACAGTACAGTAATGGACAATATTACTACTGTATTATCCATCTCTGGATAATAGCTAATACTGCATGACCATTTACAATAAAACATTATCACCTTTTGGCAATTGTTTTTGCTACACTTTCCCCCCCGAAAAAACAAAAATGTTTTTTGTATTATGCTGTGTATATTGTTCCATGTATGTACATTCCATAACTGCCTAATAAAAATATATAAAAAAAAACAAAACATTATCCATCCCGCATAAAGTAAACAAAAGTTCTACTTATCATTGCCAGGATTATGGCCATCCTCATCCCCATTCTCCACGTCCATGTCCTCCATGGCCCCCCCACCCCCTATTACCCACCAGGGTGGACTAACCACCCTATCCGGGGCAACTACCCCCACCCGCTCCCCCATGATTGACACAGTCAGAATGTCTACTAATTTCCCATGCCATATACTTGCCTTATCCTCCAAAGGTAAGTATATCCAAAGGGCTCATGGTACACAAATAAGCCTCCTTAAACGTACTATTTGGACCACATGCTTGTTTCTCGCTCATACCCAAATGTTTCAACTGCAAGAGAATGAGCATCTAGCTTTGCTAACAATACTTTTAATATATTATATGAGATGTGTTCAGGGATGAAGACATGATAGTTGCTTTGGGAATATCAATGAGGCTGTTATTTCGCCAAAGTGTAATAAACAAATAAAAAAAAAATTCTCAACCAAGGTGCAGCAAAAGAAAAGACAGTAATTTTAAGGCTAGGGTTTTCCTATGCTAACGTTCAGTTTACTCAGCTTACGAAAGTCCATATATGTATATAGAAGTCTACATTGATATGGTATCCCTTGGCATCAAGGATACGGGTATATGGCCTGCATGCCCTCATTTCTCTAGGGGTCAAGAACACACGTGTGATCTGTCAGACAAGAGAGAGACTTAGGGGGCTATGCACTAAGCTCCGTTACGTAATTTTTAGACCGCAAAGTGCTCTTCGATCGTGATTTTTGGCTCAACCCGATGCACTAAGCTACGCAAACAGGCACTTTGCGGTCTAAAAATGACTTTTTTCAGGAATTTTTTCTAAGTACAACTTTGCTCGATCGCAGCCCTGTTTGCGTGAAATTCTGTCTTTAAGCGGGATGCACTAAGCAACGTAACCTTAGCAAACGAGAAAGTTGCGTTGATCAGAACACGTCAGGTCAGAGTAGACGCAAAGAAATCTGGACTTAGAAAAAATTCTAGGTTTTTATTTTTGCATGCGCAAAACCCATACAGCAGGCCGGTGGGTGTCCCCGGCTGACCCCGCGGGGGTCCCGACAGAGCCCGGGGGTCACGTGGGTGTCCCCGGCTGACCCCGCAGGGATCTGGGGGTCCCCGGCTCACCAAGCGGGGGTCCCTGCGGGAGTGCGGGGTCCCTGCGGGAGTCCGGGGGTACCCGCGGCTGTCTCGGGGTCCCCGCGGGCCTGCGGTACCAATGTTGCACCTCCAAAAATAAAAAACAACAATTCTAACTAAATACACCCCCTAACACATACAATACAGTAATGGCCAAAATTACTATTATCCAAATATGGATAATAATGCATTTGGCCATTTTAAATATATATAACATTCAATAAATACAGTCAAAACATATTACCACTTACCTTTTACAGGCACCCACGATGAAGGCCGTCTTCATCCTCATCTTCATTCTGCCCATGCCCCTACGGTGCTGCAAAACATGTACAACAATTACAATAGCCAATGTAATGTCCCCTAACCCCTTAATCACCATAGCGGTTATTAACCGCTACAGTCATTAAGGGGTTAACCCACCATCACCCACCACTCGGGAGGCCTTCATACCCTACCACACTAACCCCCCATCCCATGAGGCCTAACCACCCTAACCCACTACCCACAAGGGAGGCCTAACCACATACCCTGGGGCCAATACACCCTCCCCCCACCCCCAGTACCCACAATAAAAACAATACACAGCCCCACATTAAACATCATTCTATTTATTAAATACATTACCCACCCCCTGTGCCCCCCATAAATACATGATTTATTCTTTTACATACAGGGTTCATACCCCAGCCCCACGCGAGTCCCCGGCGGGCTGGCGGGTCACCTGACAGACCTACAGGGAACCAGCAACTTGTTTCACACAGGTTCTGGAGGCCTGTTGGTGGGTCCCGCCAAGCGCCATGGCCCCCAGGTGGTCTCCTTGGGTCACCGTGGGCCACAATTGGATCCCCAAGGATAGGCTCGCGATAGTCTGGGAGCCCCGGGTCAGATCCACAGGTGTCTGCGGGGCCTCGGGTGGTTCTCACGGGGGTCTGGGGAACTCACGAGTGCTCACTACAGGTCTGCGGTGCCCCCACGGATGTGGGACCACCGCTTCATCCCCGCACCTACGGGTCCGCGGTACCCCCACGGATGTGGGACCACCGGTTCTTCCCCGCAGACTACGGGTCCGCGGTGCCACCACAGATGTGGGACCCCGCTTCATCCCCGCAGGTGTTACCCATGGAACGACCAGCCTGATACCCGTGAGATACCCGAGGAGACCGCAGGGGGTCTCCAGAGGTCTCACGCAAAACCAAGGAACCAACCCTGAATGTAAAATAAAAAAACCTGGCCTATACATTCAATACATACATCCCCCCCCCAACACCTATAGTACAATAATGTGCCAATTAACTATTATCCAGATATGGATAATATATTATTTGCCCATTATGAAACACATAAAACATCCACAAATCAAAACATGAATTTTTAATATTAAAACCACCACATTGCATGTTAAAATAAATACAGCAGCCATTGCAAATATAAAAAAAAAAAACTGCAGCTACACAAATGTCTATGAAATGTCACACAATTGCATTGAGTGTGTACATGATGCAATTAATCTGTGCATCATATAACACTATGCAAAATATATGTAACAATAAAATACACTATGAACAATGTCCCCTAACCACCAATGCCACCCTGAAAATCAATTAGAAACTAACCAACATCAATACAATTAGCATCAATCAATGAATCCATTTCCTCAAACAATTAAAATACAATACAAATCAATTATACAATTCCCTATTCAATTGCTAAAGCCAAACCATTGCCAAAACAATTCTTATTTAAAGTAACCACCATCATTCTAATCTTACTACCATAAAGAAGCCCTTAGCTAAATACAAATTACATTAATCACAACAATGACAAAATAAAGATGCTAAATATATCATCCATACATGAAAACAACCTAAACATGAGCCAAACAATCAATTATTATCCCTGTATGTCTATCCATACAGATAGATAAACATACTGTAACATACAGGGGCAATAATACAGCATAAAATACAATGCATTTACATAAAAAATTCACATACAATACACCCATTCAGTGTCTGTGAATGTATTATATACATAGATACATTAAGGGGCATTAAATGGGAGTGAAAAAATAAAAGACATGAATGAATAATCATAAAAACCTGTAAAAGTAAAAATAATAAACTTTTCTTTTGTTTACTCACCATTAGATGTCCACTATCCGAAATCCAAGCGACCCGGAAGCACAGGAACCAACCCACAGGTAAGCCATAAAATAAAAAACCATAACAAATCCACGTCTGTGTCTTCTTTCTTCTTTGGGGTCTTCTGGTGTCTTCTGGGGTCTTCTTCCATCTTCTTCCGGCTTCTTCCGTCTTCTTACGCCACACCCTTCTTCTCTTCTTAGGAGGGGAGATGTTCCCTCCTCGGCGACTAGCTTCAAAATGAGGAGACATAGGCTTTTATAGGCCTATGACGTCACATTTTGGTCAAATGTTTCCCACGGTCCTGATTGGGCCTTGAAAAACATGTGATTTGGCAGATGGAAAAAAAAATGATGACGTCATTTAAAGGCAATGAAAGCACAGCTAATAAGAATGGCTTTGCTTCAATTGCCATTAAGATGACGTCATTAAAATAAACATGGCCGGTCTCACATGGTACCGTAGCCAATCAGAGCGTGGGAACTCCATCCCATCTCTGATTTGCTCTAGTAGATCATGTGACAGAGGCTTGGGGGAGAACGGATGTGACGTCTTTGAAAGGCTATCACATGGTCTACTAGAGCCAATCAGAGTTGGGATGTATTTCCCACGCTCTGATTGGCTACCGTACCATGTGAGACCGGCCATGTTTCTTTTAATGACGTCATCTTAAAGGCAATTGAAGCAAAGCCATTCTGATTGGCTGTGCTTTCATTGCCTTTAAATGACGTCATATTTTTTTTTTTCCATCGGCCAAATCACATGTTTTTCACGGCCCAATCAGGACCGTGGGAAACATTTGACCAAAATATGATGTCATAGGCCTATAAAAGCCTATGTCGCCTCATTTTGAAGCTAGTCGCCGAGGAGGGAACATCTCCCCTTCTAAGAAGAAAAGAAGGGCATGGCGTAAAAAGACGGAAGAAGCCGGAAGAAGATGGAAGAAGACCCCAGAAGACCCCAGAAGACCCCAAAGAAGAAAGAAGACACAGACGTGGATTTGTTATGGTTTTTTATTTTATGGCTTACCTGTGGATTGGTTCCTGTGCTTCCGGGTCGCTTGGATTTTGGAGAGTGGACATCTAATGGTGAGTAAACAAAAGAAAAGTTTATTATTTTTACTTTTACAGGTTTTTATGATTTTTCATTCATGTCTTTTATTTTTTCACTCCCATTTAATGGCCGTTAATGTATCTATGTATATAATACATTCACGGACACTGAATGGGTGTATTGTATGTGAATTTTGTATGTAAATGCATTGTATTTTATGCTGTATTATTGCCCCTGTATGTTATGTTTATCTATCTGTATGGATAGATACAGGGATAATAATTGATTGTTTGGTTCATGTTTAGGTACTTTTCATGTATGGATAATGTATTTAGCAACTTTATTTTTTCATTGTTGTGAATAATGTAATTTGTATTTAGCTAATGGCTTCTTTATGGTACATAGATCAGAATGATGGTGGTTAATTTAAATTAGAATTGTTTTGGCAATGGTTTGGCTTTAGCAATTGAATAGGGAATTGTATAATTGATTTGTATTGTATTTTAATTGTTTGAGGAAATGGATTAATTGATTGATGCTAATTGTATTGATGTTGGTTAATTTCTAATTGATTTTCAGGATGGCATTGGTTGTTAGGGGACATTGTTCATAGTGTATTTTATTGTTACATATATTTTGCATAGTGTTACATGATGCACAGATTAATTGCATCATGTACACACTCTATGATATTGTGTGACATTTCATATACATTTGTGGAGCTGCTGATTTGTTGGCTTATATTTGCAAAAGATGCTAGATTTAGTGTACAATGTGGTGATTTTAAGATTAAAAATTCATGTTTTGATTTGTGCATGTTTTATGTGTTTCATAATGGGCAAATAATATATTATCCATATCTGGATAATAGTTCTTTTGCACATTATTGTACTGTATTTGTTGGGGGGGTGTATTGGCCCCAGTGTATGTGGGTAGGCCTCCCTTGTGGGTAGTGGGTGAGGGTGGTTAGGCCTCACGGGGTGGGGGGTTAGAGTTGGAGGGTATGTAGGCCTCCCGAGTGGTGGGTGAAGGTGGGTTAACCCCTTAATGACTGTAGCGGTTAATAACCGCTATGGTGATTAAGGGGTTAAGGGCCATTACATTGGCTATTGTAATTGTTGTGCATGTTTTGCAGCACCGTAGGGGCATGGGCAAAATGAAGATGAGGATGAAGACGACCTTCATCGTGGGTGCCTGTAAAACATAAGTGTTATATATTTTGACTGTATTTATTGTAATTTAAATGTATTTAAAATGGGCAAATGCATTATTATCCATATGTGGAGAATAGTAATTTTGCCCATTACAGTACTGTATGTGTTAGGGGGCGGGGGGGATGTGTGTTGTTTATTGGGGGCAATTGTCCCCAATAAACATGCTAATTAACCCCTTCATTGCCTTAGCGGCTATCCGCTAAGGTAATGAAGCTGCACTAATGTATTTTTATTATGTGTGCAGGAGCAGGAGGTCCCCTGAGCTGAACCGCATTGATTTCTGCCTCAGAGACCCCCTGCTTCCTGAGTTACAGGCCCCAGTTTGGGGCATCGGTGCCAGTGCGGACACCATCTTCATAGAGCCCACGTCGCGTCTTCGACGCTATAAAGATGGCGGCGGCACTGGCACCCGATGCCCCATACCTGGGCCTGTAACTCAGGAAGCAGGGGGTCTCTGAGGCAGAAATTAATGCGGTTCAGCTCAGGGGACCCCCTGCTCCTGCACACTATTATTTAAAATACATTAATGCTGCTTCATTACCATAGTGGATAGCCGCTACGGTAATGAATTATTATTTATTGTTATGTGTGTTTTAATTCTAGTGTAGATTTGCAGGGGGTCTCCTGAGCTGAACCGCATTGGTTTCAGGTCCGAGGACCCCCTACTTCAGGAGATGCAGGCCCCTTTATGGGGTGCCGGTATCCCCTGCAGAATGTAAATAACCCAGCCAAGTGACGCGGGAGCTTTAAACTGCAGGGGATACCGGCACCCCATAATGGGGCCTTTAACTCCTGAAGTAGGGGTTCCTCGGATCTGAAACCAATGCGGTTCAGCTCGGGAGACCCCCTGCTCATGTACACTATTATTAAAATGTATTTATTTAGTGTACGATTGCCTGTAACAGTCTTGCATGGAGATAGCAAATCTCCATACAAATGTTACATGCAGATTTTTTATCTATCAGCTAGCGTACTGAAAGGTTCAGAATGCTAGCAGGGGGGAAAAAGCAACACGTACGCTGTGGCTGTTTTGAGCTATTTTGAGCAGGTACGTTAAAAAATGGCCTCAAGGCCTTAGTGCATCGCGTCCCCGGCTTCACTTTTTAACGAACCTGCTTTTTGGCCAAATCAGAACGCAAAGCCATTGAGCTTAATGCATAGGCCCCTTAGACACAGTTCACTTTCCCGCCTTTTAAATACATTACTAGACTCACCTGGGTTCATTAGTAGTCCAGCCGTTCTTCAGGAAGGGTTTATCCATTGCCTAACTGACACCTAATAGCTTTGGTTGTTGTAAATAGGCTTGCTCCTGTTACATACCCAACTAATTTTCACTAGCTGTCACAACCTTTGTGCTCTCCTCTCGCCAAAAAAGCACATGGAGCCATGCTGCACATCTTTTAATGTTTGCTTCCTTACTCTACTTCACAGACATTCAAGTTCAGCAAATACCCAGACAACTTATACTCATTTGTGCTTGAGCACTTGCTAGCTGGGCAACCAAGATTCTTAAACGTATAGAAAAAATGTATAGCTGATTCGAAAGATATACTTGCTAAACCTGAACCTGAGACTAAATTTGTTTCTTAAAAGTTGGTGACATAATGGTTGCATTGAACTTCAACTGTCATCCCAACTGTCAATTTAGCCCCAGCCCCCCCTCCCCCCACTTAACATCCTCATCCAATCAAAAAAGTGTCTAAAAAATATTTGAACATTTTATTATTTAATGAAACCTGTCTCAGGAAGAATTTCATAGGCAGCTTGATAAAATTAAAGTAAATAAGGCACCTGGCCCCGATGATATACATCCAAGAGTTCTCAAAGTGTTAAGTTCAGTAATAGCTAAACATTACATGTAATATTCAAGTACTCCATTTACACAGGCTCAGTACCACAAGAATAGCACAACGCAGATGTGGTGCCTATATTTAAAAATGGAGCTAGCTCACAACCAGGGAATAACAGACTTGTAAGCCTGACATCAATAGTGGGGAGGCTACTTGAAGGTTTAGTATGGGATAACATTCAGGAATATTGAATGGAAAATACAATTATTAGTAATAATCAGCATGGATATATGAAGGATACAGTAGGTCATGCCAAACTAGCCTTATTAGATTGAACAAGTACTGGAAATAGAGGAAGTACAAAGGGTGTGCTTCCTCTATTTCCAAAACTTGTTCACGTGTATCCAGCTTTGAGACGCCGGGATCAACAGAGGGTGAGCACCAAGGAGGAAAATATTGTTACATATATTTTTTAAAGCAAGAGTGTGTAACTCTTTCACACCTTCCTTTTTTACAGCCTTATTAGTTTCTTTGAGGAGGTTGTACAGTAGAAATTTAGACCAGGGCAATGCAGTTGATGTGGTCTGCTTAGATTTTGCAAGGCTTCTGACATGGTTCCACACAAGAAGTTAGTGTAAAAAATACAGCAAAAGGTTGGACATCTTTTTTAGAAAGGAAAGTTATACAGGGTGTTGCAGGGTACAAGCAACCACACGTGGATTTCTTGAAAAGGCTTATTTATTGAGCCTTAAAAACATGGCACACAAAAACAAAACAGCTAATGTTCAGCATATAGAACAAACAGAAAATAGGTCCTGAGCAGGGCTTGGCTCTTTCCCCAACAAGGGCTTTTCAGATTCCAGCGTAACAGTACCTCAAAATAGCATAGTGAAGACAGACCTTAGCAGTAATTCTCCCTCAGCATGTCAGTATCTCACTGGTTCAGACAGACTGCATGTGTGTGCAGCCTGGGGTTTTTAAAGCTCCTTGATAAGACAGCTGGAATCAGACTAATTAACAAGACCTCCCAGATGAATGTTAGCCCTCTTACTGCTGCACTGCAGAACTAAGCATAGGTCTGCCAGGCATAGGGCTGGTGACGTTTATTTACCCTGTCACACAGGGATATACCTATTACGTAAACATGGGAAGGATGTTGGTCCAGGGTGTCATCTTATTGCCAATTCCCTGAGTCATGGCTGGACATAGCAGAGAATGGGAAGCAGGGGGGAGGAGGGTGGACCAGGACCCCGTCTCCCTCCCCACCCGCCACCCAAAACCGCCATATTACTACGTTCAATTTTTCTTATTTTTGTATCATATGTCTCTTCTCTATTTTCTCTTGCTTATTTTGAGACATGTCTAGTTTTGATTTAATTGGGGCGAGAGTTTCTCCATTAGTCTGACCTCGCTCACTCTTTTAACTACAGTGCGCCTAGATGGAGCATTTATTTTCTTCCAGGCCGCGGCTATAGAACAGCCCGCCACTGTTAGGACAAAGGAGACCAGTTTTCTGTAGGCCTTCTATAGGTTTAGCCAGCAAAAAGGTCAACAGATCTAACGGGACTCTAAGTTCTATGATCTCCTGGGTCATACTTTAGACCATAATCCAAAAATTCTGTATCTGTGGGCAGGTCCACCAAATATGTGCCATACAGTATCTCCTCTGAGGCCGCACCCTCTCCAACATAGATCGGGTGCTCCTGGGAAGATCTGCCTCAGCGTACTTAGAGTTAGGTACCATTGAAATAAAATTTTAAAAATGTTTTCCTTTGTTGTTGTGCAAATTGACGTTTTAGCTGCCGATTCACAGATATCCTCCCAGTCAAATCTGTCTATTTCTATATTGAGGTCTTCCGCCCATTTCAACATGTAATTATGATTTTGGGATGCCGTTGACGATGCTATTCCCATGTATATTCCCCAAATCAGACCTCTCTGATAGGTACCTTTTTTGCATAACTTTCCAAATTTTGTTAAGTTAGGGAAGCTTGCTTTCTGTGAAATTGTCTGCAGAAGGTGTCTAACCTGGAGGTAGCTATTGGGCTGGAGGTCTTGTGTTTGATATTTATTTTGTAGGTCCTGATAGGACAGGATCTTCCCATCTCCCATCATGTCCGCTGCTATTTTGATATTTAATTCCCTGAGTTGCGTGCCATATTTTTTTGAGCAACCGGGGTGATAGAGAGATAAAGTAGATGCTGGGATAAGGAGTGATTTCAAAGTCCCAGAGTCCAAGGGCCATGCCGGTAGTCTTAGTTCCCAAGAAAGATGGTGCCACAAAGTTCTGTGTGGATTACTGACTGCTTAATACCCAGATCATCCTACCTCAAACCCCTTATGGATGTGCTCATTGATGAGCTCATGGGGGTCCAATACTGCATGATCATGCATCTGAGTAGGGGTATTGGTAGATCCCTTTGACCCCTGAGTCCAAGAAGAAGGCCTTCATTACCCCAAATTTATTTTGCGAATTTACCATGTATATTTTGTTCGATGTTTGAATATGGCCAAACCCGTTACGTGATACTGTATACTGTATGTAAAAAAGTACTACAGTTTCATGTGTTTTTCTTTTTTTTTTACTTTTTTTTTTTTTTACTTTTTAAAGCAGAAGTTTAAAGCTAAAAACATGGGCATGACAAATTTGACAATCTACAGTTAGATCCGGAAATAATTGGATAGTGATACAAGTTTTGTTATTTCGGCTGTGTACCAAAATAAATTCAAGTTACAGTTCAATAATGAATATGGGCTTAAAGTGCAGTCTATCAGCTTTAATGTGAGGGTATTCACATCCAAATTGGAGGAAGGGTTTAGGAATTACATCTCTTTAATATGTAGCCCCCTCTTTTTCAAGGGACCAAAAGTAATTGGACAATTGACTCAAAAGCTGTTTCATGGACAGGTGTGGGCTATTCCTTCGTTATTTCAGCATCAATTAAGCAGGTAAAAGGTCTGGCGTTGATTCCATTTGTGGCATTATCATTTGGAAGCTGTTGCTGTGAACCCACAACATGCGGTCAAAGGAGCTCTCAATGCAAGTGAAACAGGGCATCCTTAGGCTTAAAAAAAAAAAAATTCATCAGAGAGATAGCAGGAACATTAGGAGTGGCCAAATCAACAGTTTGGTAAATTCTGAGAAAAAAAGAACGCACTGGTGAGCTCTGCAACACAAAAAGGCCTGGAAGTCAGAAGCAGCCGGATGAATTCTGAAGTGTATAGGGATATATTTTCTGCTCAGATTCAGCCAAATTCAGCGAGGTTGATTGGACGGCGCTTCACTTTACAGATAGACAATGACCCAAAACATACTGCGAAAGCAGCCGAGGAGTTTTTTAAGTCAAAGAAGTGGAATATTCTGCAATGAACGAGTCAATCACCTGATCTCAACCCAATCGAGCATGCATTTCACTTGCTGAAGACAAAACTTAAGGCAGAACGACCCACGAACAAACCACAACTGAAGACAGCTGCAGAAAAGGCCTGTCATAGCATCCCAAAGGAGGAAACCCAGCGTTTGGTGATGTCCATGCGTTCCAGACTTCAAGCAGCCATTGCCTGCAAAGGATACTCAACAAAGTATTAAAAATGGACATTTTATTTATGATTGTGTTAATTTGTCCAATTACATTTGAGCCCCTGAAATAAGGGGACTGTGTATGAAAATAGTTGCAATTCCTAAACGTTACATACAATATTTTTGTTCAACCCCTTGAATTAAAGCTAAAAGTCTGCACTTCTATAGCATCTCGGTTGTTTCATTTCAAATCCATTGTGGTGGAGTACAGAGCCAAAATTATGAAAATTGTGTCAGTGTCCAATTATTTCCGGACCTAACTGTATGTACATCATCTGAATATGTGCAGTATAAGCAGTATGTGATATTCTATTCGGAGCTAGAACAGGCACAGGTTGGTCAGTCACTTTTTTATTTTACCTACTTCAACCTTATTGTGTGTTGTTTTAGAAAATGATATTGGTAATGCATTCTGTGATATAAGGAAGAGTTCAATATTTTATTCATTTTCTAAATGTGATTTGTGGAGCAGCTGGGATTTTTCCATTATAAAGGGCCAGGGAGCATCAAAAGCCACAGAGAAGTTAGGAACAGTCTTTTCTGGCATGCACATTCACAGTAGAAATGTCTTTCACTGTCATAGAAATTGTACTGCATTATTTTATTTGCATTTGAGTTCTAGAAATGTAATTTGACCCTTTTAGCAGCATGATATTCTTTTCTAAAGTCAGTGCCATTTAAGAAAAGAGACTACTTAATAAGCGCTGATTAGAGGTCTGACCTCATCTACTTCCCTTTTACAAAATAGAACTTAATGTGGTAATAATACAGCATTTTCTTATGACCTTTCCAAAGCTTTCCAACTGAAACAAGTTTATGCCTCTTTAACTTGACCTGGTTTTATGGCTATGGAGCATATTCACTTTGCAACGGGGTAGTCAGCATCAAAGTTGCTTTAATGTGGCCTACTTCAGGATTTTACCCTTTTACAATTTTATTCAGACCATATGCCCCTGAATGGCTGAAGGGGACCAGTTAGTGTCAGTATTGCTAGTAACTGGTTCCACGTGCAGATGAATCATCCTATTTGATGTTAAACAGCAGGAAAATAATAGAGGTAATAGTCCTGCTTATTGTTAATAGTACTATCCATTGATAAATTAAGTGAATAATTACCTGGCTTTATTTATACTCTCCTATGGATTAGCTTTTATTTATCTAATTAAGACAAAAAAAAATTAGGTTAAACAATATGTTTTCATGTCTGCCCAACTGAACAGCTGCAGTATATTATATATTTTCTCAGCAAACGTAAAGCTAATATTTTGTGTTAAGATTAAAGTCTGCAATCTGCCAGAAGTCAACTGTGGAAGTACAGGTATAAGATACCATATGAAAACAAATTTATATCTTGTACTTGGAACCTTGTTCAAGGATGTCTTTTATATGTCTAAAGCTCTCTCCCGACTAAAACCTTTCTCACGTCATTAAGATGTGAGTTTGTAGATTGCTCAGAAAATCACGGCCAAAAATCTGGCTTCCCTCAATTAGGCGTAATGCTGATACCTGGGAAATATGCTAATTAAAAATGTTAAATATATGTCAAATGATTTCAATTGGCATATTTCCCATATGCATAGATTATTATTAATGAATATAGCGAAATATTTATATTGCATTAAATTGCATGCTGCTTTTTGATGATTTTGCAATTAAAATATAGAAGTTTAATTAATAGGCCCTATGATATTTTTGAAGGTTTATAAAAGTAGAACAGTGTTACAGGGAGTACAGTATGGAAGTTAAGTAAAAATAAGCGCAAATTAATTATACACGTGCAAATGTGAATAAATATTAATAAAATTGTTGTGGTGCAGCTGCCAATATACAAAGGTTAATTTGTCATAGAAAATACAAGAGAATACACAAATTTGGGGCGCAAACACAAACAAATAAAGTATATAAGTGAGTGTGACAAATGTGTGTCCAAATAAGTATATAAGTGAGGGTGATATATGTGAATGGCTTACATTAGGTGAAATAAATTTTTATCTGCAAAATCTGAGAAGACCAACTTAGAAAAAAAAAAAAAAGACTCAATAGTGTAATAAAGTCTAACAAAAAAGATTTGTATTTGAGATAAAATTCGAACTCACAACCAAAAGTATAAAAATGCCTCAAAGTATAAAAAGCTAGGAAGGTTCTTATGCTTTGGTCCCTCCTGGTCCCTCGTGCGGTCGCCGGTGAAAGTCCACACCAATTCTGGCTGTATGCCAGGGTTATCAGCTGTGTTGCAGTGTAGCTGGATCCTCCTTGTCACCATCCCTGAGGAAGCTCTTTTCTGATTGAAACATTTTGGATTATTGCCAAGTTTCTCTGTCCCACGGCATCCCCTTGATGTGCATGGCTGCCCTCTGCCTCCCGCACTGAAACTCAGTGATCATCCAGGTCCCAAGTCATGTCACGCCTGTCAGAAACCGGATCGTAGCAAAGCAAAGCTGCATGTCGCATCGAGATGCAGCAGCGTTTAGATTGTAAGGGAGATAGGTGAGAGGCAAGAAGGCAGGAGATTAGAGTAGTCAAGAGGAGAGAGAATGAGGGCCTGTGTCAGAGTTTTAGCAGTAGAGCAACAGAGGAAAGGGCGTATCTTTGTAATATTGCGGAGAAAAAACAACAGCTTTGAGGTACATCTTGAGTGTGAGAGGAGAATGTGAGAGAGGAGTTAAGTGTGCCCTCTAGGCAGCGTGCTTCTGATACTGGGTGTTTGATGGTGATTCCAACAGTAATGTAAAAGGAGGTAGTAGGGCCAGGTTTTGAGTAAATATGAGGAGCGCTGGTTTTGACATGTTTATTTTTCCCGGTTGCAGGAACTGCTGGCAAACTTGTCATTGGGTGGGAGTTCGCTTCCCACGCTAAGATTGGCTGTGTATTATTCTACCGCAAGTCAACAGTCACAACAAGTGTCCTAAGGGCAAATAGCCACCACCCACATAGCCTTGTTCGGGGCATTCCAGTCGGGCAATTCCTAAGAATCAAGTGGAATTGTATCACTAGTGTGGAATTCAAAGGCAGGCATCAATGATGAAAGAAAGGTTTCAGGCACGGGGCAACAGCAATAATGTGATCAAGTGAGCATGAAAAAAGCAAGCAATATGCCAAGATAGGACATTTTGGGAGACAAAAAGTGCAAAGGACATCAAAGTACCATCAGATTCATTGGCACTATCATGAGCAATGGAGCACAGCCAGAACAATCTTTGAGAAGCATTGGCATATTCTCAGGGCTGATGCAGATCTACAGATGCAGAGGCCGTTATTTTAAGGCATCACGGCACTGTTTCGTGTGCGCTGCTAGACTTCACGCGGCATGAACGTGGCCAATCACCCCAGGCATGCACGTTTATCGTGGTTGCATTGTTTGAATTTTATGGATTGTGTGCAATTATATGCAATGAAATGAACGAATTGTAATGTGTACAGTACTGTGCTACTGTGCCACTGTGTCAATTTCAGGTGTTTAAAAGTCAGAACACTAAAATGCCTTTTATGCACTCACCTGCATTCGCGTCTTAAGGCGGTACGGTTGGAAGCAATCCCGCACCATGACATGGGTATTCCGAGGTATACACTGTGTAATTTTTTTAAATAATTGCCGCTGCATCTGTAGCAGATGCTATAAAGACCTATCAAGAAATGACGAGTCAAAGGTCTAGAAACTTACGTGACTTTCTAGTCCATAGCTAGTTCGAAGGTAAAAAACAAAGCACTTGGCCATTAAACCAAAGGTTTCCTTCAGCTGTCATAGCTGCAAAGCCTGCACAGTGATCAAGACCACTAAAACATAAAAAAATTGGAATGATATCCGCACTTTTGAAATCAGACAGTTTATTAAGTGTAAACCGGCAGGGTTCATTTACATGGCGGAGTGCATCTGCAACAAGAAATATATCGGAAAAAGTAGGTGGCCTTTGAGACATAGGGTTCTTGAACACTGTCACGGGGCTTATCCCACAAAAATACCTGTGTCCTTTGATTGAATAAAGCATGAGATAAAATAAATTGTATTTATTCACACGAGAAACACACACAGCTTGATTACAAGATAACACGAAATGACACTTACAGGAATGAGGTAAAACGAAATAAATGGTTTCCTGAACGAATGTCCATGAAATACATTCTCTACTGTAGGTATCAATTCCTGGGAGTGGGGTTGATACACAAACAAGAGACGCGAAACCATCTTTGGCTAGTGCGCCGCTTGCAGCCCCTGTTTCTCCGCTGAAAGAAGTATCTTTGTTCTGCGCTTGCAAAATGAATTTCCAAGTCCTTAGTTCTAACGAACGTTTACAGCGGGGTGCAATCCTTGGTTGCGATGAAATGTTTTGGTACCGCACGCTGTACTTTCCGATGACACACAGATGAATACACAGTAGAACACACCACCCGATACCCTGCACGGTCTTATAACACCCTCCCAATCCTATCTGGATAATATACAGCTAATCTTGGCGTGGGAAGCAAATTCCCATCCAATGGCAAGTTTTCCAGCAGTTCCTGCAACCGGGCAAAGGGCTTCACGGTATGCTAAGGGACACAGGGAGTCTCAGAAGTCCGGACTGACATTATACATGACTCATCCCTGATCATAAATGACAATTGTGAATGCTTAATGTATCTGCTGTCCTGCCTGCCTGAAATGTAAATGTCCCGGTTCCTATAACTTTAAAGTACTAAACTCCAAGCAACTTCTCATTTATGCTTTTAAATAAGTGTTACAGTTCTTATAACTATACTAGATTATATGTCTACCCCCTAGCTCTCTGCACACCAAAAATTAGAAAGCTTGGACCTTCCTATCCAAAGTTAACTGCTAATTATGTGAGGGCCATGATGTGGTTTGTGGTTAAACATTTCCACAAGCCATAGAGCCATAGAGCTTACCAATCGTTTTCATGCCAGAGGATATGATCCAAAAAATTTGATTGAGGCCAATCTTAATGCTCTAAATCAAAATAGAGATGAGATGTTGGATCGTAGTCAGGTTTCTCTCAAACGAGGTAAACAAGATAAAATAATATCTGACCTGGATTCTCCTTATTTCATAACTACCTTTAGTAATCAAGCTCATGCGATCAAACGTATAATTTACAAACATTGGTCTATTCTCAATGTTGATCCTCTTCTGAGAGAGATAACAACAATGACTCCTAAATTTGTCTTTAAGAAACTACCTACATTGGGTAATATTATTTCCCCAAGTGTAATTAAAGCAGATAAAACTCGTTCTAAAAAATTATTTTTTCCAAAATTGACAGGATGCTATCCTTGCAATAGATGCAAGATATGTCCATATGTAACCAAGACAAGACTTTTTTTCGGATAAAGAAAATACCAGGTCATATAACATCACTACTTTTATCAACTGCAACACGGATTTTGTTATCTATATGCTTATACAGCTAAACCCCGTTATAACGCGGGTCTCGGGGTCCACCCCGAGACCACCGCGTTACTAACGGGGTCGCGAGAAAAAAAAATGGCCGCCGCGCTTTAGCGCATATTCATCCCGCGGGACAGGAGATGGGAGCGGGCATGTCCCTCCGCTCCCCGCTTCCCCCTGTCACCGCGGGACAGGCCGCGGGGCAGGAGATGGGAGCGGGGATGTCTCTCCTGTCCCCGCTTCCCCCTGTCACCTCGGGACAGGCCGCGGGGCAGGAGATGGGAGCGGGGATGTCCCTCCTGTCCCCGCTTCCCCCTGTCACCTCGGGACAGGCCGCGGGGCAGGAGATGGGAGCGGGGATGTCTCTCCTGTCCCCGCTTCCCCCTGTCACCTCGGGACAGGCCGCGGGGCAGGAGATGGGAGCGGGGATGTCTCTCCTGTCCCCGCTTCCCCCTGTCACCTCGGGACAGGCCGCGGGGCAGGAGATGGGAGCGGGGATGTCCCTCCTGTCCCCGCTTCCCCCTGTCACCTCGGGACATGCCGCGGGGCAGGAGATGGGAGTGGGGATGTCCCCTCAGGTCGCCGCTTACCTCAGAACCATGCTGCCTGCATGGAGGTTGTAGCGGGGGGTTTCTTCTCCCCACCGCTGTCCCCGGTGCTCCCGCTGCCTGCGCGGGAGGAGGGGGGGGAGCGGGTGGTGGTGCTGGTCGCGGCCCGTCTGTGTAGAGTGAGAGAGTGTGTGTGTATGTATATATGGGAGAGAAAGTGTGTGTGTGTATATGGGTGTGTGAGTGTGGGTAAGTGTCTGAGTGTGTGTGTAAGTGTGTGTAAGTGTGTGTGAGTGTGTGTGAGTGTCTGTGAGTGTGTAAGTGTGTGTGAGTGTGTGTGAGTGTGTGTGAGTGTGTGTGAGTGTCTGTGAGTGTGTAAGTGTGTGTGAGTGTGTGTGAGTGTGTGTGAGTGTGTGTGAGTGTCTGTGAGTGTCTGTGAGTGTCTGTGAGTGTCTAAGTGTGTGTGAGTGTGTGTGAGTGTCTGTGAGTGTGTAAGTGTGTGTGAGTGTGTGTGAGTGTGTGTCTGTGAGTGTCTAAGTGTGTGTAAGTGTGTGTAAGTGTGTGTGAGTGTGTGTGAGTGTCTAAGTGTGTGTAAGTGTGTGTGTGTGTGTGTGTGTGTGAGTGTGTGTGAGTGTCTGTAAGTGTGCGTAAGTGTGCGTGAGTGTGCGTAAGTGTGTGTGAGTGTGCGTGAGTGTGGTCAGTGTGTGTGCAGTGTGTCAGTGTGAGCAATGAGCAGTGTGTGTGCAGTGTGCAGTGTGTGTGCAGTGTGGCAGTGAGCAATGAGCAGTGTGTGTGCAGTGAGTGTGTGCAGTGTGTCAGTGTGAGCAATGAGCAGTGTGTGTGCAGTGTGCAGTGTGTGTGCAGTGTGGCAGTGTGAGCAATGAGCAGTGTGTGTGCAGTGAGTGTGTGCAGTGTGCAAAAAAAAAAATGTAAAAAAAATTTTTTTAAAAAAATTTTTTTTTTTTTTTTTTTTTTTTTTTTTTAAAAAAACGGGAGCCACGGGAAAACCGCGTTATAACCGAATCGCGGTATAACGAGGCGCGTTATAACGGGGTTTAGCTGTATGCGGTTGCAATAAAAGATACATTGGTCTTACGTCACGTATATTTAAGATTTGAATAATGGAACACATGAGGCTCATTCTTAAACGAGACAAAGAGCATCCAGTGTCTAAACATTTTGATGCTTGTCAGGATGGTTCTCTTGTCAATTTTAAATGTGTTGCCATTGAATCTGTTCAAGTTCATAGTCGTGGTGGTGGTGATAGAACAAATGCATTATACAGGAGAGAGGCCTACTGGATTTTTTCTTTAAATACTCTTATCCCACATGGGTTGAATACACATTGGGATTTGAAACATTTTTTATAATCCATCTTTATTTTCCACTTGGGTACTCTCTCATGTTATACTGCATTTGTACCTTACCCATATCTTATTTCATATAACATTTAAATGTTTAACTTTATATTTATTCTGATTTCTGTGTGTAATCTTTGAGCTGTTCAGTTATACCATATCAACTAATATATGTAATTCATTAATAATAATAATATATTTGTTTGATGTCATTTAATTGTATATTCTCTTATGAGCTGATTTCATATCTTCTCATTGGTATAGCCGCACAGTCCATTGACTGTTTGAATAGCGCCTGTATAATATTTTCTTTTCTTTTCTTTGGAAGTAGTACGTCACTATCGGATCTGTTTCTCTGATTTTCTTTTTGTTCCTTTTGTTGTTTTTTCATTTTTCTAACAATATCCATATATTTTTCATGTATATTTCTTTATGCACTATTAATGTATATTTTTTAACATAATTTCTTGTGTCATGCTCAGTGTTTTGCGATTGATGTCATGCTTGTTTTTTTAGGTTTATGTCTGTGTAAATTATGTGCTGATATGTGGGTTGGTCTAGCTTGTGAACAGGATAGTTTAGACAAATATCCACCAGGATGTTATTCCAATTGATGCTAAATTGTATCGATTTGTATTTATATAACCTTTGGGCTTTACCTCATTGTAGATTTCCTTGTTTATTTTCTTTAAACTATCAATTGATATCTACGTTGGTACAGTTTGTTTATCCATTGTTTTTCCTATCCATAATGAACAGGGAGACCCATACACATTCTAGGGTCAATATATATGTTTCAATCATCTGTATATACTACAGGTGTCTGAGAGTTTAGAGGAGGAGCAATATATACATCATCTTATCAGACCCCTATTATACTCCTTGAGAAAGGGCTGGAGAGCCTGAAACGCGTAGGAGTAGTCTGTTTTTTGTTTTTTAGTATTTGATTCAATAAAACTTTTTTATTTTTTCTACTTCTGGTGAGTTGATTGGTGCTGTTCGGTTCTCGCTGTTCTACCAATTTGATTTTCAAGTCCGCTGTTTCATCATTGGAGTGACGCACTTCCGTAGCACAGGTTCCGGCCATTCACCTAGCATCAAGGGAGAACGCCGACAGGAGATGGGTACCTCCACGTCGTCAGCATGGAGCCTTCCCGGATGGTCTGAGGCTTCGGTTATCGCCACGGCTTCAGCACGCGGGATCGCAAAAGCTACATCTACAAGGATTCAGGTATTTACATTTATACCTCTGGACACTATGGGATGCAGAAGTTAGGACGGAGAACTATATGCCAATTAAGTCACTGGGGGCACGGTTTAAGGCTGGCTCCAGTCTCTCTGGCAACTCTCTCAAATTGTTCATATTTCCCTTCCAGTTTATATCCTTATAACCATTATACATGAGATGTCTACTGGCCTTTGATTTCATACCTGTATTGCTACGGATTTAGAACCACATCGGACTTTCTATATATTTTATATTTTTTGCATTTGAGTCTCTTAGATATTTTCTTAGAGTCTCTATACCGCTATCTTCGGAGCTGGGAGTAGTTATTTACATAAGATAAACATTTCCCCGGTCTGCGGTTTGAGGTCGGGATGCAATGTTGCAATCCCCGGCCGCAATCGATAACCACAGACGTACTTTACCAATTGACCTTAATTGAGTAAGGAAACCACATTATACAATGTTGCGATCTGGCATCTTTTCATGACCGCAGACCACTTAAGCAATTTAACTTGCGGTTATGGCTTCCTTTGCTTGCCTAGAGTTACACAGTGATACAGTATTGTAATGCCGGGCTCGACCATATAACCGCAGGCACGCTTATCCAATTAACCCTTTAACAGTGCTAGAGGCCCCTTATTCCTAGCAGGTGCATTTTAGACATATTATTACATGTTAATATAACTGCAGCCAGCCAATGTAGCTCATTTTATCGTGTGTTGTCCGCTTATCTCTAGCCGGATGCACACAGACAATTCTAATGCATGCACTGGCTCTCAACTCGCAGTGGACACTTCACATTTATAATATGGTTCAGGGGATGCTGGATTGATGCCGGGGGTCTCCGGAGCTGATAGCCATTAATACCAGCACCGGAGCCCCCCGGCATGCATCCGATGCAGGACAAAATGCATTTACAGCATCTTCATTACTTTAGCGGCTACCGCTAAGGCAATGAAGGGGTTAAACACCCGTGCCAGGCTTACTGTGGTTAGCGAGGGTGGGTGAAGGGGGAATTTGGCCCTTAGTGGCTGTTTAGGCCTTGCGGGGGGGGTTGCAGGGGGACTTAACCCCTTAATACCGTTAAAGTAATAAAGGCGTTAACCCAACCGCTACCCACCCGCAAGGTCTAGACACCCATCCTTAGGGCTATTACCCCCTTCACCCACCCGGAAGGCCTAAGCACCCACCCCGGACTGACTATACCCACCCTGTACCCATTGAGTAGTATAGTGGTACATCATACCCATATAATAATAATAATAATAATAATAATATGGGCATGATAAGCCTTTATAGCACTCAATGGGCACCCTAATTACAATACACTAATGCACCAGACACACAATAATAAAACATAACTCCAAAAAAACATACTTCACTAAATAAAAACAGTAGCCAGCTAATCCAATGAATACAAGCAATAACAACATCAACAATGAATTAATTAAACCATTAACCAATCCATACAATTAATTCCTAAAACAACTCGGAATTATTTTAAACTGTAACCAATCAAACCATCTAATTACTAAACCAACTCAAAATTAATACAGTAGTCACATTAACCAATCAAACCAATTAATTTCTACAACATTAATGAATTAATTGAAACATTAAACAACAAAGAAATAAATTCAAACAATATCTGAAATAACCATTAAACGCATTAGCTAACATAATACAACATTAAGTAAAAACGAACAACAATCGCAAACATTTGATTTCCATCAAGCAGGAAAAAAACAAACAATGACATCCACATAATAAACTGTAATTAAAAAAAACAACAGCAATACCAAGCCAGAAATGCCCCCAAAATATTTTCATAATAATGTATTAGTCTGTACCCTAAAGTGGTACAGATTAATATATTATCAGTCAATGTGCCTCCCCCAAAAAAATCAAAAAACACATCCAATGAAAAAACCTGTTAAAAAAGACATTTACAAACATTCAATATATTACTTACCATTTGAAGCGCTGGCCCTCCGACTCCCGGGGAAACAGGAAGCTCACGTACCTTGAAGGCCTCAACAGCATCCGATGCCATCCGCCATGAAGATCCGGATCAGGTACCCAAGGTACCCAAATCTTCTTTTTCTTTCTTTAATCACTTTCTCCTATCTTCATCTGTCACCATTTCTTGATCTTCTTTATCTTCTATCTTCATCTGTGAATTCAAAAAGCCCCATGGTAGATCCCAACTTGTCTCGTCGTCATCTAGGGCTCAAATGTTACATAGTTACATAGTAGATGAGGTTGAAAAAAGACGTACAGTAGGTCCATCAAGTTCAACCTATGCTAAATTTAGACAACAGATACTTTATCCTATATCTATACTTACTTATTGATCCAGAGGAAAGCAAACAAAAAACCCCATTAAGGGGATAAATTAACTCCAAGACTCCAAGACTTCCTGACTCCAAGAATTGGCAATCGGATTAATCCCTGGATCAACATCCTTCCCATGTATACTTATTTGGTATATCCCTGTATACCTTTCCCATCTAAAAAGATTTCCAACCTTTTTTTGAACAAATCTATTGTATCTGCCATCACAGTCTCCATGGGTAATGAATTCTACATTTTAACTGCCCTTACTGTAAAGAACCCTTTCCTTTGTTGCTGGTGAAATTTCCTTTCCTCCAACCTTAAGTGATGCCCCTGAGTCCTTTGTACTGCCCATGGGATGAATAGTTCTTTTGAAAGCTCCTTGTATTGTCCCTGAATATATTTGTATATAGTTATCATATCCCCTCTTAGACGCCTCTTTTCTAATGTAAATAAATCTAATTTAGCTAGCCTTTCCACATAAGTTAGAATGTCCATCCCCTTTATTAATTTGGTGGCTCTTCTCTGCACTCTCTCTAGTTCCATAATGTCTTTTCTTAGGATTGGTGCCCAAAATTGTACTCCATATTCAAGGTGTGGTTTTACTAATGCTTTGTAAAGGGGCATAATTATGTTTACTTTCCTTCCATCCATTGCCCGTTTGATGCAAGATAAGATCTTGTTTGCCTTTGCAGCTACTGCATGACATTGGGCACTATTACTAAGTCTGCTGTCTACAAGCACTCCTAAATCCTTCTCCATCAAGGATTCCCCCAATATATCTCCATTTAATTTGTAAGTCGCCTTTTTATTCTTGCATCCCAAATGCATAACCTTACATTTATCTGTATTAAACCTTATTTGCCATTTACATGCCCACATTTCCTGTCTCTCCAAGTCCTTCTGAAGAGAAATTACATCCTGCTCTGATTCTATTACCTTACACAATTTAGTATCATCAGCAAAGATGGAGACTTTGCTCTCGATCCCAACCTCAAGGTCATTAATAAACAAGTTAAAAAGCAGGGGTCCCAGTACCGATCCCTGAGGTACTCCACTCACAGCCTTAAATAGGGCTTGTGACGTGACATTTAGCCTCAAAATGGTTAACAGCCACCTGATTGGCTGTTAAAACCATGTGCCGATTGAAATTTTTTTTTTTTTTTAATGACGTCACTTAAAGGGAATGATGCCAGCCAATCAGAATGGCTGTGCTTCATTTGCCTTTAAGATGATGTCACTAAATCCAAGATGGCCGGCGTCACATGGTATTTCAGCCAGAGTGTGGAATTGGTTCCCATGATCTGATTGGCTGAAATACCATGTGATGCCGGCTTTGTGATGTCATCTTAAAGGCAAATGAAGCACAGCCATTCTGATTGGCTGCATCATACCCTCATTTATAAAAAAAACGCGGTTCAGCTCCGGAGATCCACTGCACATCTACACTATGAACCACATGTATATTAAAAAACATAATTTGTAGGCGACATTTTCGTTGTGAGAAGAGGCTCTCTCAGAGCCGCTCTCTCTGCAACAGAAATGTATCGCCGGGTAAGGCCTTTTCAGAGGCTCTCTGCTATCGCTGGCAGCAAATCGCTCGTTTTGGGAATTTTGCTATGAACGGTAATGAAGGCT
Organism: Ascaphus truei; assembly: GCF_040206685.1. Lineage (NCBI taxonomy): Eukaryota > Metazoa > Chordata > Amphibia > Anura > Ascaphidae > Ascaphus > Ascaphus truei. The sequence continues at coordinate 265,090,057 of NC_134485.1, read as the reverse complement.
TGCTGAATACCGTGATAGCAACGCCCCAAAAAACGGCGATTTAAATGCCCTGGCGATAATTTTTATCAACCTTTACTGCATGAGGCCCTAAGCGTTGTCATCTCGTGACATCTTTATTAATGATGTCACTGCGGGAAGCACTCCAGTAGCAGCAGTGTGTGTTGTGATTAGCTTACCCGACTTTAAATATGCATCTACAAATGTGGTTTTTACCACTCGTCCAATTTTTTCATTTCCTCAACCCTTATGCTATCTAGAGGCGACCGTTATATAGACTCTATTATATGAATCAAATATTTCAATCATTAAACTGACCGCGTACCTCTCCTACTAATCGGGACCATGACTCCTATGTGACCATTCGGCTGCCAGCCAAAACTATGGTTTAAACATAGCAATTGACTCAGCTATGGTATGAGACTGCTGATAGTTAGATTATTCTATATGACTCAAATATTTAGATTGTTAATTTGACCACTCACCTCTCCTGTTAACTGGGACGGTGATCCATATACAACTAGGGTAACCTGTGTAACCATAAGGACTGCCACTTTGCAACCACACTGTACTATACTAGAAGTGATTAGCAAACTTACCAAATAAAATATTCACACAAACACACTCTATGGTAATGGGGAACAATGCATTAATAAATGGTTTACTCAACTGTGACCTTCAGTGTTGATATCCTAAGGTTTGCAGAGCCATTCTCAAATCAATATATACAACGATTCTCTTGGTGCATTCTCTGCTCTGCTCGGAGGGCTCCAGCTGAGCCCTAAACAAACCATTTAACTCTAGCAACTAGAGAAACTATTTGGCAAATGTGACGGTGAGGGGGTACCCAGGCCAATAATAAAGGTATTATGCCTGGCTGGGTGCCACTGAGCCATATTGGGGAGTTTGAAGTGTCAGCTTTGCAACCCAGTCATGCCATGTGCACTGTATTTCAATAAAGATGTATGTGTGTGTTTTACTGTTCCAGTAGTACTAACCAGTGAAGATTCGCAGGGCAGGAGTTTCAGGGATGTTGTTAGGGTATGTTTGGGTAGAAGGGGGTCAGACTTGCTGGTTACCCCGAAACATGTACCCAGGAATCTTAGTAGATCTCTGGAGACATGAAAACACTGACCACTGGAAAAAATGCTCCCTACATAGCAGTTAGCGGCTCATTGCCAGATCTCCCTGCTTCAGCACAGACCAAAACAGTAAGACCGTGCATGGGGAAATCATATCCCAGGGTCCCCTGAGATATATGCCCAAACACCCAGAACCCAGTGTAGGGGTTCAGTGTTTCTTCCACCAGGTATAAGGTGGTGGGAACAAAAATGTTTTTAAGTTCAGCGCTTGAGGAATAAAAGCGGCTGTTTGCTAACTTTGGTTAGAAATCTCCTAGCATGCTGAAACTTGCTGTGCGCGTAGTTCATGGAGAAATATGGAAAACACCCATTGCGTAATTTTTATAAGATTTTGTAAAAATTGATGAATGAAAGTCCCCCTAAAATAGTGTATTAAACATGTTAGGCACATTTAGGCTTTTATACAGGCCACCGGGGACCGGGAAACACTCATTTATTGTAGCCCCCACTTAGTATGCGTCTAATGACTCACTAAATGAGCTGAGGATGTGCAGCTCCGGACTTCTAAGGCATCCTGCTGGCTTGGTGCCACGATGTCTGTAAAAGCCCGGAGTTTAAAGGGCTCAGTGTACCCAAGGTGTAAGATGGTATGGGGTTCCTCTAGTGTAAAGTCTGGGCAGTTTGGCAAATGGTGGCCAGCCCAGACTTAGTGTTGCCAGATAGAGGGTCTGTGTCTCATATGCTAAGGGGCAAAGGTGCATGGTTGGCGTATGCTCTTAGCAGAATGAGAAACCCCCTCTACCAGGTTTCTAAAGTATTGGCAACTCCAGGATAGGTGGGAAAAATGATTCCCATGGAGAGATTGGCTGCACTGTTTAGGTATAGAAATTTTAACCCTATAAAAAACCCTGCAGCCCATCGGGAATCAGTTCAACAGATTCATTGTATTTTATTGTATTGTATGTCTTTATTTATATAGCGCCATTAATGTACATAGCGCTTCACAGAAGTAATACATGTGGTAATCCAATAAATAACAGATAATATAAATAAAAGATCATGGGAATAAGTGCTTTATACATTAAGGAAGAGGAACCCTGCTCCGAGGAGCGTACAGTCTAATTGGTAGGTAGGGAGAAACTACAGAGACAGTAGAAGGGAGTTCTGGTAAGTGCATCTGCAGGGGGCCAAGCTTTATGTGCCATGTGTTCAGAATAGCCACAGTGCTATTCATATGCTTCTTTAAGCAAGTGTGTCTTAAGGTGGGTTTTAAAGGTGGATAGAGAGGGTGCTAGTCGGGTACTGAGGGGAAGGGCATTCCAGAGGTGAGGGGCAGTCAATGAAAAAGGTTTAAGGCGGGAGAGGGCTTTAGATACAAAGGGGGTAGAAAGAAGACATCCTTGAGAAGAACGCAAGAGTCTGGATGGTGCATAACGAGAAATTAGGGCTGAGATGTAAGGAGGGGCAGAAGAGTGTAAAGCTTTAAAAGTGAGGAGAAGAATGGAGTGTGAGATGCGGGATTTGATCGGAAGCCAGGAGAGGAATTTCATGATGGGAGATGCTGAGACAGATCTAGGAAAGAGTAGCGTGACTCTGGCAGCAGCGTTTAGGATAGATTGTAGGGGAGACTGGTGAGAGGCAGGAAGGCCGGACAGCAGGAGGTTACAGTAATCAAGACGGGAGAGAATGAGGGCCTGAGTCAGAGTTTTCGCAGTCGAGCAACAGAGGAAACAGAGGAAAGGGCGTATATTTGCTATATTGTGGAGGGGAGATGGTGAGACAGATCTAGGAAAGAGGGGAGATGCTGAGACAGATCTAGGAAAGAGTAGAGTGATTCTTGCAGCAGCGTTAAGGATAGATTGTAGGGGAGACAGGTGAGAGGCAGGAAGGCCGGACAGCAGGCGGTTACAGTAATCAAGATGGGAGAGAATGAGGGCCTGAGTCAGAGTTTTAGCAGTCGAGCAACAGAGGAAAGGGCGTATCTTTGTTATATTGCGGAGGAAAAAGCGACAGGTTTTAGAAATGTTTTGAATGTGAGGGGCAAATGTGAGAGAGGAGTCGAGTGTGACCCCAAGGCAGCGTGCTTGGGCTACTGGGTGAATGATCGTAGTTCCAACAGTAATGTGGAAGGAGGTAGTGGGGCCAGGTTTGGGAGGAAGTATGAGGAGCTCTGTTTTAGCCATGTTGAGTTTAAGGCGGCGGAGGGCCATCCAGGATGATATAACAGAGAGACATTCAGAAACTTTGGTTTGTACAGCAGGTGTAAGGTCGGGTGTTGAAAAGTATATTTGTGTGTCGTCAGCATAGAGGTGATAATTAAACCCAAAAGATGTTATTAGGTCATCTAGAGAGAGTGTGTACAGAGAAAAGAGAAGAGGTCCCAGGACAGAGCCCTGGGGTACCCCCACAGAGAGATCAATAGAGGAGGAGGAGGTATTAGCAGAAGAGACACTGAAAGTACGATGGGAGAGGTAGTATGAGATACAGGATAGAGCTTTGTTCCGAATGCCAAGAGTATGGAGAATGTGAAGGAGAAGAGGGTGGTCCACGGTGTCAAATGCTGCAGAGAGGTCGAGTAATATGAGCAGAGTGTAATGACCTCTGTCTTTGGCAGCATGGAGGTCGTGAGTTATTTTAGTGAGGGCTGTTTCCGTGGAGTGAGCAGTGCGGAATTCAGATTTTAGTGGGTCTAGGAGAGAATAGATGTTGAGAAAATGGAGTAAGCGAGCGAATACAAGACGTTCAAGGAGTTTAGAGGCAAAAGGCAGGAGGGAGACAGGCCGATAGTTAGAAAGACAGGTAGGGTCAAGCTTGCTGTTTTTGAGTAATGGTATGACTGTTGCATGTTTGAAGGAGGATGGAAAGGTTCCAGAGCAGAGGGAGGAGTTAAAAATGTGCGTGAGCGTAGGGATTATAGTAGGAGCTAGAGGTTTTAGGAGATGGGAGGGAATGGGGTCAAGAGGGCAAGTGGAAGAGGAAGAAGAGGCGATCAACAGCGACACATCCTCTTCTGAGACAGTGGAAAAAGAGTCAAGGAAGGCAGGAGGAGAGTTAGGAAGAGGTGTAGTATGGGAGGAAGAAACAGAGGGGATGTTCTGACGTATGGATTCCACCTTTTCCTTAAAATAGTCAGCAAAGTCCTGAGCGGAGATGGAGGAAGGAGAGGCAGCTGAGGGTGGTTTGAGTAGAGTATCAAAGACAGAGAACAGTCGGCGTGGGTTAGACTTGTGCATGTTGATTAGTGAAGAAAAGTAGGCTTGTTTAGCTTGCGAGAGGGCAGAGTTGAAACAGGATAGCATAAATTTGTAGTGAAGGAAGTCTGCAAGAGTATGAGATTTCCTCCAGAGGCGTTCAGAGGAACGAGTGGAGGAACGCAGCATGCGTGTGTGGGAATTTAACCAGGGTCTAGGGTTAATAGGGCGAGTGCGGCAGACAGAAAGAGGGGCATGTAGATCAAGAGAGGAGGACAAGGCAGAGTTGTAGTTCCTGACCAGTTTGTCAGGGTCTGTAGCAGAGCTTAGAGAGGAGAGGGAGGAGTGTAACGTGGACTCAAAGTCAGGTAAGTGAATAGAGCGCAGGTTTCTGCAGAACCGGGAGGTAGATGGAGGTGGAGAAGGGGAGAAGCGAGATAGAGAGATTGAGATGTGGTGATGGTCAGAGAGGAAAAGGGGAAATGGAGAAATCAGAGAGAGAGAAGTTTTTAGTGAAAACCAGGTCTAAGTAGTGGCCATCCTTGTGGGTTCTGGCTGCAGTCCACTGTTGAAGGCCAAAAGAAGAGGTTAGAGAAAGAATGCGGGAAGCCCAAGGGAGAGAGGGGTCATCAATGTGGCAATTGAAGTCCCCAAGGAGAAGAACAGGGGAGTCTGAGGAGCGGTAGAAAGAGAGCCAGGATTCAAAGTGAGAGAGAAAGGCAGAAGGGGGATGAGTAGAGGTAGGTGGGCGATAGATGACCGCCACATGAACAGGGAGAGGAGAGAAGATCTGGACAATGTGAACCTCAAAGGAGGGAAAGGCAAGAGAGGGGGGAATAGGAAGAGTTCGGTAACGGCAGAGAGAGGAGAGCAGGAGCCCCACACCTCCACCCCTGCCATCAGGGCGAGGAGTGTGGGAGAAGGAAAGGCCACCATAAGAGAGGGCAGCTTCCAGAGCAGAGTCAGACTGAGTGAGCCAGGTCTCAGTTATAGCAAAGAGAAGCAGGGAGTGAGAGAGAAAGAAGTCATGCACAGAGAGGAACTTGTTAGAGAGGGAGCGAGCATTCCAAAGGGCACAGGAGAAAGGGAGAGAGGAGGAAGGGTGGCAGGGGATGGGTATGAGGTTGGAGGGGTTAACACCAGAAGGAGTAGAAGTTGTATGTGGGAGGCGAGGATGAGAGCAAGTAGAAATAAGGCAGGGACCAAGAATCATCCAAGAATAACAAGATTCATCAAAGACTTTGTTAGATCTCCAGATTCCAAGTGCATTACCATGGTGGCAGAACAAAGGAAGTTACTCCATCAGAGTACACAGCGGTGGCAACTTGCACCTCTGACCGAGGACAGTTCCAAGCCGTTTCGCGAGCAACTCCTGCTCCTGGGAAATTGCTCCTAAAGACTTTGTTTTTCAATATTAAATTTTGGAAACAATTTATTTCATTTGCCCCCGTCCCAATATGTGTATTTTGAGTGTAATTGTGTGTATGTCAATTCGTGGAATAAATTACAATTTATTTTATCTCCTTGCTTTGCTCAATCATATGATCCCGGGTATAAATGTGTTAAAAGTGCTGGTCTCCCGTGACAGTAAACCACTAGGGGGAGCAGTGTAAAAGACTAATATAGTTTGAAACCACAGTCTATACCAGTACACTGAATGTGCAGGATGGTAAAAGCTTTGTATGCTGACCTCACTAAGGGTTAAGGTGACGGAGAGCAAAGTGATCTACTGCACACAACTGTAGGTGCACCTTACACCAGCCACTTGGTAGATCCACGTAGAAGGTTAACATCGGGTCTTTGCAGCAGAAACCAGGATCAAAACATACATTTTATAGGTGTAACCTAGCATTGCCTACCTTTCCCTAGATGGGTTAAGAAACGGAGAGTGCTAAATCTGCAGTATATGTAACCAGGGGTATATCACACATCCCCTCAACTATGGTGGCAGAGACTAGGGGCTCTATGCAGTAAGCGGCGAAAAAGTGCAATGGCCAAGCTTACCGATTTGCCATGATGTTGACGATTTTCCCTCTCCGTATGTAGTAAGTGCCGAATCCCTTAAAAATCAAGTAAAAAACATTTCCGCCCACTCGCACGATGATTTGCCGATCACACACAGGTTTATCGGCGTGCATGGCGGGGTGCTGTTAGGTACGCCAATCAAACTTCTTGCTGAATCAGGTGAAGCAAGCATGTATTGGATTGCGCGGCATATTTAAAGGCAACGTGTACTGTTAATCATTCTCTGTGTTGTTGGGAGTGAGAGAGAGAGACACGCACAGAGCTGGGCGATTTAATATTTGCATATTGACTGAGAGACTTGTTGTGTATTGTGAGAGCTTTGTCCTTTGTTGTTTTGTTTACATCTTTGTCTTGTTTTGTATGTGTAAGTGTTTATTGTTATTGGCTTTACATTTGTTTTCTGTTCTTTGTGAGTGCTAGAGGTATGGCCGCAAGGCGTGGGAAGAGTGATGCTGGTGTGAGTGGTACTGCTAGACGTGCTAGTACGTGTCGGAGTGAACGTACTGTTCAGGGGAGTGATGTTGCTGGGAGTGCGAGTGCTGTTGCTGAGAGTGCGAGTGCTGTTGCTGGGAGTGCGAGTGCTGTTGCTGGGAGTGCGAGTGCTGTTGCTGGGAGTGCGAGTGCTATTGCTGGGAGTGCGAGTGCTGTTGATGTGAGTGTGAGTGCTGCTGGTGGCTCAGTTGCTGATGGGGTGTCTGGTGGTGGCGTGCTTGCTGGTGGCCCGCTTTTGGAGTCTCTTCCATTGGAAGAAGGAGAGTCCAGTCAGCACCAGTCAAGCTATGAGCCCAAACGTGCTCGGAAGAAACGTGTGGAGCAGCCACGTAATCCTCGCTTCAATGACAACGAAAACACAGCTCTTGTCACTGGGATTCTGGAGCACTACGACAGTCTGTTTGGTCATTTAGTATGTAAGTCTACCTTTGCATTCATTATTCAAATACATGTTATCGTAGGTCATGTGAGGTGTCATAATATGCAAATATGGGTCCATAATGTCTAGCAATTTAACTTTTGTTGTAAACACATATTTTAATCATGCTTTACAACGACAAGAACACTCAATTGTTCAATTTGTGCAAACTTCATACAATATTCATGCAAGCTTCATTACATGTCTATGTTTACAAGTGAATGCTCATGGGCTACACATATTACACCTAAACAAGCATGTTTGGTATCTCTTGGAACAGCTAGCATTGTAGGAAATGGTTAGTTGTATTAGTAAGAATTAACGTCATATATTTTTTATGTATTTCAAGCGCGGACAAGTTCAGCATCCAAAACAGAAAAGTGGAGACAAATACTACTTGGTGTGAATGCGTGTGGGAATCGTGTCAGGTAACCGGAATAATTGTCGCAAGAGATTTGACGATATTAGGGCAAAATTAAAAAAAAAAATACAACAACGCTTGCATGCTTCTGGCACTGGAGGTGGCCCGCTAGCACAACGTCTCATCTTAACTCCATTGGAGGAGCAGCTTCGAGAAAAATTACTTCCTGTCGTCGTTTAGGGTTTGGCCGGTGACAGAGATATTGGAATTTATTCGTCAGAATTTTTTCCACCAGGTGGGAAATGTTACTGTACTAGGCGTGTCGTAGGTTACAGTTATTTTCTATATTTCCGCTGCTATTTATACTTTCTTCCCAATAGAACCATACCTACATCTATATATGTATATATGTCTCTCTCTCTATATATATCTATCTATCAATATATATTTGTATTTCGTTGTCCTACTACAATCACTAAATAATATATAACGTGGCACTGCGTGCTCATTTGCATGTCATCTCCCACAATCCTTTGCTGCAGTGGAAGCAATTTATGCTGGCAGAATATGGAGAACAACAGGGTTGCACACATGTCTAAGACATGCAAATGAGCAAACATTAATATGTACTGTTGCAGTACATACATATATATAATAGTAATTTATATTTAATTTATTTAACACCTACAAACACGACATTACTGCCTCTTCAAATCATGCATCGAAGATATTGCATGCAACGGCCAACAAACATCACTTGCACTAACACATTTGCTTTTGTTTAGAAAAAGGTCCTTTTTTCTTCATCTCATATACAGAGAGCATAATGAGGCACACGTTGCATATGTTATGTTATTGTGTTCATAGGTAGCACACTTCAGACTACTATTTAGCTCATCTACCATTGTGTTCAAGCAGCTGCAATTAATATGTCATCACAGCATACACGTGAACTCAGGGGGTGGGGTTGTGCACACAGCCAAATAACAGGGTCATGTTACGGTCAACTTTGTTGACACAATTTTCTGCTGCTTGAATTAATTGAAAGGTCAGGGTGATTTTAGTTTTTGGGGGAGGGACTAGTTCTTAAAACCTGACAAGCTAAACAGAAGTTAATCACACTCATTTGAAATGGTAACTCTGCAGTATGTACAAAATCACCCACCAAACCATTATGTATCAAACCATACGTTACACATTCGTTCACTCAGATCTATTGTTCAACTTATATCAACACCACATTATGACACCAGTAGCGTCTGTGAGCGACACACTGCATGTCTTCTGTTGTTGAGTGGCAGCCACATTCACGCCTGCAACAGCTTCTATTAATGTAGCACACATATCCTGTAACAAAAACAATAACTTTACCAATATTACCTACTTAATGATAAGCATTGTCAACGTTGATCTCATGATAGTGATGTACATTATTATTGTGATATTACTGCACAACATATGCAGGGTATGTCCAATATTCATAATAATTTGCTAACGCATTACTGCATAAACATTGTATGTTGTACTGTATGTTAGTGAACTAAAAAGTCCAAAGTACACTGGCATGTACACTGGCGACACACTTTATTCGAGCTCGGCTAGTCCCACGAATTCGGGTATACCCGGGTGTATTGAGGTTTGTGACTGTTTTCTGCCCGAGTGCATTGAGGTATTTTCCAAGCAGGGATTGAAGCATTTTATTCCCGCTGGCTGCAATACTGCACAGTATATATATATATACTGCATTACAATTCATGAATTTATGCCATCTGGTAGACACGCGAAGCATTGCAGCCTATTAAATCCTAATCATTATCATTTAACAGATCAGCCGCCCATCAGCCAGGCATGAACCCAGGCTGGGAAGGCAAACACAACGGGGCTTGTCAGAGGTGAGGAGCGGCGCATTCCAGGTATCTGCCAGGTACATACTGGGTATTTGCTCGAATAAAGTGTGTCGGTGCAGTACATTGTTATTACAACGAATAATGTTCAGTTTGCCACACACATTTTCAAATCATGAAGTGATGCTGTTAGTTAGCCATAAATACTCAAGAAACACTAACTCAATGTTCATTATGTACACATGTCCATTAACAACTGATGATATTGTTGTATATAGTTGCTCCTGGAGGACATGTGTCACCTGAGACTGAACAAGTGTATTCACCGGGGTCATGCAGCTCATCGCACCTGGAAGTAGAGTGTATGAGGTGCAGGGCATATAATATGTTCATTTATATATGTTATGTTGTCATGTTAATTAATTGTTTTTGACATGTTATTTAAATTGGATCAGTTAGTGTCATTGAAAATGAAGTGTTTTAAGAGAACATGTATTGTGTTTGTGATTTAAAGTATCATGTAGGAGTTGTGAGGTTTGGACAACCTTTCATTCATTCTTATTTCACACTGAGTCGAAACATAATTCTTAAGTCAAGGTACATTTTAATGTGACGTCATAAAACGTATGGAAACATGTTAGGTGTTACTTGTTATCACAGTGTATAATTACATAGTAAAACAGCAGACATTAGCATGCCATTTCATCATGTCTTCATTTATTTTTAGAACATGATGATGCCAAAGACACAGAAATGCAATCAAGTGACCATGAAGAGGTTCCTATTCAAAGAGTAACACAGGCCATTCCTCCAGCAAGTAACACATACGCAGCAATAGCCGCATCTGAAGAAAAAATTGATGAAGCAGAAAATCGTCGCCATTCAGATCTGATGTCAGTGCACGAAAGGATGATATCACTGCAGGAAGAAACAATATCACAATTGTCACATCTCCACAGAGTCTTCATTGAAGTTCCTAAACAGATACAAAAATTAAACACGACATTAGAAGCAGTAGTTGTTCAGCTAACCCAAGCTAATCACTTGAGAATGACTACAACAGCACATCATTTCAACTTTAACCCATCAGAGGAAGGATCTTTAGATGCTGCTACTTTTTCACCCCATGCATCTGATCTTCATTCCCCAGGTCAGGATGTTACCGGTACAGTAGCTGAAAGTTCTGTGCATGTTCCTCTCAACATCCAACCGCTGCCATCTGTAGAAAGTCTGGAGCTGACACCTACAAAGGAGGCACCAAAAAGAAAAATGCACAAGCAGTTACTACTGACCAGTTTTTGGAAACAAACTAAAAAACACAAACATGAAACGGAGCAAGCATCAGTTGTGCACTGTGTACCAACTTGTTCACAAGTGTCACAGGCCACAAGTCCTGCCCATGAAGTGTCACAGGCCACAAGTCCTGCCCGTGAAGTGTCACAGGCCACAAGCCCTGCCCGTGAAGTGTCACAGGCCACAAGCCCTGCCCGTAAAGTGTCACAGGCCACAAGCCCTGCCCGTGAAGTGTCACAGGCCACAAGTCCTGCCCGTGAAGTGTCACAGGCCACAAGTCCTGCCCATGAAGTGCCACAGGCCAGTCAAACTGGCTCTGTTTTGCTTAAAGTTGTAGCCAAATGGAAAAAATAAATCATCAGACAACAAGCAGGCCTGTGACTCGGTCTCAAAAGGAAAAAAAAAAGAATAAATGTTATAATTAATTAAATCTGTTTTTGGCCTTGTTTTGTTGACTTGAGATTATCTAATGAATATTGTATGTATGATCAAGACCTGTTGTTTCCAAACATTCAAGTATGTCCTGGTACACGTGAAGGTTTGGAAATGTTCACAGTCCGAATGAATGCATAATGTAATTAATATTTATGTATTAATCATCTGTTCAGTAATGGTCCAACATTACACACTTGCAATGTTTTGAGAAGCTGACATTCACTTAGCTGCAAAACATTGTATTTGGGTGTGTTTGGTAGGTAATTTAGGTAATCATTGCATGTTAATAGTATTCACATGCAAGTTAAAATAAATATAGATTTAACTGTTAACATTCTACATTTCAGTTTTGTGCAGGATGAACTGTCAAATATTACTTACCTTCACCTTCCTTGAAGCTTCTTAATGTTGGCCTTTCAACATGTATGAGTACTGGTTTCAATAACATATCTGTGAATGTGTAGTAATATATATGTAGTATCTATGGATATATGTACACACACAGTGTATAACTAAAATATATATATATACAGGCATACCCCGCTTTAAGTACACTCACTTTATGTACACTCGCGAGTAAGTACATATCGCCCAATAGGCAAACGGCAGCTCACGCATGCACCTGTCATCACGTCCTGAACAGCAATACCGGCTCCCTACCTGTACCGAAGCTGTGCGCAAGCAGGGAGACTATAGAGTCTGTTACACATGCCTTATTTACATCACTTATGCACGTATATAACGATAGCAGTACAGTACATGCATCGATAAGTGGGAAAAGGGAGTGCTTCATTTTAAGTACATTTTCGCTTTACATACATGCTCCGGTCCCATTGCGTATGTTAATGCGGGGTATGCCTGTATATATATTAATGTTTTAAATATGTAAATTTGTCTAGAGGTTTTTTATCAAAACGTATATACTGTATGATGCTTCCTTGTGAAAACACAGTATTGAAATAAAACAGGCCTTATGTTAGTGAAATATACATGATCTGACCCTTTAACAATATGGGCCTATTATTATGAAGCACTTAATTAACTCACCTTGATCAGCATTTAAATAGGTTTAATACAAGGCCTACTTACTGCCATCAATATGTTCAGTATAGAAGTGGATTAAATAGATATATTATAGGTTGTAACACTACAGGCCTTGTAAACTCACAAAAGGCCTTGTTTGATGTTAACTCCAAATTGGACACAGCTGACTCTAATATGCCCTCAAACATACTTACCCTGTAATGTTTAAACCTTTAAATAAGTCTGACCAATATAACAATCCCTGTTTACATATAAGGCCTTAAATACCTTAACATACACACACACACACACACACACATATATATATATATATATATATATATATATATATATATATTTCATAGTTGGTTTTTGAGACATATATATATATATATATATATATATATAATCAAAAAATAAATAGATGATACCGTTCTGTGGCTAACGAAATGCTTTTATTTGTGCGAGCTTTCGAGATACACTGATCTCTTCTTCCGGCGATGTTACAATGCATGAAGCAAGGATAACTTAAAAACAGTGTCTCTTGGAATGTTATCTGTGCTTCTCCTTCCCCCGGTGTGGATGTGTTTTATGGCTAGAGGTGTCAAACATTGAAGCTCGGCTAACACGGTACTGATACCTCTACATGTATATATATATATATATATATATATATATATATATTGTAAAATATACATATGTATATGTGTTTATGAGATATATATATATATATATATATACACATATAGTCAAACTGTGTGAGACAGACAGGGAGTTAACCAGACATAAAGATACACACAGTGAAATGTTGAAAAAAGGACAGAGAAAAACACTGTAGCATTTCTCACCCACATTGTTTTTTAATTAAAATCCTAAACTTATTTTGAGAATGTAGATTACGTTAAAAAAAAATGTAACTTTCACAGTGAAAAGGCAATCTTAACCAAAAAATGTGTGCCAATTTTTTCAACACATTTAAATAGGTGGTTTAAAAAAGGAGTGAAACATGGAACTTGAAGTCTGACCTTGACAAAAAAGCCATAAAAGATAACATTTAAATAGTTTCACATTCAGAAGAAAAACCCTACAACTCAAAGATTCACACACAGAGACGTAGCAATGGCACAAAATAGAACACTGAACACCCATCCGCATAAATCTTATAAAATAATGATCGCAGAGGCCATCATATCAACTGAACAACACAAAGCCAACGTCGGGCAGATCTATGACTTGATCAGAAGTAAATATCCATATACCAAGACCCGTGCCACGCTGGAAATTGTAAATCATCTGTACGATTCACTTTATCATCAAATTAATGTTTTGAACGTGTCCAGGATAACCTATGAAAGGTATGGATTTTGGCAGATTGCACCACAATTTAAAATTACCATGGAACATGGCACATATCTTCTTATAAATAGCATATTTATTCCTAATACCAATAGCAATGGATCCGCTACTACTGTTCCATCTGAATCGATACCTGCTGCAATATCTGCACCCTCCATTCCTGAAGCACAGATGCAAGTTGAACATAACTACAATGATGTTTTTCCAAACCTTTTTGGTGAAAACACATTAGAATGGCAAAACCAAGAACTGTACGTACCTCCGGACGTATTGTTTGAAGAAGGCAGTGGCGATTCCTATGAGCGCCTCATGGAGATGTGTGTCGTACAGGATTCAACGGTTGCGTCAACCATGGATGAAAATGCATTGTCTTTCTGGAGCGACCAGTTGCAGCCTAACGAAGTGTTACTTCTACAAGAATGGTAAATATAATAATTGTTATGCGTTGACTCACCGTTAAAAGTTTAATTTTTTTTCTATTCACCATGTTTACGCTAAATGCGTGGATACAGCGTAACATTGCAGACAGCATACAGTAGAGGCAACGTTTATTCTAACATTTGCCGTAAACTAGCCGGGTTACATTCTGGGTATGTGCTGGGTATGTGCTGGGTATGTTCTGGGCTAGTTTGAGGCACGTTTAAGGCATTTCTGCATTGACTAACGACCCATAGGATTAACACAGCAGGGATCCCTGGCAGTCCAATTCAGTTTGAATGGGACTGCCAGGGACCCCCGCTGTTAATCTGATAGGCCATTAATCAATGCAGAAAGGCATGTATTCAGAATGTACCTGGGTGTTTCCTGGGTTTTTTGGTGAATTGCCACTGGTTTTTGTTCGAATAAGAGTTGCCTCTACTGTAACATGTAGCGTTCCCAAACACATTGTTTCCTATTACAATATACTACAACCAGAAACATTACTACACATTGGTAACGGAATAAATATACCTAGTTTCCTATCTCTTAAAAAATATCATTGCAACATGTTACCATAACTTTAACACACACCTATTTTTTTTTTCATGCAACATTTAACAAAAGAGGGTCGGCCACATATGACGTGGGACACTTGTCATGTGCCAAGGCGTCCTTAAAAAGGATTACGGGTGTAAGCCCCGCCCCCAACCGACGTGCGCGCGTCAAAGCCTATTGGCTGTATCCGTTTGTTATTGTTACGGTCACTGCACTATGTCATGCGTGCGCGTCTGTGTTTGTGGGCGTTCACAGTGCGGTAGCCCAATGTTAATTCAGTGGGAGGAGTGTTTGCGTGCACTTCACGCTGCCTTAACATGACGTCACACGTATTGTATTCGCTCATTGGGTGATCGCCCGTTGTTTCCGTCCACACACGTCCGTTGAAAAAGATTATAGAAGTACGTGTTTAGAAAGAATGTATTTTCGCGTTCATTGGATTTGAAAGAAATATAATATGCTTAATGCTAGTAACAACATGTATTGAACGCACAACGTACACATTGTTTAGCGCATGCGCTAAAAACTTAGTCGACCCAATCGGGAAATGCGTGCGCAAATTAAGATGTGCGCGCACATTATTATGTATACTGCCAACGGAAAGATCATATCCATAGTTATGGCTGCTACACAATTAACAAAAGGATACATAATGCACTTCTAACATATAAGTAAATAACGCGTGGATATACACAATCAAATAGAGATGTGTAATGCGTTGTCACGGCGACACATATAAAGGTGCCATCTGTGACCATCATCTGTTTGCTGTAATTCAGAGATGTCGGGGAAGAATCAATGGGATCAATGTATGATTTCAGAAGAGTCCAACGTTATATGAGATGATTGTGAGGAGGAGCGACCGACTAATATACTACATATGCAACAATTTTTATAATGCTTGCAGCGCATATTAACAAACAATCCAAAATGTGATCCGGTTATGCCTATATTTCATAACCACTTAATTAACTTAATTAACATAATGATGTTGCTAAACAGTGCAGTTTCTAAATTTAATGTGTGTTCTTTCTTTTGTACTAACATTATATGCCATGCTCTGTGTAATATATAACAACCATTGCCACTCTGCAAACACATTAGTGTAGTATATTGTATAATGGAACGTATGACTGTAGAAATTATGTAAAGGAGACTTAAAACCAAGTAGCCATTTCATGTAAAAATTCTCATGTTACATGGGGATGTTGTTAAAATTGTTTTTGAGTGTGGCAAATAATTTTAATGCCAAGATGTAGTGCTCAACTATAATGCATGATGTTAAGAATATTAGGTACAGATCATGTAAACATGTAAGTTTCAGTGTATATTTAATTTACCAAACTAACTATATTTTACTGTGTTGATTAAACCTTCAACACATACATAGTAATGTGAATATGATGATATAAGCTACCATAATAAACCTGATGGTATCAATTGACGGTGTTATACATGCAGCATACACAAATTGATACAGACACAAACAGTTGTCTTGAAAAGTGTGCGTATGCAAATGTGCACGTGATTGACGTTCATATGTTGAGAATACTTGTAAATGATCATCATAATAATGATGAACTGACGTGAATGACATTCCAACTATATTAACAACATTGTCATTGTGAGAAATGAATTATGCAAAATTACTAATAAATTAGTGAAATATTTTGGTTTGTGTTAACAGTTTGACACTTGTTACATGTAGGTCACATCAACACGCATGTGTGACTTATACATAAACATGTGACAATGTAAAACTAATCTTTACAAATAATTGATACCATTACTAATCACATACATTGCAACATAGAAGATGTACAAAGCATTGGTGTGATTACAGGCATTTATGCATGGAGTGTTATGATCACTCATGTGCATCCGTCATTAATCACCACCCCTATGGAAAAAACTAGCAGCATTTATCCCCTTCTCTCCACCCACCCCTATATTAGATTAATGGAAATTGTAAGGGAACATACATTAAATGTGATGTCATGTCACTAATCATTTTCAAATACAATGCACATGAAAGCTCAATAGTAGCTAAACGCATGTACATGATACAGAAACTAGATGTATGTAAGATTTGATTTTTGACAACTATGTTGGGTTTATACATCCTATAATTATACGTATATAGAGGTAGGCACATGTTATGACAGATGTCATTTCATATACATACCATGATCAGTCATAGAGGAGATATACCTATAAAAAATGGAACAATATATAAATTGCAAACATTGACATGACATCTTCATTAACGTAAGCAACACAACAAAGTGTCTATTTGGTGTTACATATGAAACACCATGTATATTTTGTCACATAAATTATGAAAAGCAGGCTGGTGTACACATCATATTGATGCGCATGTTACAGTGTAACAATAACATTGTATGTAACCATACTGCAAGAATGAATGACTATGGCCATACTATGTGTATTGTGTTAGCATAATCAACAACACAATGTTACGAAATTACTCATTTGTTACACCTGTTGTATTCACATACACACAACTAATTTACATTCGAAGAAGGATAATATAACCTGTGCAAGAATAACATACCGGTGCCACATGCCTTTGTCCACACAGCAGAGAAGAGAAAGGTGTGCAACCCATATTCATCTGTGTCCTAACAGAAGGTTATGTTAAAAAATGTAGTGTTAATATAACATAATTAATATATAAAAGTAGTACTATTAACATATATGTATTTACTTACAAGAAAAAAAAGTATTTATGACATTCTGGCGTGTCTCGGCACCACTGGCTGTTTGTTCATTTTCAGCTGGTACATTGGTGGGATGCTCCTCTACCAAAGCCTCACCTATGTCTGCGTGTACATTATGTCTGACTGCCACATTGTGCAAAATGCAACAGGCAATGTTAATATCAGACACTTTTTGTGGCTTATATTGAAGTGCCCCACCAGTTCTGTCGAGACACCTAAATCTTGTTTTGAGAAGGCCAAATGTCTTCTCTATAACGGATTGCGTAGATATATGGGCAGCATTGTACCTCTCCTCTGCTTCAGTTTGAGGGTTTAGCACCGGGGTCAAGAGCCACGGCCTAATTCCGTATCCTGAGTCACCTATAATCAATGGAGCACACATAAGGTAACATTAGTGATAACATTCTAAAATAAAATCATTCCTAAACAAAAATGAGGTTTGTGTTACAACATCCAAATATGTACTCACCCAGCAGCCAACCAGGTCCAAAATGGCCTTCTTCGAAAACATGGAAGACTGATGAGTTCCTCAGGATAGAGGAATCGTGACTGGAACCAGGGAATTTGGCTACCACATACATTATCTTCATCGTGGCATCGCATTCCACCTGTACATTCAGGGAATGGTAGTGCTTACGGTTGCGGTAAGCATGCTCACTCTGACTAGGCGGAATCAAAGCAACATGGGTGCAATCGATTGCACCCAGCACACATGGTATCCCGGCTATGGCATAAAAGCCATTCCTGACTTCTAGCCACTGTGTCTGCTCTTTAGGAAAATAAATATAATTCCTAGCGCGTCTATTGAGTGCATAGAGAAACTGGGTAAAGGCCCGCGAGAATGTAGATTGCGAGACCCCGCCCACTATGCCCACAGTTGTCTTTAATGACGCGGAAGCAAGATAATGTAATGAGCACAGCATTTTAACAAGCCCAGGGACTGCACGACCTCTGGCTGTCAAAAAATCAAAATCTCCCCTTATCTCTTCATAAAGAGATAAGATTGCTGCTGAACTCAAACGATAGCGACTTACTATCTCCTCCTCACTCATCCCATCTAACAGGGTTCTCTCCCTGTACACACGCGGACGAGCCACAACTTCTCTCCTCTGTCTTCACCTCTGATCTCCTGTCCCTCTCCCTGTCCCTCTCCCTGTCCCTGTCGTGTCTGCGTGCCTGTCCCTGTCACTGTCCCTGGCTCTGTCCCTCCCTTGCCCTATGTCATTCTCTTCATCAGCAAGCCACTTGTGCAAAAGAATGTTACGACGTCTCCTAAACAAGCGCAACATTTTGAAATCTGTAGCTGTGAATGAGCAGGTAATGGCCATCCTTTAAATAGCTATGTGATGATGTCAGGTGAGTTTGTAAAATGCAACGTGTTACATTAACATATTAAAGTACTTGCCTCCCAAGCTGTATCCATTTGATCTAAGAAGTATTATTTCTGTGTATTCAGCAGCCAATCCTGATATTTCACAATGATGTAACGTGAAGCTTTGTACAAGCATTCATTGTAAATGATTAGTGAAATGTGTAATGCATGTAGCACCTCTGAACGCAACACTCAGTCATGTAATTATGCTAAAAGCATGAGATTGACGTAGAAAAAGTTTGCAGCAACATGTCTAATTTGCCATGTTAGTGTCACATGTTCACAACAATGAATTCTCGTGTGCATATGCATACATTTATGTCATGAGGATAGTTGCTATTGAATCAGTTTGAAACGTGTAACAATGAGTAACTATTGTAGATGTGTGTATGAGTTAGCATGAATTGCTTGTAATGCAACGTTTACAATGTAAACATGCAATTTGATTGACTGTCCAATAGCAGACGTCATCAAAAAAGGGAGGACACAAAGTACATGTAAACATGAGAAGAAAGATGTACATGAACGTTTGACGATGCGTTACACATTACAAGCATTGTCTAATGTAAAGCAACATGAATGGTGGCTGTGTTAGATGTGTGACATGGGTAACATCATATAATAAATTGTCGCACAGTTCAGTAACATGTATGATATGATGTGATGTTCTCCTTTAAGAGTTGGGTATAGGTTTTTCCATTAACACATCATCACATGATGAGTAATGTGACACGCAAATGATGAAAACATATAAAAGTACAATGTTATGCAAATAATAAATGTCAGGTGTGACACAATGCAGTGAATGCCCCCCACACTGTAATGCTAAACACATTTGTATTGTGAGTAATATAACGTAAACAGTACTATAATGTGATACGTCCCCGCTTCTTTGACTCCATTGATGTACAGATGAGTTTTTTTTTCTAAGTGCCGTTCCGGCAACCTTAGTGATCGTTCTCCCCTCCAACTTGCCAACTGTAGTTGGCGGGACAAATTGGCCATGAAGTCTCAATTTCTTAGTGCCGATCAGCCCCGATTAGCTGATTTTGCTACTTGAATACAGCCGAATAAAAAAAGTGGCGATAAGTGCCGAAAACCGGCTTATCGGCAGCCGACTGGCCATAACACAATTATCGGATACGAAAACTGGCGAAATCAAGCAATTATCGGCGCTTACTGAATCTCAAACCCAATTTTGGCGGGAACATGGCGAAAAAACCCTTATCAACGCTTACTGCATGAGGCCCTAGGTGTTCCAAAACCTAACCACACCAAGTACTCATTATACCTGAGGGGTACGCCACTTTAGACAGCTCTTAGTGGGAATTTCCATTCAGTAATAAATGAGAATATAGATCTAAAAGCAACACATGCCATATTACACAAGCTCCAAACGTTTGGTAGTCCTCCTTACACCGGGGTGCCCGGCACTTTTGGAGTTGTGACCCCATTCCAGGGCTTTATGTCGGAAGTCTGGTGACACAAGTAGGTGATCCACCATTGATGCCCCCCACTGTCTGAGATTGCTCAACAGCCGTCAAGGGTGGCAGCCGAAATAAACCAGGAAGCAGGGAGAATGGATTCAGTGCACTTTAATATTTTTGGAGCCAGGAAGAAAAGATATTATAAAGTTAAAATGAGACCACTTCCAGGGTGGAAGGTAAAGTGGGATTCAGGTGCAGCAGGACACGCAAATGCTTTTTTGAGCTTCTCGAAAGCCTCTATGGCATCAACAGGCAATTGTGAAGAATCAGCAGTCTTACTTGCTAGGGAGAGGATAGGAGCCATGACAGAGGAGAAATTCTGAATGAACCGGCGGTAATAATTAGCAAATCTCAGGAAGTGCTAGATAGCCTTCAAGCCCATGGGATGTGGTCTTTCCAGGACGGCCTTTACCTTCGCCGGATCCATAGCCAAGCCTGTAGCCAAAATGATGTAACCCAGGAAAGGCGTACAGGACTGATGAAACTGGCATTTCTCTAATTTTGCATACAGGCAATTCTCCCTTAGATGTCTCATGACCTGCTTCACATGGGCCGGGTGTTTCTGTGCTGATTTAAAAAAAAATCAGGATGTCATCAAGGTATCCAATGACAAATTTATCTAACAAATCCCGAAAGATCTTTATGACAAAGTTCTGGGGCGTTAAACAACTCAAACGGCATGACCACGTACTCATAATGTCCATCTCAAGTGTTAAATGCCATTTTCCACTCATCGCCTTGACGGATCCTTACCAGGTTGTACGCACTGGGGTGAAAATGGAGGCTCCCTGCAGCTGGTCAAAGAGCTCTGAAATGAGAGGTACGGATCTTTACCGTAATCTTGTTCAGTCCCCGAAAATCGATGCATGGGTGGAGTGATCCGTTTTTTTTCTTTACAAAAAAGAAGCCGGCCCCAGCAGGGAAAGACAACTTCTGGATGATGCACCTTTGTAGATTTTCCTGGATGTACTACTTGACTTGCGAGTCTATGGGAGGGACAATGGGTAAGAGCACCCTCTCAGGGGCACTGACCCAGCTTGACGTACAGTCCATCCTTGACTAAAGGAGGTCCAGAGGAGGCCTGCAGAACATTGTGCACTGGAAGGGGTTCAGCCTTGAGAAGCACTACAGGGTTCCCCGGAACCAACTTCTTGCTTCTCGTCGCTCCTCGTCGCTCCTCGTCGCTCCTCGTCGCTCCTCATCGCTCCTCGTCGCTCCTCGTCGCTCCTCGTCTTGTCCGGGCATTCCACCGGTTGTGCCTTGTGAAATTTTCCTTTGAGCACCCGGAGGTCACTCCAGAGGGAGGAAGGGTACTGTGAGGATCAGATGCATGTTCTGCCCCCGTCAAGCTTTGGTCACCTGAATGACTCCTGCCTGATTTCTACCGTGCGCCTGATTGGACAGTCCTGCTATTTATGAAAGAAACAAGTCCTCCAGTGCATAGACTCAGTTCATCAACCAAGAATGATATATGTGTTGAGTCACACTGGGGATAAGGATGTAACCTTCCACAGCAACCAGTGGATAATGTATCTTTGGTTGGGAATTTCTCTTCCTAGAGAGCGGATAGGTAATCCTTCTGGATCGGAGCTTGCACAGGACACCTCTGTAGACTATAATGAGCAGTGCGTAACAGAGTTAAATAGAGTATATGCTAAATCTCAATACAGTATATGATCATCTGATTTGGTTGTCACAGTACATTGGTAAAACCAGATGACAACTGCGGAGATGAGTAATGGAGCACGTTGACTCAGTTAGGAATAAATTGGAGACAATTGTGGCACGTCACATAAATGACAAACATGGAGGTGATGTGTAAATGATGAGCTTTAGAGGCATAGATCGCCTGCAAAATGGCCCAAAGAAGTGAGACTGGGATAAGGCTCTCTTACAAAGAGAGACAAAATGGATATACCAGCTTAAATTACAGTCCCCTAATGGCCTGAATGAGGGCTTTCAATTTTCTTGTTTCCTCTAAATATGACAACCAAATCAGATGATCATAAACTGTATTGTGGTTTAGCATATTCACTATTACACTCTGTTACACTCTACTCATTATCATGTGTGGTTTACTTTAGGGTTAACTCTTACTTTAGGGTTAACTCTCACTAACACAGCCCCTTGTCCCTCCCACTACAGGCGGTTGGGGTATTTAAACTCCTCGCTAACAGGAGCGGTTCCTCTCCAGATGAAGCGATGGCGAAACATATGTCGGGAGTGTGTGATTGAGCGCGTCATTATGCTACCCGGAAGAGCCGGGCGGTTGGAGCAGGAGAAGCAATGATAGTGCACTACAGTTCTTTATATTAATCTCTGTGTTCCATTCACTATCCAGCTAATTAATTTTACTATCTTGAGCAGTGCTAGCCTAATACAGATGGGAGCACTAAGTATACTCTACGGTGAACAGACTATACGCTCATTGTAGTGGCCCTGAATGTGTGTTTTTTCTAACTGAAATCCTCGTTAACAACCAGCAATGTGCCTAATCTACACTATGCGGTGAACTGAATCTAAGCTAGCTGCAGTAATGGTTAACCCAATCACAGCACACATCTGCCCATTTTAAACTACAATTATATACTGTGTCCAGTGAGGCAGTGCTTTATTGGTTCGTACTACAATTATCAGTAAATAACGACATTAATCTACACTATACAGTGAACAAATACTTAAGTTCACAAATATAGTGCTGCAATTTACACTTTGTATGCCTGTTTACTCCCTAACAAATTGAGACTGGATTCATGGGAGGAGCTTTATGTGGACAAATATCTAAATATGATATACTGCAGCCTTTGATAAAAACCACAATTAACTACCACAGGGTCAATATGTTGCACCCCACAGTATTTCAGAAACAAGATAGCTGTGGTAGTGGTTGTATTATGTACCTACCTGATTCTTTCAGTGATGACCTAACTCTGGTAACCTCAGTCTGAAGCAGGCATCTTGTTTCAACTGTTCTGGTATATCCCATTGTTGTCCTGCGGGGAACTCTACGGTGATACGTTTTAGCATACTTTGTAACAAGCGCATTGCTACTTAAAACTTTACAGCAACATGTTGCTATACCTTGCGATTCGCGCTTAAAAGTACTGGTATGTAGCCATCTAGCTCTTAGTGAGCATATACTAGGACTTGATAGTACCAGTTCAGCACATATTTAAGTTGGGGTATGTCCCCATTAACCATATGGGGTTCATTTACCATATGCTTGGTAGATTATCAGGTCCTTAGTTATATGCAAGTACTAGATATACTGAGGACATATTGAGGACGTGGTCCACGCAGATCATCTGCCCATACAAAACCCCAAACAGCCATCTTTACGAGGAGACTGTAGCGCTGTATTGATCATCACTTAATCATAAGGTGGGCACATTAATCCTCAACAGCCGTCTCTACGTAGAGACTGTATTGCTGTATTAATCAACACTTAACTACAAGGATGGTATATGTTAAGAGGGGCTTAAAATCCCTCTAAATTGTTTATATTATAAATACACCAGTGTTCATGTCTGCATGTGTTATAGGTTTTTATACCCCGCTTTATTATAGTGATTGAGTTTATTAAAGTATTTTTTTTACCTATAATCCAATAACCAAAACACACATTAGGGGTTAATATATTTTTATTAAGACATTTTTATTACTACCACATGACCAGTCAAGTTGTAGTATACAAGTTTATTCACATAGTAGAGTGCACTGTATGGGGTTCTTTGGTGGAGAGGTACCGCTGTCTCTGCAGCTAGTACTCCACAACTTTTTCTCTTTCAACGTTAAAAGATCTAGAAAGTGATAAGTCAATAATCATAAAGCCATCAGACAAAGGTGGCAATGTAGTGATACTAGATAAATTATCTTTTGCCAAAGAATGCATTCTCCTATTTACAGATGCATCCTGTTACAACATCTTGAGCCTTGATCCTAAAAATGAGTTCCTGAGGGAATTAGGAGAGATTTTAAAAGAAGGTCTAGAATATCTAAAAATGAATTTGACTACATGTCAATCCAAGCATAAACAATAGCAACATTTTATCATCTGACAAAAATCTATAAGGTGGTATTTCCCCCTCCAGGCAGACCAATAGTTGCTGGAATTGACAATTTGACCTCAAAGGCTAGTAATTACCTTTATGAATTCCTCCACCCTTTTTTTGCTTCATTGCCCTCCTACCTTCACGACACAAAATACGTCCTCTTGAAATTAGAGGATGTATGCCTCAACAATGATGTTGAGAACGTGTACACCAATATTCCTCATGATGCTGGTGTTCATGCGATCAAACATTTTCTAAGATCACGGAATGAATATTCAAAAAAACATAACGACTTTGTACGCACCTTACTAAAATTTGTTCTCACTAAAAATGACTTTTTATTTAATTGTAAATACTATCATCAAATCCAAGAGACAACCATGGGGACCACGTTCGCACAAACCTATGCCAATTTATACCTAGGCT
Organism: Ascaphus truei; assembly: GCF_040206685.1. Lineage (NCBI taxonomy): Eukaryota > Metazoa > Chordata > Amphibia > Anura > Ascaphidae > Ascaphus > Ascaphus truei. Next base: position 265,065,487 of record NC_134485.1, on the reverse strand, counting down.
GGTGGAAGGAAACTGTGGTCTTCATGGAAGAGATGGAGATATACACTACACATGTCATATTATGGATTCGTTACATAGACAGTATTTTCCTCCTCTGGAAAGGTCCTGATGATTTGCTAAATAATTCATTCAGATTCTTAATACCAACCGGTATAATTTGAGATTAATGTACCAAGTGAACTCCGCCAGCATAGATTTTTTTTGATTTAACGATCATCAAAAATAATGAAGGTTGACTAGAGACGTATAAGGAATCTGGGAATTGTCCCCCGCTGCACGCTCCCTTCTTACCTTCCACTGCACAGCTTCTTGCTGCAAGGATTCTCAGGGCACGTCCCCCTCGGCGTGCCTCCTCTTTGCCCCCTGCTGTGCAACCTCCCGCTCACCTTACAGAGTGTGTGTGCCCACGGAGGGCTTTCAGGAATTCCACGGAGCTTAGCTCCACCCTTCCGCTTGCGTGTCAACTCTGATCACCCTCACCTGTCTCCTGAACCGTTCCTGCCTATCCCTGCCTCCATTGTGCACACACCTCTGCTCCTCGCCTCTGTCCCATTGGTTTGATGGTGATCCTGCTGGGGGAGGGATAGCTTACTACATTGTTTTATGCAGAGAAGGATCAGAAAGGTCGGAAAGGTCAGGGACACTTTCTAGAGTGACTTCCGAATCTGATGTGTCTATGTATAATGCAAATGTGGGGAAGGTATTGTCGTGGTGGGACCCCATGTTTCAAGTGTATTTCCATCATATGAACTGGACATGGTTCTTGCTGTTTAGCAGGGACATTGTGGATCATTGGTGGGAGAAAGGAGTGTTCACTGAGGAGGAGAGAGCAGAGGCCCTCAGAAGAAGAGATAGGGAAATTAAACTAGGGATGATACAACCACCCGGTTTAACCCTAACCTATCAAGAACAGCCCACTCAGGAACCACTATTCTAGATGCTACCGGGCCAGGCCTGTGGCCGTAAATTAACCAAACTCAGCCGGGCTGACCTATTAATAGTGCAGAGGTACCATCAGTCCCATGGGTATGATTATCCCTATGTCCCTGAGCCCATGATGTGAGAAATAGAGGCCAACCGAGAGGAGTGGTTGAGGGAAGGTGTCCTAGAGTATCTAGCCTCCAGGTGTAGTATCTCTAGGTATTACAAAAAACAGAAAATATGTTAACTCATGCGAGTACTGTATGGTGAGTAGGGAGAATCTATATGGATCAGGTGGAATATATACAAGCTATTGAATCATAAGGTATACTTAGTTTTTCACACATAGCTTCTCCATTTTGCCGTTATTTTTGTTAAATAAATCATGACGGTGTAATATGTCATGTGTTGTTGTTCATCTGAGGTTGTACAGGTATTTACCTAATTTTAAGACCTGCTAAGGAACAGGTGATTGTTATTATGTCCTGATATGTTAAACCATATAATTCAAAGAGGGTGTACTTTCTTTTTCACACAACTGTATATCCATGGCTCATTAGTTTACAGTGTGGCACATGACCCTTAAGTTAGTGTAATCAACCTATGAGATTAAACCACCACTTTATCTATAGCCCTAGATACTTAACATAGCATATATAGATTCAGTACATTTGAGTAACTTTAGAATTACTTACAAATGAACCAGGATAAAACATGAAGCTAGGGTGCAAAAGAACAAGGGAACAAAGTACTGTACCACAAAGAGAACAGAGGGAGAACTACTGGATCAGAGGAAGTGTCCCAGATCCCAAACAGTATTGAGACCCAAAAGGACCTGGGTCCTCAATGTAAAGATCCAGTAGGCCTCCCTCTGGTCTAACCTCTTAATCCGATCACCTCCCCTCGCATGGAGAGAAATGAATTTGAAACCACAGACCTTGAGATACTTACTGTCCCACCTGGGGCAGTGGGTACAGTGCAGTGGGACTGGATGAATGATGTCTTTATTTTTGATGGGTCTGACATGTTCCATGACACGTACTTTCAGACTCCTTGTGGTCCATCACACGTACTGTTTCCCACAGCCGCAGGTAAGGAGGTAGATGAAATATGTGGTTTTACAATTAATAAAACTCCGTACATGGAATATTTCCTTAGTAACCATACTTTCAAAGGTCTTAGATGGTGATATCAAATTGCAAATTTTACACGAACCATATCTATATGAACCCTTTGTCCATTGTCTGGGTCCACCCATATCAGATATAAATAAACTGGGTGACAGAGAGTTTGAGATTGTCTTAGCCTTTCTGAACACAATTTTAGGATTTGATAGCAAATATTGCCCCAAGACATGATCCAAGCGCAGGGTATCCCAATGTTTTTCTAGGATAAATCTGATATCCTGCGCTTGCTGACATTACCTTAGCGGTATTAACCACTAAGATAATGCAGGGGTTAATTTCCTCCCGCAACCCCCGCAAGGCCTAAACACACCATGGGTCAAATACTACCTTCACACACCCCCTCTACTAACAATAAGCATGGCACCGGTATTTAACCTCTTCATTAACTTAGCGGTTAGCCGCTAAGGTAATGAAGCTGACTGTAAATGCATTTGTATTGCATCGGATCGATGCTGGGGGTCTCCGGTGCTGATATTAATGTGTACCAGCTCTGGCAATCCCCAGCATCAATCAGATTGTTCTTAGTCTCTCTCTCGCAACCCTTCTCACCAGGTTTTGCTGGCGAGAAGAATCTTTGATCAAATCCCAATTCCAGTGATTATCGAGGCTACTAGAATTTCACGATTTGATCAAAATTGCGATTTGGAGGCTTGTAGTTGACTACGTCACGGTGTGTTTGGCCAGGAGCCAGAAATCACAAAAAATGCTTTCGCTGCACGATTTAACCAACTTCCATGTTTAACCTGAAAAAAACACTAGATGGCGCTCTACTGTACCACAAGCAGTGAAAATATTATGCAAAAAATAGTGCAGTGATAACAAAATTCAAATAATAAACAGTGAAATATATTAATAACAGTGAAATAAAGGCAAAAACAACTTATCACTCGACCCCGACAAAAGACTGTTCCAGAAGTCTTGCAGCAATAGTGTAGAGGAAGTTCCAGGGGAGCGTCGCCGTATGCACATAAAAAGAAAAAAACAGTGGATAGTGTAATATTGTAAAAAACAATAAAAGGTGAAAGTGAATAACGAATTCCTACTCACAAAAGTAGCAGGAATATAGGCATGTGAGTGAATAATACTCTGTGATGCAGCTCGTTCCGGAGGTTTGGTATATGGGTCAGCACATCTTGGAAAAATAGAAAACAGCCATAGTGTAGATGGAAATAAACTTTATCTAATAAGTAAGTCAATTGGAGGCTTACGGCTTTAGAAGGAAATACAGCATTGGGGATGTTATCTCAGATGCAGCATAGATCGTCTCGTCTGCTTCTACCCGCTGGCGGCGTCCGCGAACGTCACTTCCGGATCGTGACGTCACTTCCTGCCGGAGCTAAGGATCGTGAGAGTTCCCTTGCTTCTTTCCCTCCTCTACCAAGATGGCGGCGGAAGCCCGACTCGACGCGTTTTGACGTGATGACTTCTTCTTCAGGAGTCTTCAGGAGTCCCATATACCAAACCTCCGGAACGAGCTGCATCACAGAGTATTATTCACTCACATGCCTATATTCCTGCTACTTTTGTGAGTAGGAATTCGTTATTCACTTTCACCTTTTATTGTTTTTTACAATATTACACTATCCACTGTTTTTTTCTTTCCATGTTTAACCAACAGATATGTTTGAAGTAGCCAGGTTTTCAAGTAACGTGTCATTTTTGAGTTTAAAAGGGAGTTCAAAAGGAGTGAACAAGTGGACAACACCTACTGGCCATGAATACTAGATTTGATCTAAGCTGGAAAGGAGGATAATATCTACTCCAGACTGCACGTCTCAGCAGTTTATTATTGCTCTGATGCCACCTTTACTAATTATATTTGCTATGACCTCGCTTCTTTTCAAATTATGCACTTCTTTCTACCAGCCTCATGTCTCCAACTGTATTCATATATCTCCATCTCTCCTCTCTTCGCCACTTCTCAGTTCACATGGACTACTTTCTTACCTGTGCCCTCTGTCACTATTGTAACAAATAAACAAAAGACACCCTGTGGGCAGCACTCGTTGTAAGCAAATATGAATTGGTGATAGATTTAAAATTCAAATGCTTTAATTGTATAATTTAAAATAGATGTCAAAATTGTTGAAAAAATGGTCAACTGACTGTGGTGACAAAATACAAAAAAAAACCAGACAAAAATATATAAAATACTATAACTGAGGTCTAGGGGGGGAGGTGGAGTGCCCACCTAACTGCTAACTAGCAGAGATCAACAATCAAGGACTAAATAGTCAACCCCCTAGTTCAGCAATAACAAGGTTAAAAGGCCTGTAAAGTAGATACAGGTGACGGAGAACTACCCATGCAAAGGTATATACCAATGTGCTATGCACAATAGATTGAAAGCTCACTAATGGCTATTTGATAGTCCACAATGAAGATGGTGAGGAATACCTAGGTGGGAGGCGGCTACAGGACTGACGTCATCACACATTGACGTCCCCATGCCGAGCAGAGGGTGAGAGGCTCTGTACAGAGCCGAGACGCGTGTTAAGGGAGTCTGGGTCCATACATCATAGACACCAGGTACTTTATGTGGTATCTTATGGCAGCAGGATCTTGAACAGGAACCACAGGTACAACTGCTTATGTCAGCGTTACTCCGCGATATCAACCCTGACGAGGGCTTAACTAAACCCACAGAGATGCGGTATATATTCAATTACCTCACCTTACCCAGCACGTGTAAATGCAATTGCTGCTGACTACTTTTTTCATCGCGTGCATTTCCTCTCCCCTCGGCTCATTTATGTGTTTGCTCACTATGTTATCACAGTCTGTTTACCTATCTGTTACTGTGACACATTTGTATTAGGGGGCCATAACTGGATACGGACTAGATCCGTGCCCCAGAGCTGTAAAATACATTTTTTGTAAGCTCTTGTACATTTAGCTATTGATAGTCACTGACTGACCTATGTGTATATTGTGAGGTATTATTAAGCATGTTTAAGTGGCACATTTATGTTAGGGGGCTATAACTGGATACGGACTAGAACCGTGCCCCAGAGCTAAGCACCACACTTTGTGAGCTCTTGTGCACACTATTATATAACACATTGCCTACCATATCAACCCTTCTATAGTTAGGCTTGCTTTCACCCTTTATTTAGGGTATTCCTCACCATCTTCATTGTGGACTATCAAATAGCCATTAGTGAGCTTTCAATCTATTGTGCATAGCACATTGGTATATACCTTTGCATGGGTAGTTCTCCGTCACCTGTATCTACTTTACAGGCCTTTTAACCTTGTTATTGCTGAACTAGGGGGTTGACTATTTAGTCCTTGATTGTTGATCTCTGCTAGTTAGCAGTTAGGTGGGCACTCCACCTCCCCCCCTAGACCTCAGTTATAGTATTTTATATATTTTTGTCTGTTTTTTTTGTATTTTGTCACCACAGTCAGTTGACCATTTTTTCAACAATTTTGACATCTATTTTAAATTATACGATTAAAGCATTTGAATTTTAAATCTATCACCAATTCATATTTGCTTACAACGAGTGCTGCCCACAGGGTGTCTTTTGTTTATTTGTTACAATTCTGCTCCTTCCCCTTATTGCACCGTTGTTAATTCTTTTTTGATTAGAGGCTGATGCGAGGGTTTCCACCCCTTTCCCTTTTCCCATTGTTGTATTACCCTCTGTCACTACACAGGTCTACCACCTGCACTAAAACACACCCTTACAAAACATCCTCACAAATTCTCTTTCTTTCCATGATTATCCTCCTTGCTTCTTGGGATATCTCCTCCAATCCTGGTCCCTGCCTTATTTCTACATGCTCTCGTCCTCGCCTACAACATGCAACTTCTACTCCTTCTTGTGTCAACCCCTCCAAACTCATACCCATCCCTGTCACCCACCCTCCTCTCTCCCTTTCTCCTGTGCCATTTGGAATGCTGTCTCCCTTTCTAACAAGTTCCTCTCATGATTGGGTTGAAGAGCTGACATTTTACAATTCCCCAATATGGCTCAGGGGCACCCAGCCGGGCTGAATACCTTTTTTAATGGCCTGGATACCCCTTCACTGTCACAATTTCTAAAGATTTTGTTGTGGGAATAGAAGATTTTGTTTTACCCAATCCCAGTAAGTGTATTTCAAGTGTTTTTTGTAAACTAATGTGAGTGTGTTCATTCTGTAAATAAATCACAATTTATTTTACCTCTTCGATTTGCTTAATCAAAGGGTCCGGGTATTAAGGTGTTAAAAGTACTTGTCTCCCATGACAGCCATCCTTGTGGGTGCTGGCTGCAATCAACTGTTGAAGGCCAAACAAAGAGGTTAGGGAGAGAAAACTGTATACTGTATGTGTGCCTTATTATTCCAGGAGTGTTAAGCAGCGGACATTTTCCTGCTTCAGCACAGACCAGAATAGTAAAACTGGGTAGGGGAATGAATTACATTCAGGTCCCCCGTTATATGGCCCAGAACCCCAAAACCAGGGGGGGTTCAGAGTAAAGTAATTTTTAAAGATTATGTGTATAACTGTGGCAGTGTTTTCGTGTAAGCGCGTGAAAGGAAAAAAGGTTTTAAAACCCAGCAGTTAGCAGCATAACAGGCGGCTTTTTGCTAACTTTCGCTAGGAAGCTCCTAGCGCCGTAAGATTTGCTGTGAGCACTGTTCGGGTAAAATCAGGAAATATCACGTCGCGCAATTTTTATAGAGTTATATAAAAATTGATGCATTAAATTCCCCCTTGTGAATACAAAACTAACTAAAAAAACTCTCTACCAGCGCTTGATCCAAGTGATAGACTAATTTTGTATTTGTATTAAATTCCCCCTATTTTAATTGTACTAACATGTTAGGCATATGGGGATTTTCATCTAACATGCCAGAGACAGAGGAACACTTAATTTGTAAGTACTGTCGTTTAGAAATGTATGGCAGGAAACTCCTGCGAGGTAAGCAACGCATATTTAGCCCGGACTTCTAAGACACCACGCTGGCTCAGAGCTAAGATGTCTGAAACAGTCTGGATTTAAAAGGCTTCGGCCGACTAAGGTGTTAAGAGGGGAGGGGTAATGCAAGTATCCCCATCTTAGTATATGTCCGGGCAAATGGGTCAGATGTCCGGCCAACTCAGACAAAATGCCACCAGGTAAGGGGGCATGTCTGGTATGCTAAGCGGCTAAGGTGCGAGGTTTGCGCATGACCTTAGAAAACTAGAAGCCCTCTGCCAGGTTTTGCCAAGTATGGGCAACTCTGGGATAGGTGGGAATATTTATTCCCACGGAGAGATTGGCTACCGATGTTAAAGACAGGGTTTTTTACTGCATAAGAATCCCTGCAGCCAATCTGGAGTCAGTTCCATCTGAGATTCATCATGTAAAAAGATTCATCAAAGCTTCATTTTAAGACTTTACACCACCCCATCTCGATAACTGTAACCTCCTGCAGTCCGGCCTTCCTGCCTCTCACCTGTTTCCCCTACAATCTACCTAAACGCTGCTGCCAGAATCACTCTACTCTTTCCTAAATCTGTCCAAGCGTCTCCCCTGCTTAAATCAGTCTCCTGGCTTCCTATCAAACCTTGCATCTCGTACTCAATTCTCCTTCTCACTTTTAAATCATTACACTCTTCTGCCCCTGCTTACATTTCAGCCCTAAATTCTCGCTATGCACCATCCCAACTCTTACGTTCTGCTCAAGGATGTCTTCTCTCTAAGACTTGGCCCCCTGCAGACACACTTACCAAAATGCCCACCTTCTGTCTTTGTATGTTCCTCCTGCCTACCAATTAGATTGTAAGTTCTTCGGAGCAGGGACTCTTCCGAAATGTTACTTTTATGTATGAAACACTTATTCCCATGACCTGTTATTTGTATTACAGTATTTGTTATTTATATGATTGTCATGTGTATTACTCCTGTGAAGCGCTATGTACATTAATGGCGCTATATAAATAAAGACATACGTACATACAACTTATCGAGGCTTTCTATATAGCTATCTTGCGAGAATAGCTCAAAAGCCTCGATAAGTTGGTTATTGAGGCTTATAGAATAGGCCCCATTGAGTTGTTCACAAAGTCATTTGATCATAATTTAAGGTACTTTTTCTTTTACCTTTGACAATCATATTGACATCTACCTTATTTTATGAAACATACTGTAGTAGCAAGTAGTTTGATGACAAAAGATGATTGCATGAGACTGAGAAAAGTAAATCTGCTAGTATTACAGTCAGTGATGAGATGAGTATTGCTTTGAATGGTGAGCTGAGTAATTATGATCATTGTTGTGTTGTTGTGGAAACTGATGCAGTCCAATAACTGGGAAGATTTGTATTATTTGACATTTAACTTCCTTCCTTTAGCTCACAGTCCATGTCCAGAGCACTGCATAGTCCACTTAAGTGCACTTGATAATCCATTAAATATCAGTTTTTTATATTATTTGTGTGTTGAACAGCCAACAATGGGACATCTGGGTTGTCAATCTTTGCAATTAGTTGGCACTTGTTGTGATTTGTTAATGTTAACAGATAAGAAGAATCATCAATCATGAAAGATTACATTGGATTTTGAAAATCTTAACCTCTGACTATTTAAAATCCACAAAATTGAGCCTCATGGAGTGAGTTTAAATATTCAGCGTGGATATGATTCAACAGATGATTGGGCAGATTTTAAAGCGATCAAAGTATTTTTAATGAAAAACCATTATGTAATTACGCAGAATATCACAGAAAATCATGCCAGCGGGTGCAATTACCGTTGCTATGTCTGTTGTTTCCTTTTGTTATAAACTGTCCTTTACATTGGAAGGTGGTGGATATAAAATGTACAGTAGTTATTGGTCATTCTGCACATACAAAAATAATGGTATTCCAGGACTATATGCTCTCATTGATTTAGTTATGTTTTTCTATTATTTCAATGATTAAAATTGATATCAAACTCATAATATTTGGCCAAAATGGGACCTTTCATCTTGAGAAATGTCTGTTAACTATATTCTATTTGCATGTGTTTCCTATCTCCAATACAAACCTTTTTTTTTTAATAATGTTTGAAGTGCTGAAATGTTTCATTAGAAGCTACTTGCGTGTCACATATTCCAGAGAAAAATCATAACATTTAATTTTTTCACACAATGACCCTATTTGCCATAAGACACTCTTTGAATCTGGAAAACGCTTTATAGCCCATCGACATTAATGGGCTGTGAGGTGCCTTCCAGTGCTGGATGATGTCTTCTGGCAGAAGGCTGCTAAGTGAATATGGCTCAATATGTGATGGAAGAAAACAAAATCAGGGTCCTTCCAGCTGCACAAATGCATGTGATAGATTCCAGTATACTGTCAGACAGTGCTGGCAGTTGCATACAAAGCATGAACACAGGAGACACAGTACTATATCTAGGCAAATACATTTTTCACTTAATCATCTTCTAGCCCAATGTGTTTCTTCCCTGAGGCTTTGTCAAGGGCTAATATCCGGTAAATATCACCCACCCCAATTAACTGTGGCTCAAAATCTAGTCATGCTTTTAATGAGAAAAACATGTATCTATGATGTCAAGAAATTTGTAAGAAAAAAATGCAAGAAGTTTATTCCCTAAGCATCAACTGACTGGCAATGACTATTAAGTAGAATACTGCCCTTGTATAATAAGAGCTACTGTTGCTTATGGAATTTCACCATTAAAAAAGGTCTCTGAGCAATATTAGAACTTCTTATTTTCTTCAGAAAGTATCTTATTTACTGTATTAGCATTATTTTCTGTTCAGTACTGCTAAGACAGGCACGAATCAAAGGAAACATAGATGTAAATGTTATGTTACTGTACATACCATAAAAAAAGAAAACTGGCAAGGTTGACATATAAAATGTGAATATTTTATGAGAGCAATGACATTGGAAATAGTATCTGTAATTTTCATCCTGTGCTACTTTAACCCCTTTGATTCTGCAGGGGTCTGCAGTTCATTATAAAGCATGACTGACAGTATGTCTATGAATCATAGCAATAAAAGGTTTAATGCCTGCTGCCTTCAGCAAAACATTAATGCAAATTTAATGTACATACTAATATGTTTTAGAAAAATCAAATGATGACATTTTAGAAACAGCTAAATAATATTAATTAGGATTAGCATTTGTATAGGATTTCTACAAATATATATTCCTAATTATCAGACATAACAGCTTTAATCAAGATGATGTGGCTCTGATATGCAAGGTATCAGTGAATAATAACTGCTGTTATGAGGAACTAAGCTAAAAAAAATTAAGAGCCATTGACATCAGGTACAGTATGTTATAGAAAAAATAGACAATAAAATATTTATATTAAAATGCTATTTTTTTAAACAATAAGGGTTCCAGCTACAGTAATTTTAACTTCTTATCCCTTTGGTTCATTTTTCACTTAGTCAACATTGCTTTCTTGCATTTAAGATAAACATTTGCGTGTCCTCTTACTGTACATTTTTTGTTTTTATTTTCAGAATTTCATATATAGAGTAAGTGTAATAAGTAATGAAGCTTACATTGAATGTAAAAATAAATAGTACATAATAGATTGCATCATGTTATTTCACTAAAAGAAGTAACATTAGAGGTACTCCTAACATTTTGCAGTTAGTAGTACAAAATAAAATGAAGTGTATGTGCACAATAAAGAAAAAAGAAAATATAAGAGATTTAAAAAAAGGAATGCTTAAGGTTGTTGTCTAGTTTAGTTCTTCTAAAAACCTGCTTCCAAAAAAGCGACCCAACCTGAAAAAAGAAAAAGGCAATATACTGTAGTGTAGTATTCCCAACTAGAGATGGGCGGAACCGTCCAAATCCGTTCTCTGCATTTTCCCAGGATATTTTATGCAAAATACATCCCCCCACCAAAAACAACCCATGGATTTGGCATTAACAAAATCTAAGTGATTGTTAATAATCCAGACTGATTCTAAAGTCTTATTTTTTCTTAATAGGTTTGAATAAGGGGGTATCTGCAATGGAAGCCTATTTATTTCAGCTGCGGAGACCACCTGCTACCCGAGATAATTACCTCTATAGGGGGTCCGTTATCTCTGTCTTCAGTTTCAATGTCCCAGTCACGTGGGCTAGTAGGAAATTGTGACCCGAACATTTACACTGCAAAGATATCAGCAGCAACTATGGAGGTGTATAGCTCAGGAAGCAGGGGGACCCCATGCTATGGCATTAGCCCTGTCTTTTGTGTACTGTATATACTGCTGCGGCACAGTTTATTCGAGCATTTGCCCGTTCTGTGCCGCAGCAGTAGCCTGGCGCGCGCCCGAGAGTGACGGGCGCGCGCCGAAGCAGCGGAAGAGCGCCCTCCGATCGGGGCGCTCTCCCTACCGCTGCCGGGTCCGCCGGGTCCCCCGGAACCCCCTGCCGCTGTCCCGCGATCGCGGGACACCAGGGCTCCCTCGGGGAGCCCCTGGACGCGCGTGCAGGGGGCGCACGCTCCCGAAGACGCGTGACCGCGCGTCTATGACGCGCGGCACGCCGAGGGGCGGCCACTAGCAAGCCGGGAAATCTCCCGGCTTGCGGATCTGGCCGCAGTGTAATAAACTGTGTCGCCAGTATATATATATATATATATATATATATATATATATATATATATATACCATCCCATAGCCTCTCTTGCATTCCCAGTAAAATCAACCCCATCAAGGTCGAAACAGCTGTCTGTGGGTGGTTTTCTGGCTGTGCTCAAAGCTGTGACCATGCAGCAAGCTTAAGCCTATAGGGAACCATGTTAAAAATGGTTATTGAGGCAAAAAGTGACACTGTGTGCTCATTTGCATGTCATTTCCCAGAATCCCTTGCTGCAGTGGAAGTGCTGTATGCTGGGTGATAATGGGGAAAGGCGGGGTTGCAGACCTGCCTAAGACATGCAGATGAGCATACAGTTATATTTGCATATATATATGTATATATATATATATATATATATATATATATATATATATATATATATATATATATATATATATATATATATATATATATGTAGAGGTATAACCACAGAATTGTAGACCAGCAAATTCACAAAGCCACCAGAATACCAAGAAGTGATCTCCTTGAATACAAACAGAAGGAGACAAGCGACAGGGTACCTTTGGTGGTCACATATAACCCACACCAAGAGCCCTACGCAAGATCGCCAGGAAACTACAACCCATCCTCCAGGAAGATACAAGACTGCAACAGGTCTTCCCTGAAGCACCCTTATTATCATACAGACAACCCCATAATCTCAAGAATATTATGGTGAGGAGTAAAGTATTCAGCAGTACAACTGAATGCGGGACAAAACCATGCCAGGACCCAAGATGCAAAACCTGCGCAATGCTCTACACAGCGGACACAATACAAATACCACACAAGAATCGGGAATACAAAATCAGAGGAGGGTTCACCTGTTCCTCCAGCAATGTCGTGTACCTCATCATGTGCATGAAATGCCCAGGGGGCTGCTACTACATAGGTGAGACAGGGCAGGGGCTAAACAAGAGAATGAACCTGCATCGCCACAGCATCACACGCGGAACAAGAGACAGTCCTGTTGGCGAACATTTCTCTGACTCTGGCCATAAGATGAACGATCTGAGGGTTGCCATACTCAAAGGTAATCTTAAAACCCCGAAAGAGAGACGGTTGCATGAATACAAATTTATGCAACTGTTCGGGACACTTAGCAGTGGCCTAAACAGAGATCGAAATTTTATGAGTCATTACTGACACTAGCGAACTCTCTTCCCATGAGCGCTAAAGGCCATGTATGTACATACTGTGCTATATGTATGCACACACAGCTGTCTCTCACACATACTAATACTCCTTATTTTTCCAACCCTATACACCAATAGGGACCACATAGTATTCACACACACTTTTAGTTGTGCTACAAACTCTCACATTTCCACACCCACCCACACCATTTATATCCCCTCTCACTCCACACACACCTTGTGTAGAGCACTGTTTATACTGTGGGCTCTCCATTCATTTTTATTCACACTGATACACATACACACTCTTTCTTCACTTGCTTTCAGTTACCCTTTGGCACCTCCAGCCATAAATCTCATCCACACCGGGGGAAGGACCAGCACAGATAACATTCCAAGAGACACTGTTTTTAAGTAATCCTTGCTTCATTCATTGTAACATCGCCAGAAGAAGAGATCAGTGTATCTCGAAAGCTCGCACAAATAAAAGCATTTCGTTAGCCACAGAACGGTATTATCTATTTATTTTTTGATTATATATATATATATATATATATATATATATATATATGTGGCCAGGTCTCCCTTTCTGGGCTCCCTGTCGGTCCCATGGCTCTCTGCTTAACTCAGCAGAGTGCCGAGGAGATGCAGGCTGCGCAGCATAGGGCGGTCTGGCGATTGAGTCGTCAGGGGCTCCCGGTGGCGGTTGTTGCAGGGTGCCACCATCTTGCTCGTAGCCGCGCATGTGCAAGGTTCGCGCATGCGCAGAACAAGAAGTTGTGGCGGCGGCCATTAGGTAGAAGGGCTCTGCGGGAACTACAGGCCCCAGAAGGCACTGGGGCTGCTATCACGAGGTGCGGCACAGCCAATAGGGCTGCAGGATTAACGGAGAGGAGAAAGGATACATTTGGCGCGCTAGAGGAGCCACGCCAGTCGGAAGAGGGACCCCTGAGGATTAGGTAGTGTCCAGGGAGCAGTGCTCCCCTGGACTAGGCCAGATCTCCCCCCTTAGGCCCCAGTTAAGCCCCGACTCACTGTAGCTTGTGGCTGCTATAGGGAAGGCCCATAGTCAGGGACCTTTCCCCAATAGCTGAATATAGTAAGGTGCAGCACCGGTAAGACTCCACACGGTGACTGCAGCCTGTGGTCTGGGACCAGACCAGCTAGCTAAGTGGTAAAGACGGTAAGGCGTTTGTGAGCGAAACATGTCAGAGTGCTTGTCAGGACCTTGTTTTCATGTCCTTTTAATGTAATAAATCTTTGATAAATACTCCTCGTGTCCCATGTCACATTGGTGAGGCTGTGCTCCGGTTCCTGATTTGGATCCCTTCCCTCTTGGAGTAGCTTACCAGAGCAGTGGCAGCAGAGATCATCTCACCGCATGGTGGTGGGGCGGTTCCGCGGGGCTCAGATGGCAGACCACTAGGCGCAGAAGTCACGCAAGACACGGGGAGGGATGGCGCCAATGGTAGAAAGGCACCAGGCACATTCTTGAAGACAGACACCCAGGCAGTAGGACCCAGTAGACAGCCTTCTTTCCGACCGCCATGTTTCACGGAGGGGAGCTCCATGCTCATCACGGATGCAGGGTAAGTTGACACTACTTGCAGGTCTGGATAGAACATCTCATAGACCATTGCAATATAGTGGCTAGCAGCATTGTCCGCGGAACCCTGGGCTAACAGCGACAGCTTGTGTACTAATGATACAACCTGCGCAGCTCTGTAGTGCTCACAGCCAGATCATACCCTTGAGTCACTTAAGGCCTAGTCCTGAGATAAGGAACACAGCAAACTGGACAGCTCCCCATCATATGTAGTTGTCTGCCTGGGTAGTCGCACAGCGGACAGACCCCTATAAGGAGGGTCTCCTGGTAGTCTTTGATTACTGGGACTCCTCTGGTCACTTCGTAGACTTGGTCACAGTTCTCCATGCTGGAACAAGTTGAGGCAGCTTTGTAAGCACAACTGATATGGCTGAAGTGCAAGCGTATCTGGCTCCTCACATCCTGTGTGCTCCATCAGGGCACACCCAGCTCCTCCCCCTGGTGGATAGTATAGTCCAATCAGGAGCAAGGAAGGGGGAGGGGTTTCTGCAGTTTGCGCTGTTTCTTGCAAACTGGAACACAGCAAAAGCGTGAAACTGGATGCAACTTTTGCAAAACAGCACTCGGCTTCCCTGGTGTCGGCGGGAACCTCCATTTTGAGGTAGTTTAACAAACGATGTGGCTCTCAGTTCTCTGGAACCGCCATTTTGAGAGGAAACGTCCAGCAATCACGCGGTTCCCCTCTCAGGGAAAACCATCATTTTGTGAGATAGAAAGCACATGGGTAACTCCTTTGGATTTCTGCAGGAGCCACACACAACAAAACATATTTTCTTGAGTACCACACACCCTAGTAGAGCCTCATGGAATGCCTCACTGATTATTGCAATATTCCATTATTGCTTGAGTACACAGGGGTTCCTGGTGATGCCTCAGAGGCTCTGTCCCCTTGATGCTTATTTTGTTGTGGGTTACAGGATGGTACCCACTCCTCCCTGGTGAAGCCTCAGGTAGTCGCCCAAACTCCTCCCTGTTGAAGCCTCAGGTAGTCGCCCCAAATCATATTTGTAGGATTATATGTGGGTAGCAACGCTCCTTGGTGGTGCCTCAAGGAGTCGCCCCACAGATTAGCAATTCACTGTTAGGAGGGTGTCCACACTCCCTAGCACGATGTCCAGGGGGTAGACCCAACATATTTCTTTAGTGAGGGAAGCATGAAACAGTCTCTGTTGCACACACAATAAGTCCCAAAATCCTGCAGCTGCAAAACTTTTCCTGTGAGCAGTTCATTATCTCAGAAGTGCCTCCAAATGTAGCCCTTGTACTCCCCCCCCCCCACATGAGATCGGGGTGGGTGTGCTCTTCTGACTACTTTCTAGGTTATGTGCTGTGTACCTGTTGGCAAACAGGAGGGCTGAGTTCTCTGCGATGTTATGGGGAGAAACAGGACAGGATCACAGGTTACCTTAGATCATCATTGGTGCAGCGTATATAAATGCATATATATATATATATATATATATATATATATATATATATATATATATATATATATATATATATATGTATATTATATAAGAACTTATTCTAGCAATCTTATGTACTGTTCAAATTCATGCATTTCAGTACTATTAAAATTCATGCAAAAGGACATGGGCATAACATGACAAGTAATGGCATTTGATTTTGAAATTGCTAATCATTTACCATAATACTAATTAGTCTCCAGATATGACTTTCCCATTAAAAGTGATCTGCCTCCCTGCAGTGGGTTATTGCTATCTATTATCCATGAGAGTGACATTTCAAAGAAGGAATTCATCAACATTTGGGTTCATTGAAGTCATAAACACCAAAGGAGAGTACTGCTTTCTTTGGAGTTTCTTGTAAATCCAACAAAAGCAACCAAAGAGCAACAATTCATGTAAATGTAATGGAGATAATACTTTCGGATCATATGAAGAATGTAGATTTCATTACATAGTTTAAGTTGTTAATTTTTTTTAAGATCCAATTTGTTTTTTTCTGTTGTGGCTATGATGTACTATATAATGTTAGTAAGAAATAGCCACATGTACCAAATTATGTTGTAAAAAAGGGAATATACATTTACATGATTATATATATATATATATATATATATATATATATATATTATATAGCAAATTGACATTTTCATTTGCTATATGCTATACGGCTGAGGATTTGTTGTCACTTTTTTACCCACCATAACTTAACTGTGTGGTGGATACCTATCCAAGTTGCAAATTGCAAAGCCAGTATCATCAGCCTCACACCAAAAGGTCAAAACAGCTGCTTTGTGTACGTTTACTGGCTATGCATCTTAACCCAGTCTGTGCTGAAAAGCTGTGCAATGCAGCAAGCATAAGCTTATAGGGGTCCATGTCAAAATGGATTTGAAGAAAAAGGTGGTACTGTGTGCTCATTTGCATGTAATTTCCCAGAATCCCTTCCTGCAGTGGAAGCACTGTGTGCTGGGCGATAATGGTGAAAGGCAGGGTTGCAGACTTGTCTAAGACATGCAAATGAGCACATAGTAAAATTTCCATTTGTTATATGCTTTTTTGTCACTTTTTTTTACCCACCATAACTTAACTAATGATACATACATATATATATATATATATATATATACAGCTAAACCCCGTTATAACGCGCCTCGCTATACCGCGATTCGGTTATAACGCGGTTTTTTTTTTTGCACACTGCACACACTCACTGCACACACTCACTGCACACACTCACTGCACACACACTACTCATTGCTCACACTGCACACACACTGCACACTGCACACACACTGCACACTGCACACACACTGCTCATTGCACACACTGACACACTGCACACACACTGCACACACACTGCACACTGCACACACATTGCTCATTGCTCACACTGCACACACTGACACACTGCACACACACTGCACACTGCACACTGCACACACACTGCTCATTGCTCACACTGCTCACACTGCACACACACTGCTCATTGCTCACACTGCACACACTGACACACTGCTCATTGCTCACACTGCACACACTGACACACTGCTCATTGCTCACACTGCACACACTGCTCATTGCTCACACTGCACACACTGACACACTGCTCATTGCTCACACTGCATACACTGACACACTGCTCATTGCTCACACTGCACACACTGCACACTGCACACACTGCTCACACTGACACACACTGCACATTGCTCACACTGCACACTGCACACACACTGCTCATTGCTCACACTGCACACACTGCTCATTGCTCACACTGCACACTGCACACACACACTGCTCACACTGCCACACACTGCACACACTGCTCATTGCTCACACTGCTCACACTGACACACACTGCTCACACTGACACACACTGCTCATTGCTCACACTGCACACACTGCACACACACTGCTCACACTGACACACACTGCACACACACACTGCACACACTCACTGCACACAGCCCTCACAATACACTCACATGTCAGCAGCCCACCCCCCCCTCACATGTCAGCAGCCCACCCCCCCTCACATGTCAGCAGCCCACCCACCCCTCACATGTCAGCAGCCCACCCCCCCCCTCACATGTCAGCAGCCCACCCCCCCCCCTCACATGTCAGCAGCCCACCCCCCCCTCACATGTCAGCAGCCCACCCCCCCCTCACATGTCAGCAGCCCACCCCCCCCTCACATGTCAGCAGCCCACCCCCCCCCCTCACATGTCAGCAGAACTTACATGTCAGCAGCCCAACCCCCCCCTCCCTCTTGCAGCAGCAGCAGCAGCAGCAGCAGCAGCAGCAGATATGGCTGGGAGGACACAGACACACGTTGCCACGCACCGCAAAACCAGGAGGCTGGGAGGAAGAGGGAGGGGGGCTGAGAGGGAGGGGGGCTGGGAGGGAGAGGGAGGGGGGCAGGTCTCTATTTTGGGGTCACCCCTGTGCCCTGGCTGGGAGTGAGGGGGGCAGGTCTCTATGGGGGATCCCCCCTCCCTGTGAGGGAAAGATGAGGCTGGACAGAGGCAGCCCCGTCCACTCCCAGAATGCTTTGCTTCTAGCAGCATCTGGCTCCGGTCCCAGCTTTCCTCCTGGGGGCTCCGTCTCCATTTTGCAGCCTCTGCAGCGTTGTACTTGTGACCGTGAGTACAACGTGCGGCTGACATGTAACCCACCCTCCTGCACCCAGAGAGGGGCACTGCCCTGCGGGGGCATAACTCGGGGGTGGGGGGGAGGGGGTGAGGGGGGAGTTGAGAGGGAGGGAGGGGGCTGAGAGGGAGATGGAGGAGGGATGAATCGCCGCCATTTTTTTAAACTTTTTTTTTATTTATTTATTTAATTAACTCCCTCCCTCCCGATCAGGCGCGCGGCGGCCATTTTTTTTAAAAAAAATTAGCGCGACCCCGTTACTAACGCGGTGGTCTCGGGGTACACCCCGAGGACCGCGTTATAACGGGGTTTAGCTGTATATATATATATATATATATATATATATATATATATATATATATATATATATATATATATAAATCTAGGTAACAAAGTTATATAGGTGGGGAAAAAAGTAGGACATTTTGTGTAAATAAGCATGAAAGAGTACATTTTGTGTGTATATATATATATATATATATAGAAAAACAACATTGCCATTCTCTCGTCCAGTAAAGAAAGACTGCACTCGGTTCAGTAATCATGAAAAACTGTATTGGGCATCTGAATAGAAAAGATAAGTCACCCAGTCCGACGTTTCGGTCCTGGAATAGGACCTTTCTCATGGGGGCACCCCCTTGAGAAAGGTCCTATTCCAGGACCGAAACATCAAATTGGGTGACTTATCTTTTCTATTCAGATGCCCAATACAGTTTTTCATGATTACTGAACCAAGTGCAGTCTTTCTTTACCGGACGAGAGAATAGTAATGTTGTTTTTCTATTATTTGAGACTAGCACCTGTCTATATGAACCAGTACATTGAGTGCAAGCTGTGATGTTTTTTTATATATATATATATATATATATATATATATATATATATATATATATATATATATATATATATATGTATATATATATATATATGTATATATATATATAAAAACAGAAAAAGAGAGAGCGCACGCCCCATAGCTACCTTTTGCTTCAAAACAATTTAACATGGTCCCCTATAAGCTTAAGCTTGCTGCATTTTACAGCTTTGAGCACAGCCTGGGTTAAGATGCATAGCCAGTAAACCCACCCACAGACAGCCGTTTCGATCTTAATGGGTTTCATCAGTGTGGGGTTGGTTATACTGGTTTGCAAAATGAAGCAGGGATAGGTTTCACCACACTTAGTTAAGTTATGGTTGGTAAAAAAAGTGACATAAACCTGTCTAAGACATGCAAATGAGCATACAGTAATATTTCCATTTGCTATATGCTTTACTGTGGAGGGTTTTGTTCCCCCTTGAGGAAGGTCCCGTTCAGTGGACCGAAACGTTGGATATATGTGCAAGTTTCTTTAATACAGTTTATAGCTGCTTATACCTTCTGAGTGCTGTTGTCTCCTTACCTTTGCTGGTAATGTATGCTTTATTATTTTTATGACATAAGCACAAGGTGATTGTATCATTACAGGAGTGACAGATATTCATGATTTATATATATATATATATATATATATATATATATATATATATATATATATATATATATATATTTATATCAGAAAAAAAAGAGCGCCCGATACTTGTGTGTTACCAAAGTATAAAAGGTTTAATAAAAATGAACTTAGACAAATGCAAACTCACAATTTTGCCAAAGTACTGCATAAAAGCGTGGTATGAGTAAAATCTCACGCGCCAACGTGGGAGGAGATCCCCTGATGAAATCCGGTTATGGAAGAAACGTGTAGGGTCACGTGGTGTGACATAACTACGGTGGCTGACTGAGAGCCATCGGACTGACGTAGGAGGAGTTTGTGCCGAGCACTGATCGAGATTGCCTCTGAGCACTAGGAACGTGCTACACGAGGGGCCTACTATCTGCTCACTCGGGTTGCCGGAGGAACCTAATGCAGCGATGCCGGCAGTAAGTTCCAGGAAACTGTACCACGCAATGGAACAGATGGACAGCGGAATCTCCTCCCACGTTGGCGTATGAGATTTTACTTATACCACGCTTTTATACTTTGGCAAAATACTGAGTTTGCATTTGTCTAAGTTCGTTTTTATTAAACCTTTTATACTTTGATAACACACGAGGATCGGGCGCTCTTCTTTTTCTCTTTTTTTCTGTTCGATACACTTCGGGAGGTTGTTGACCCCAGAAGAAAGGCTGCCAGCATCCAAAAGTTGTTCAAAAAGGTTTTTTTTATTTCATATGGACTCATTGTGATCCATCACCCAGATTTGTGACCATATCTTTCTCATGATATCATTGCCTTTTAACAGATATTAGATTTACCTTAATTTTAAAGTTTAATTGAGTATTTTAGAGTTATGATTTATTGTTAGTTATTTTTATTTTCTTTCAATATACTGTAGTTAGTATTGTTATATAACCACTGCATAATAATAGACAGTTATATTGTGATTTTTTATTTAGATTGCTTAGGCCTTTTTTAGATTCATTGTTCTAATTGTATTTTGATCAACTTATTGGGGTGTTTTCCTTGATTCACCTCATAGGCGCTGTCCACATATCTCTTTTTCTTTTTATATATATATATATATATATTCACGGAAAATCTAGTAAGCCAAAAGGATTAATGAATAAAGAGGACATATTACCTCATCCAAGCTGAGGTCCTACAGGCTCTTCAGGATCAAGGACCCCCTGCAACTTTTCCAATTTTATATTCCAATGGGCAAAAAGATTCCCCTTCTAAATCTATGCCCTATAGGATTCGTTTATAGTATCACACTCTGATGATGATGTATATATATATATATATATATATATATATATATATATAGTCAGGTATGGAGATTAGCACTCACGTTTTTGATGTAAGAGGCAGATGCTTGTCCTATAGGTAGTATGTAGACATATGGTGACCAGGAGATCCTGATAGCCAAAAGAAGACAGCACACTGCAATGTTGGTATCAAAAAAAGTGTATTAAGTGACACAGGGCCGCCAACGTTTCGGTCCTCCCAACGGGACCTTCCTCAGGGCAGTGCACCTCAGACTGACACAAGCACCCATATATACCCCTTAACACATACTAAAAACACCTGACAACAATCAAGAAAATCCAAATTGCAATCCCAGATACAGCCCACATTGCTTAACAGCCAATCCAACATACTGACACTGGCTAGCACCAATGAAATAGCCTGATCTTGACACAAGTGCAATTAGTCACATGTTAATTAGTGACATCACAGTACCTCCTATCTATGTAACCATGACTACATAAAGCATACCATTACATTTAAATGCACATGAATGGTTAAATTGCACATGAATGGTAGAAATACATATAAAGTGATGCCCATAGCGGCTGCTTGCCCTCAGTACTGTAGATGCATGCTAAAAATACTACTATACTTTCCCATAAAAGCATACCTCAGTGTAGATGGTTCTAGGGAACGGTCAACCTGTCTGATAAGCAACAACCAAGGGGGAACGGCCAGTTAGCTGTATATCACATGCTGGCAGCGTGTTCGTTTGAACTGATCGCTTGCCTGACCTGTTGTATAGGGAGGGGGGGTAATGCTCACGCGTTGCCTTCCCTAGAGTACTTCCGTGCTTGCGCAGTGCGTCCCTAGCAACCCTGATCGCTTGCCTGACCTGTTGTGAAGGGAGGGAGGGTAATACTCATGCGATGCGTTCCTTAGTATTCTACCGCGCATGCGCAGTGCGTCCCTAGCAACCCGATCGCTTCCTAGACTACTGTAAGTGGAGGTGCGCGCATATCTGTGCTAATGCGCATGCGCAACGCTGCGCTAGTGGCGCAAGCAATGTGATTCAAAAAATGGATGCGCATGTGCCCTGGTAGTATGTCAGTGTCTAAGACAGACCTAAAGAAGACATGAACATAATAAAGATAACTGATACTTTCTTACCATAAGCACAGATAATGGCAACACAGTACACCCAGTGACCAAAGGTTGGATACATACAGTACTGGGATGAAACTAAGAGCAAACCTATTATAAAATCAAACATTTAAAAACAAGAGTCTGATGTCTGTATATTTAAGACTATAATCTAGATGGGACCTACATATTTCCTGCATACATGAAGCCATACCAGGTAGTATGTTGGTGTAGTAACCATAATTAATATAATAGGCTAATAGAATATGTAATATGCAAATGTACCACATGCATACCAGAAAATGGCGAATCAATGCCTGTAGTACCAAAAGTCTATCCACATATATTGTTGGTTACAGTGGAAATCTATCCACATACAACCGGCTGTTAATAGTGTGTTGTTCTGAAAATTTGGACACCATGTGTGGCAGAACACCCAAAAGTGAATGAACTGAGTGAAACATATAGGGAAAGGGGGGATGGAGGAAATCGGCATTGCGTATAGTGTACAGAAACATATTAAGATAGTGTACCAAAAGAACTGATGAAAAATCACTATACACAGAAACTTTACAGAAAACAGCCTAACTTTAGATCTTCATTTAGTCCATGAGGGGAGATGGTCTTGAGTTCATATATTAGTCTTGCCTCTTGTTGCAGAAGCAGCCTGTTCCTATCACCCCCTCTAGGTGGTGGTTGCACCTGTAGTATGGGCATACACCGCAATGTTGCTAATGAGTGCCGCAGTTCTTTGAAATTTCTGGCAACCGGCAGGTGTTTAAGCTCACTCTGCTCATCCGTGTGGTTCAATGCTTTTCTGATCGTGGATCGATGGATAGCTCTTCTCTCCTTGAGCATGCGCGATGTTTTACCCACGTATCGTAGCCCGCAAGGGCACGTGATCATGTACACGACAAAACGAGACTCACAATTTAGGAAATTCTTGATCTTGATCGGAACCCCACTGTGCGGGTGGGTATAACTTGCACCCGTTTGCATGAAACTGCAGTTAGTGCAGCCATGACACTTGTATGAGCCTGGTTTTCTTTCGAGCCAGGTTTTAGGGTGTCTATACTTGTCCACTGGGTCCGCCTGCGTCAACATATCTCCTAGGTTGCGTCCTCGCTTGTAGCAGAACAGCGGTGGGTCTATACAGATTTTGCCAATTTTGTTGTCATTTGCTAAGATATGCCAGTTCTTATGTATACTGCGCTTAATGCGGTTGGATGCCGTACAGAAAGTGCTAATAAAGTGGCAACGTTGCTCAGTAGATTTGTTGGTAATCGGTTGCAGCAGAGATTGCCTATCGAGGCTCATTACTTTGATCAGGGCCTCACTGATGTCTTTATGGTCATAACCCCTGTCTTGGAAGCGTGCCGCCATGGCTGAGAGTGCTGGTTCTAATTCATCCGCATTGGAAATTATTTGTTTTACTCGAAGTAACTGAGAAAAGGGGAGACCCCTCTTGAGTGGTGTTGGGTGGTGGCTAGTGGCATACAATAGCGTGTTTCTGTCTGTATCCTTGTGATACAGCCTCGTGGCTGCTATATATATATATATATATATATATAGAGAGAAGAAATGACCTAGGCGCAAATAAGCCAGGAAAGAAACAAAGAGAAAAATATCATAGGGCAGTATGTCTGTTACTTTCAGAGTTAAGGTGGTAAGATATACACTTACACTTAATCAGCCAAATATAAGCCTTTAATCCACCACTGGGATTCAGGAACACTGCTGCTGGGATTTCTTTGCTGTTTGCATGGATCTCAGACTCTCCACGTCTGCTGCTTGCTTCATGGGTCACCTTTTCATCTGCAGCTGCATGTCTCCTTAACATGGTATATAGCTCACCAGGGAGGGGGGGGGAGGGGAAGAGGGACAATGGAACAAAAATAGTATAAAACCTTTTATTGTAAAAACTATCTAAAAAATAACAAACAGTATCTCACTCACATGGTGTGAAATAATTTCAAGCAGTTGAGAGTTTGAATTGAGTCTCTCACACTCGTAGAGTGCAGGCATTGCAAACCGAGCAGAATGAGACGCGCTGCAGAACGGAGTGGAGATAGCGCTGTGACGTCATTGGAGGTCGAAGTCTCGCGAGAATTGGAGCCGGAGCACGTGACGCGGAAGTAAACCAGGCTAGCAGCAGTGCAGTGGACCGGACAGCTTACTCTACGAGTGTGAGAGACTCAATTCAAACTCTCATCTGCTTGAAATTATTTCACACCATGTGAGTGAGATACTGTTTGTTATTTTTTAGATAGTTTTTACAATTAAAGGTTTTATACTATTTTTGTTCCATTGTCCCTCTTCCCCTCCCCCCCCCCACTCCCTGGTAAGCTATATCCCATGTTAAGGAGACATGCAGCTGCAGATGAAAAGGTGACCCCTGAAGCAAGCAGCAGACGTGGAGAGTCTGAGATCCATGCAAACAGCAAAGAAATCCCAGCAGCAGTGTTCCTGAATCCCAGTGGTGGATTAAAGGCTTATATTTGGCTGATTAAGTGTAAGTGTATATCTTACCACCTTAACTCTGAAAGTAACAGACATACTGCCCTATGATATTTTTCTCTTTGTTTCTTTCCTGGCTTATTTGCGCCTAGTTCATTTCTTCTCTACATTATCCATTGCGGCAAGTGTGGAGCCGCAGACCTAATTGGCTGCATTCAAGCAAGAATAGATTGTAAGGTATAACACCTCCTGTTTGACTGATTGGCAAGGGGTAGTTAATATTTTTATTACTACAACCCCACTAAGTGTTTGGAATTTGCGCTGATTGTATTCTGTTCTCTCTCTCTCTCTCTCTCTCTCTCTATATATATATATATATATATATATATATATATATATATATAGAAAAGATATTACCAGATTGAAGTCCAGTAATAAGGAGACAGCACACCAGGGGTATATTCAAAGGCAGTATGTATTGTAGAAAATACAGGCACTTCAGCCAACGTTTCGGTCTGCAGAGAGCGACCTTCCTCAGGGCTGTGCAATGGTGCAATGACCGTGACTCCTACTTATACCCCCACCTAGTGCAACAAAACACCCATTAAACCAATCAGAATCAAATACAAAAGCATATGACATAGTGCAGCAGCTGTCAAGCATAACATTTACCTGGAGTGATTGCAATGGTGTCATTATTGTGTTCCTGTGCTGCTAAACTGGCTGAATTGCCGATGGCACTCAATGACGTCAGCAAATGGCGACGGAGTCCTCTCTGGATGTCTCCTAGGATTCTCCTGAACTACTGCGCATGTGCAAGTCCAAAGCGAAATCGCCATCTTAGTACTCTAAGTATTCTCATTGCTGGTGTTTATGCAGCACATCTCCTGGCTTCGTTAATGCTGCTGCGCATGTGCAAATCGGAATAGGCTTCCCTTCCTCCTATGCTATGTTACAGTGCTTGCCGTGAGTCCAAAAAAAGCACTCACAGAAGCGCATGTGCAGATTGCAATGTTTGTAAGTAGTCATGGTAACCCATTTAAGGGATCAGACCATTACAAACACTACGGTCTCTGTTAAAAACATTATAAAACACATCATTTTAATTAATAAAAAAACTTTTAAATATTGTACTAGTATATCTAATTGTGGCTATAGCACCAAACATAACTACATGAATGCTTGACAGTCAACTGCAAAAAACAGTAAAGAAAAAAGATATGGAAAAAGAAAATGTGTAAAAAAGAGTTGTGCAAATAGTGAAAAGAAACATGAATGAATCAGATCCAGAAATGGGATCACAAAGACAAAAATGTAATAATTATAAATAGCAGCTAAATTTCAGTTCATCATTCAGTCCATAGGGTGCCATCGTTTTCAGATCATAAATGAACCTGGCCTCTTGTTGTAAAAGTAATTTGCCTCTATCTCCTCCGCGTGCTGGCGGCTGTACTTGAAAAATTGGCATACATCTCATAGTAGACAGAGTATGTCGGTATGTTTTGAAATGTCTAGCAACAGGTAAATGTTTGAAATCCTCATTCTCATCCGCGCTTTGGAGCACTTTTCTTATCGTTGAGCAGTGTATTGCCATCCGGTCCTTGAACATGCGCGTGGTTTTGCCTATGTAGCATAATCCGCATGGGCATTTGATTAGATAGACAACGAATCTTGATTCGCAATTTAGATGGTGTTGAATCTTTATTGCCTTACCGCTGTGAGGATGGGAAAATATGGCACCCTGCTGGAGAAACTGACAGTTGATGCAGCCGTGGCAACGGTATGCTCCAGGTTTTTGTACCAGCCAAGTTTTTGCTGGTGCGTATTTTTTAATAGGATCAGCATCTGTTAGTATATCGGCCAAATTTGGACCTCGTTTCTAACAAAACAATGTGGGCTCCCAAATTTTTTTTCCAATCTTCTTATCGTTCTCCAATATATGATAGTGTTTTTTAACACTGTTTTTGATGAAACCTGATGCAGTCGTATAAGAGCTAACCACATTAAAATGTGATACCTCTAGACTCTTCGTATTTGTTGTCAACAGGGTATTTCTGTCTACTTGCTTCACTTTTGTCAGGGCCTCCTCTATATCCGTTGAGCAGTATCCCCGTTCGAATAATTTTTTGGCCATCTGTAATAAAGCCTCATCCACCAATTCTGGATTGCTCACAATCCTCTTTACCCGTAGAAGTTGAGAATAGGGTAAACCCCTCTTGAGGGGAATTGGATGATGGCTAGAGGCATGTAGCAGCGTATTCTTATCAGTAGGTTTAAGATGAACCCATGTATAAAATTTTCCGTCGTTCTTATATATGACCATATCCAAGAACGTAATTTCTTGTTGGCTGAAGCTCATGGTGAACCTAATTGTTGAGGGTATATTGTTCAAATAATTGAAATACTCCAAAAGTTGTTCATCCGTGCCCCCCCAAATTATGAACACGTCATCTATGTACCGAACATATTTCTTAATACATCGTGTGTGAGGCGCATCATGTAACACATGTGTCTGCTCATACATATCCATATATAGGTTTGTATATGAGGGCGCCATGTTAGAACATAGCCATTCCCATGAGCTGTAAGAAATAATTACGTTCGAATTTGAAGAAATTTTTGTGCAAGATAATTTCCACAAGCAATAAAAGAAACTCCTTGGGGGGCCCAATGTAGTCTTCAAAATTCATCAATTTACTTCTGATTGCCTCCAGTCCATCGCTATGTGGTATACTAGTGTACAAACTGGACACATCCAGTGTAACTAGTATACAGTTCGTGGGATCAAATGATAAATTGCTCATCTTCACAATGAAATCAGTCGTGTCCCTGATGTATGTCTCCATCTTCACCACTAATGGCTGGAGAAAGAAGTCCATGTATTGTGATAAAGGATGGCAAAGTGATCCTATAGCAGATATAATAGGTCGTCCTGGGGGCAACGTGACGGATTTATGTATTTTTGGTAAAGTATACATAACAGGTGTACGAGGGTGTGTTTGTGTCAGGTATTTAGCAGTCTCTTCAGATATCCAATTGTTATTCAAACCCAATTGTATAACTGCATCAATCTCCTCTTTATAGGAGGCAGTAGGATCCTTTTGTAGTCTCCTATATTGATCCGTTTTCGCCAGTTGCTGCTCAATATCATGCTTATAGTTGGTATATTGCATGACAACAATGCCTCCACCCTTATCCACAGCCCGGATGATAATCTCTTTATTTTCCTTAAGTGTTTTTAATGCATCACGTTCATCCCTAGTTAGATTGAAAAAACTGGTTCGATGATGCTTGATGATACTGCGGGTCTCATTTTCTAAGAGATTCATAGAGGTCGAGATGTTAAAATTACTCGTTTGTGGGTCAAAAGCACTTTTTGTCCTAAAGGAGCAGATTGACGCAGTTGTGGTTTGGACTAGGCTCATTTTATAGAAAAAATCTTTCAATTTGAGATGTCAATGGAGTTTAAACATGTCCACCTCCCAGTCAAAGGGGTTTTGGTTGAACGTTGTTACGAAAGATAGGCCTTTTAGTAACACACTTATTTCTGCTGGTGTAAGGTTGTGTGTTGAAAGGTTAAATATTACCATCTCTCCGGTTACCCTTTCTTTCCTCTGCCTCTCCTCCCTTCGCGTTCTGGATATCTTTGACTTGTATCCTCCCCTCCTGGTCGTTCCGTGTTTTCTTTTCTTTGTAACGGAGGTTTTGCTGCATCGCCTGTTTTTTGTCCTAAAAAAAATCTCCAGAAGTGCCATCTGTAACATCAGAATCTGTATCGCTAGTTACATATCTTGCTTTTTTCCTGCTCTCACGATAGGCTCGCCCTGTATTCCTTTTGGAGCCACCCCTGCCGGTGCTGTTATCATTAAGGCCCAAAATCCAACGGTACACCCGCCGTTCCTTATAATATGCTTTAACTAGTCGTAATTTTTCTTTCTTATACTTAATTAAATCGGCACGGTATGCATCAAGAGTAGTCTGCATTTTATCTAGCCAGTTTGTGTTGGTATCTGACTCCAATGTATCTTTGTGTTGCCTCATAATTACATCAATGTCACCCTTAATCTTCACTATTTCTTTACTTGATTGCTCAATTACTAATATTGTCAGCTAAACAACAAACAATTTAACCCACTACAAGCGCTAATCTACATAAAAATATACGTGATCTAAACAAAAGTGATTATGTGTATACAATCATTAGTGATTAGTGTGAGCTGCGAAGGGGAACTACATAAACAGATGGTTCCAACCTGTGAACAAATAACAAATACAAAATGAATATCCCAGGCGCTATTAATGTCCAAGATACCGTTGTCCAAATTGATAGTCTTAAATTGGAGACTTCTTTGGATGGTAGATGGAGTGTTGAGAGAAAGTTCCAAATTGATGGGGGTGTCCTGAGGGGTGTCCCCACGATGATTCTGGAATGATAGAAACAAAGGGACACACCAATTGCGCAGTATGAAACAGCACAGGTCCCTATCTAGAACTGAAAAAAGCCCTACTCACAAGATAATCTCTTGTTGGTACAGGGGAGACTTGTCCTATCTTCAACACTGTTGTCCTATCTTCAACACGTTTTTCCTGTACTTGTTCTATCTTCAACACGTTTTTCCACGGACCCCACGTGGTCTGACGCGATTTTTCTTCCCTTAGGGCTACAGTTGCACTCGCAGATGAACCCGATACAGCACACCCATGCGTGAAGGGAAATAGGACACGAATAGTGTAGTACGTAATACACTTTAATTAAAAAACTTAAAACACAAACTACCCACACTTACATTGTATGAGGGATAGGGATGTGACACACGAATGCCGTCCGCAACCTGTAATCAAGCTGGACAGCCGATGGAGAGACTAACTGATTTCAGCACCCGCAACCGGCGAACCGATGACGTCAGCAATGCAGGGCGCTCTCACGGCGTCAGATGGCTAAGGTGGTCGCACCGGATCAGAAAACTAAGCTCCTCCTCCCTACAGTGTAAAAAGAAAATCTTTTAGATCCAATGTTACTGGGGTGAGTTTTGATATTGAGACTTTCATCAATTGTAAAACTAATTTTTGTGTGTACTTGTTGCAATGCCCATGTGGATTGTAATATGTGGGCTGCACTGGAAGGCCCCTTAAGCGACGTTTCGCTGAACATGTGTATAACATCAAAAGGGGCCTTGAGATCCATAGTGTCTCCAATCATTTTCGACTAAAGCATAGTCAAAATCCAGAAGGCCTTATCTGCATGGGCATTGATAACCCTAAAGGCAGTTGGCGTGGGGGAGACAGATTAAACACAGTATCCAGACGCGAAAGCTACTGGATATATGTGTTAAAAACTCTGTCTCCCCTAGGTGAGAACATAGAATTTGACTTGGCAGCATTTCTAAAGGAATCCTAGAATTTCTTTGTGCCATGATATAGTATATGAATTAATGGTTCCATTCCAGTTTTTATATAAGCAGTTTTTATTTCTATTTTATTTTATACTTGCAGTTCTGGTTTGGTACATTCAGTGCGCAATTAACAACATTGATTGACCCCATCAGCTTTCCGAGATCGGAGCGCTGTTATTTGTTGATTTGCTATCTGTCTGTCACCTTTATGTCCCTCCCCTTAGTGGGATGGCCATTCAATCAGGGTAGCATTTAAACACCATCCTCACTAAGCTCCACCATCCCCTGAGGAAGTGACGTTGAGTCACGAAACGCGTAGGGAGGAGGAGCTTAGTATTCTGAACCAGTGCGAACACCTTAGGCATCTGATGCCGTGAGAGCGCCCGGCATTGCTGACGTCATTGGTTCGCCGGTTGCGGGTGCTGCAATCAGTTAGTCTCTCCATCGGCTGTCCAGCTTGATTACAGGTTGCGGACGGCATTCGTGTGTCACATCACTATCCCTCATACAATGTAAGTGTGGGTAGTTTGTGTTTTAAGTTTTTTAATTAAAGTGTATTACGTACTACAGTACACTATTCGTGTCCTATTTCCCTTCACGCATGGGTGTGCTGTATCGGGTTCATCTGAGAGTGCAACTGTAGCCCTAAGGGAAGTAAAATCGCGTCAGACCACGTGGGGTCCGTGGAAAAACGTGTTGAAGATAGGACAAGTACAGATTCTCTCCCCTGTACCAACAAGAGATTATCTTGTGAGTAGGGCTTTTTTCAGTTCTAGATAGGGACCTGTGCTGTTTCATACTGCGCAATTGGTGTGTCCCTTTGTTTCTATCATCCCAGAATCCTCATGGGGACACCGCTCAGGAAACCCCCATCAATTTGGAACTTTCTCTCAACACTCCATCTACCATCCAGAGAAGTCTCCAATTTAAGACTATCAATTTGGACTACAGTATTTGGACATTAATAGTGCCGGGGATATTCATTTTGTATTTGTTACTAATATTGTCAGGTCGAATGAGCACATGTTAAGTATGGCTATCCACTTCTTACAAAAGTCCACATTACTGCGTCCTATAGTGGGTTGATTTTTAATTCGAAAGCCTCTCGGTAACATCTTTTATTTATGATAGTGAGACAAGGTGACACCATGTAAATAATAATCTATTTCTCGTTTTTTAAGCTTGACCAAATCATTATACACATCCAATGCATTATCAGGTCCTAACACAGATTCAAATGTCTCCGTATATCATATGTTGGCTATTTCGGCATCACTATAGCCCGCTGTATCTGAGAGTGTGGTAAAGATCCCAGTGAAATCCGCAAATTCATCCATGAGTACAAGATATTGTCACATTAATTTGAAAAATGTTCAAATAAACATAAAGTATCCGTTCCAGTGTTTATGCAAAACAGGGAACCTAAAAGTTCATCAAAGAGTGGTGCACAGTTCATATATGTTCATGTAGATAATTGCAGCAACCAGCACTCACATATCACAAGGTATCCAGATGCTTATCCCATAGAAATTCAAATAGAAAAGATATTACCAGATAGAAGTCCAGTAATAAGGAGACAGCACACCAGGGGTATATTCAAAGGCTGAATGTATTGTAGAAAATACAGGCACTTCAGCCAACGTTTCGGTCTGCAGAGAGCGACCTTTCTCAGGGCTGTGCAATGGTGCAATGACCGTGACTCCTACTTATACCCCCACCCAGTGCAACAAAACACCCATTAAACTAATCAGAATCAAATACAAAAGCATATGACATAGTGCAGCAGCTGTCAAGCATAACATTTACCTGGAGTGATTGCAATGGTGTCATTATTGTGTTCCTGTGCTGCTAAATTGGCTGAATTGCCGACGGCACTCAATGACATCAGCAAATGGCGACGGAGTCCTCTCTGGATGTCTACTAGGATTCTCCTGAACTACTGCGCATGTGCAAGTCCAAAGCGAAATCGCCATCTTAGTACTCTAAGTACTCTCATTGCTGGTGTTTATGCAGCACATATCCTGGCTTCGTTAATGCTGCTGCGCATGTGCAAATCGGAATAGGCTTCCCTTCCTCCTATGCTATGTCACAGTGCTTGCCTTGAGTCCAAAAAAAGCACTCACAGAAGCACATGTGCAGATTGCAATGTTTGTAAGTAGTCATGGTAACCCATTTAAGGGATCACACCAGTATAAACACTAAGGTCTCTGTTAAAAACATTATTACATCGCTTTGGACTTGCACATGCGCAGTAGTTCAGGAGAATCCTAGGAGACATCCAGAGAGGGCTCCGTCACCATTTGCTGATGTCATTGAGTGCCATCGGCAATTCAGCCAGTTTAGCAGCACAGGAACACAGTAATGACACCATTGCAATCACTCCAGGTAAATGTTATGCTTGACAGCTGCTGCACTATGTCATATGCTTTTGTATTTGATTCTGATTGGTTTAATGGGTGTTTTGTTGCACTGGGTGGGGGTATAAGTAGGAGTCAAGGTCATTGCACCATTGCACAGCCCTGAGGAAGGTCGCTCTCTGCAGACTGAAACGTTGGCTGAAGTGCCTGTATTTTCTACAATACATACTGCCTTTGAATATACCCCTGGTGTGCTGTCTCCTTATTACTGGACTTCAATCTGGTAATATCTTTTGTATTTGAATTTCTATGGGATAAGCATCTGGATACCTTGTGATATGTGAGTGCTGGTTGCTGCAATTATATATATATATATATATATATATATATATATATATATATATATATATATATATATATATATATATATATATACACAGTGGTTGACAAATCACCAAAAAATCTACTCGCCACACAAAAAAATCTACTCGCCACCTAGTACCAAACGTGTGCTGCTTGGGCCAATATTTACTCGCCCGCGGGTTAAATCCACTCGCCCGGGGTGAGCAAATGTATAGGTTTGTCGAACACTGTACACTACCGACACACTTTATTGAAGTGTGGTCGGTACCGCAAGCCGGGAAATCTCCCGGCTTGCTAGTGGCCGCCCCTCGGCGTGCCGCGCGTCATAGACGCGCGGTCACGCGTCATCGGGAGCGTGCGCCCCCTGCACGCGTGTCCAGGGGCTCCCCGAGGGAGCCCTGGTGTCTCGCGATCGCGGGACAGCGGCAGGGGGTTCCGGGGGACCCGGCGGACCCGGCAGCGGTAGGGAGAGCGCCCCGATCGGAGGGCGCTCTTCCGCTGCTTCGGCGCGCACCCGTCACACTCGGGCGCGCGCCAGGCTACTGCTGCGGCACAGAACGGGCAAATGCTCGAATAAACTGTGCCGCAGCAGTATATATATATATATATATATATATATATATATATATATATCTCTATGCCCTATCGGATTCGTATATAGTATCACTCTGGTGATGATGTTTATATATATATATATATATATATATATATATATATATACAGTGTTCGACAAACCTATACATTTACTCGCCCCGGGCGAGTGGATTTAACCCCCGGGCGAGTAAATATTGGCCCAAGCAGCACACGTTTGGTACTAGGTGGCGAGTAGATTTTTTGGTGATTTGTCAACCACTGTATATATATATATATATATATATATATATATATGTATATAATAAAAAAATTAATAGATTATACCGTTCTGTGGCTAACGAAATGCTTTTATTTGTGCGAGCTTTCGAGATACACTGATCTCTTCTTCCGGCGATGTTACAATGAATGAAGCAAGCAAAAGCTATACTATAAACAGTGTCTATTGGAATGTTATCTGTGCTGGTCCTTCCCAAGGTGTGGATGTGTTTTATGGCTGGAGGTGTCAAAAGGTTCCTGAAAGCAAGTGATGAAAGAGTGTGTATGTGTATCAGTGTGAATAAAAATGAATGGAGAGCCCTCAGTATATTTTTTGATTATTGAAGCTCGGCTAACACGGTACTGATACCTCTACATATATATATATATATATATATATATATATATATATATATATATATATATATATATTTATATATGTATATATATATATACATGTAGAGGTATCAGTACCGTGTTGGCTGAGCTTCAATAATAAAAAAATAAATAGATGATACCGTTCTGTGGATAACGAAATGCTTTTATTTGTGCGAGCTTTCGAGATACACTGATAACATCGCCGGAAGAAGAGATCAGTGTATCTCGAAAGCTCTCACAAATAAAAGCATTTCGTTAGCCACAGAACGGAATCATCTATTTATTTTTTGATTATATATACTGTATATATATATATATATATATAAACATCATCACCAGAGTGTGATACAATTTAAACGAATCCGATAGGGCATAGAGTTAGAATGGGAATCTTTTTGCCCATTGGAATATAAAATTGGATAAGTTGCAGGGGGTCCTTGATCCTGAAGAGCCTGTAGGACCTCAGCTTGGATGAGGTAATATGTCCTCTTTATTCATTAATCCTTTTGGCTTACTAGATTTTCCGTGAATGAAGTGTGATATGGCTACAGTGCTCAGCACTATTGCACATGAACTCTCACTGGCTTTAATGGAAGTTTCTATGCAGTAGTGCCAAATGAGCACTCTCAGAATGTATTGAATAAACCCCCATATGAGGGTCTTGGTAGCCTCACGGTCACTGAAGGGCATGATTGATGACAACTTGATTTATATGGGAATTTTTATTTTGTTTTTATTTTTTCTTCCTGTAAGCTATTCATAAAGATGGGTTACATTTTATTTTCTTATAAAATTTTTGATGCAATGTAAGTAAAATTATATTATTTCATAAATAAAGAGCTTTTCCTAACTTTTTACATATGTTACTCTGACATAGGTTGACAGTGGTATACTGTATCTCTTTAGTCACTGCCATAAATGCATAAAAATTAATTCAAATACATTTTTTCAGATTTTTGAGTGTATCATGCACACACAATGCATTGTACAAAATAATTGAAAAATACATTTTCTTATGAATGACATGAATTGATAATGTGTCAAGGTCACTGAATAATAATTTCAAACTAAAAATGTCCAAAGATAGCAGTGTCTGGTTGTAATTGATAACTATAACTAAAATAATAAACATTTTGTAATATGGTGTCCAAATGTCATTCAACAGCCCATGAGTTTTATTAACAATGGAATGCATCTTTTGGCAATCTGTACATGACATGACATCTGATTAAAACAAAAGATAACACTATTTATTTTGATTGACTAAACAGGTATTTGCTCTTTTCTCTTCATAAGAAATGTTTAGTTACTAAAAAATATCATTATTTTTTTGTTAAATATTCTCAGTTAGTATAAGTACATTATTTTCTAACACTGTTTAAGTATATTGTTTTATACTTGTTGTTCTTTACTGTATATGTTTTAGGGAACCAGAATTTTAGAATTTAAACAATTTGTCCATGGGCAATTGCAATCCATTGGACAACAATGTGCTGAACAACCTTTCAGGCATTATAGGACTTAGGGGCCTATTCTAGTAGCCTTCAAAACAAAATTGCTGGGCCGGTTACGCTGTCAGTTTTTGGGCGTTGCTATCATGGTATTCAGAAAGCCTCGAATACCTGTGATAGCAAAATGCCCAATACTGGCAAGGAGCCAGCGACGTGATGTTCGCATCTCTCTAAAGGGCTCACCCGGTGATCTGCAGCGATCTGGCTCAGCAGCATAGAGAGCTGCACAGAGAGAGATGCCTCTCCCTGCACATATCTCACCAGCGATCGAAGGGTTTTAATAAAAATTTTAATACCAGTGTATGTGAGCAATGGGTTTCTGTAGCACAACCACATTGATTTCAGGTCCGGGGACCCCCTGCTTCCCGAGATACAGACCCCATTATGAGGTGCCGGTATCTCCTATGCATTTAAATGTCTTGCGTCACGTGACCGTGGGATTTAAATGCATAGAAGATACTGGCACCCCATAACGGGGCCGGTATCTCGGTAATCAGGGGTCCCCAGACCTGAAATCAACACGGTTCTGCTCCGGTGTCCCCACCCCTGCTCACGTACACTAGTATTCATTTTTTTATTAAAACAGCTTCAAAACCTTAGCAGCTAGACGTTAAGGCAATGAAGGGGTTCAACCTCAATAGCCTGTTTATTGGGGCAGAAGGGGTGGATGAAGGGGTAGTAGCTCCAGGGTGGGTGGTTAGGCCTGCCTTGAAGGTTGCAGGAGGAGTTAACCCCTTCATTACCATAGCGGTGGAAACCGCTATGGTAATGAAGGGGTTAACCAGTCCTGCAACACCCCCCCCCGGTAGGCCTATAGACCCACCCTTGGGGCAACTACCCCCTTCACCCAATCCCTCTACCCCTAAGAAAAAAAAATAAACACAACAACCTTACTACCCACCTTCTTTACCCCCAACAACCCCCCCTCAACTCATACAGTACAGTAATGGGCAAAATTACTATTATCCAGAATTGGATAATACAGTAGTGCATTTGTCCATTATAAAATGAAACAATAGCCAGCCAGCTTAAATAAAGTAAATAAAACTTTCTTCTTACCCTTGCCACCATGAAGGCATCCTCGTCAGCATACTCTAGGTCCATGTCCTCTGCTGCCAGCAAGAGTACATTAAAAATTAGAATCTAATTGCCCCTAACCCCTTAATCACCATAGCGATTAATAACCACTACAGTAATTAAGGGGTTTAACCACCCTCCCCCTACCCACCCGGGAGGCCTAACCACCCACCCAAGGGCCACTATACCCAACTCTTCACATTGATTGGCACAGTGGTTCATCATACCCATATAATATGTGTTAGATCAGCCACTATAGCAGACAATGGACATCAATTAAAACAATCAAGCACAACAATACACAACAATTAAAGCAATAAACAAGCACCTAAACACCACAACAATTATAGAACTAAAAAGCCTCAACTACACATCAATAATATTCTAACACCAAAACCGCTAAAGAATAAAACTTATATAATACCAAAATAATAGAATACAATTAAAGAAACACCTAACCAACAAAACAAAGCAAGAAATAAAACCACTAGCCAATCCACAAATGTACTAAAATCAAGCTATCCAAATTCCAAACAATTCATCAAAACAATTAACAGATAAAATACCAATCAATACAAAACATACATTTGCCAAAAACTGCGTTGCCTGTCACCGTATTTATCTGTACCCTAAAGGGGCACAGATTAATACATTAGCAGTCAATGGGTCATGAAAAACAGAAGCAGGGATGCCGCACTTGTGCTTTCAAATGTGTTGATAGAAATAAGCCCTTTGATGCCTGATGCGTGCAGGTACTCCCAATCAATCCTGCATGAAAATGCCCAGAGGAAGTTTAACCATGTAACGAAAAACAAAAAGGTACACACAGCGCACCGAGGATTAAAAAACAAATAATACAAAAATATGTGTGTTCACAGATAAACTGATTAATAGTGAAAGATTGGTGAACAATATCACCAATTATAGGATTAAGGCTCAATAATAAAAACAAAAAAAAGGTATAATGTAACTCAATATTTATTAAAAAATGTACCCAAGGAAATGGAAATGAGTGATAACCACTAATTACATAACCTTCATAAAAGGGCACAATTGGATATAATAATAAAACTACAGAGAACAAATTACTATATAAAGTGATGAATAAGAATACGAATAAATAATCCTTTACTAAATACTGTGACACAAACAATTAAGTGATGAATAATGTTCAATGTGTGCTACAAATATATACTATATATAGAAACATGACATATCTATATATATATATATATATATATATATATATATATATATCCAGTGGTCGACAAATCACCAAAAAATCTACTCGCCGAACAAAAAAATCTACTCGCCACCTAGTACCAAACATGTGCTGCTTGGGCCAATAGGAGCTCGCCACGATGTTAAATCCACTCGCCCGGGGCGTGCAAATGTATAGGTTTGTCGAACACTGTTAATATATCTATATATATATATATATATGAGAGTTAAGAGAGAGAGAACAGACCCCGCATCCGCAAGACTGCACAATAAAGTTAACCAATAAAGTGAAAATAATATAAATTATTTCTATCTGCTTTCAGGAAGAAGGGATTTTACAAATGTATGAACTGCTCTGCATGGTATGGTATGGTATGTCTTTATTTATATAGCGCCATTAATGTACATAGCGCTTCACAGTAGTAATACATGTGGTAATCGAATAAATAACAGATAATATAAATAACAGATCATGGGAATAAGTGCTTTAGACATAAAAGTAACATTAAGGAAGAGGAGTCCCTGCCCCGAGGAGCTTACAATCTAATTGGTAGGTAGGGAGAACGTACAGCGACAGTAGGAGGGAGTTCTGGTAAGTGCGTCTGCAGGGGGCCAAGCTTTATGTATCATGTTTTCAGAATGTTCACAGTGCTATTCGTACGCTTCTTTAAGCAAGTGTGTCTTAAGGTGGGTCTTAAAGGTGGATAGAGAGGGTGCTAGTCGGGTACTGAGGGGAAGGGCATTCCAGAGGTGTGGGGCAGTCAGTGAAAAAGGTTTAAGGCGGGAGAGGGCTTTAGATAAAAAGGGGGTAGAAAGAAGACATCCTTGAGCAGAACGCGAGTCGGGGTGGTGCATAGCGAGAATTTAGGGCTAAGATGTAAGGAGGGGCAGAAGAGTGTAAAGCTTTAAAAGTGAGGAGAAGAATGGAGTGTGAGATGCGGGATTTGATTGGAAGCCAGGAGAGGGATTTCAGGAGGGGAGATGCTGATACAGATCTAGGAAAGAGTAGAGTGATTCTGGCAGCAGCATTTAGGATAGATTGTAGGGGAGACAGGTGAGAGGCAGGAAGGCCAGACACCAGGAGGTTACAGTAATCCAGACGGGAGAGAATGAGGGCCTGAGTCAGAGTTTTAGCAGTCGAGCAACAGAGGAAAGGGCGTATCTTTGTTATATTGCAGAGGAAAAAGCGACAAGTTTTAGAAATGTTTTGAATGTGAGGGGCGAATATGAGAGGAGTCGAGTGTGACCCCTAGGCAGCATGCTTGGGCTACTGGGTGGATGATCATAGTTCCAACAGTAATGTGGAAGGAGGTAGTAGGGCCAGGTTTGGGAGGAAGTATGAGGAGCTCTGTTATAGCCATGCTGGTTTATGCATCAGACGGAGGTGTTTACTGATTACTCTGGAGACTATACTTTCAGAATAAAGGACTTCCTTGCTTGCAAAACCAAGGGAGTCATTTATTGCATTACCTGTCCATGTGGCCTTCCCTATATCGGGATGACCACACGTGAGTTTAGATTTCGAGTCCTCGAGCATACAAGAAATATTACGAATGCTACGAGGGATCTAGAAGGGTTCAAAAAGATCACTTCAGTGACCAGACACTTCCTTCTGATGCATGGATCAGATTACACTCTCTTGAAGGCTTTTGTAATAGAGAAAGTCACTTTGAGAATTCGGGGTGGAGACTTGGAGAAGGCCTTATTGCGTAGGGAGTCCAGGTGAATAGTCCAGATGGACTCTATGATTCCACAGGGTCTTAACGACTACCTGGGCTTCTCTATGTTTCTGTAGTTGTCCTATATGGCCCTTTGCTGCTAGGTTGTCGTGTATATTTTGAGATGTATTTAATTGCTGTACATTTTTTTAAACCTCAATACTTCACTATAAGAATATTCAACACACCCTTTTCTCTTTCTCTCTTTTTTATTGTTAGAATCCTGGGTATGGCCATCTTCTGACAGATTCTGGAGTCATTCTCGATTATATATATTTTCTGCTTCATCCAGGACTCAACATCATGATAAAGAAACATGATCTTGGTCTCTTGGGTATGACCATCCTTTGGATGGATTTTGGAGTCATCAGAAAAGGGATTGACAATCTGGACTTTATATCATCTTATCTGATGGTCATTGTGAAGAACAGTAATGGTTTTCTTCAATGCATCTGTGATGAATATTAGGAACCATTATTATACCTCCTTTGAAAGTATTATTTACATCAGTTGGAATATGGACTCTAATGAATTTATCTCTGAAGTATTATTGTCTATTTTGTCATCAGTGAACATTGCATGCTGATAATTAACATCACTGCCATGGATATTTGGGATTCTCTGTGACATTGTCAATAGCACATAGTGCTTTTTGTACTGTACCTCTATTTTGTTGCTATGGATATTATGATTACTGTGTACATTTATGTAAGCGGTGAACATATTGGGTATTATTAGCTATGCCTATTGATGTTGTGGACAGCATACTGAGCATTAATATAAGAGTAATAGTTTGGGATATTATTGTCATATAATTGCAGCATGTGCCTTTTCTATTTATACGTAAATGCATTCGGTGCCCTCTTTATGCTTCATATACAACCTCTTTTGGTAAAGAGCTAATCCCTGTTTGAGTCCGGATTCCCTGTTTGTGCTGTGCACATGCGCATGGGGTATCGTGATAATGCATTCCAAGTTGGAGCGCACGATGCCGGTGACGTCATCTGGCGCATGCGCATAGGCAATAATGGCCACGCATATATAGCTATATACACATGGGATATAATGGCCGTGTGTCCCAAGGTGAAACGCACAATGTCAGCGACGTCATCCAGCACATGCGCATTGGCAATAATGGCCGCGCTTTTCCAGCTATCACTCAGGAGGTTAAGTCTAATTAACAGCTGTATACTGCACGTTTGGTGCGAAAATCCCCCCTTTTAAATAGTGCATATTATTCTGCCTACCCCACCACTCCCAGTTGAAGGCTTTGGTGCCGAAACGCGTAGGAGTGGGTGAACTGGGCAGGATCCCCTGGTTTCTCCCCCTCTTGTGATACATAACTATACCTACTTATGCTGCTGTCTCAAGCTTGCCCTGTCATCTTTTCATGTGTGTACAGGATAGTGCTGTGCGTTTATACACACTTTAAGACTGTGTTTTATTGAATTTGGATCAAATCTACTTGCTACCTGTCTCTTCAATAGGACTGGCTTTTTGTACTGCCACTGTGCTTGTTTCTGGTATCAAACCCACTCTATCATCAGTCCCATGACATCTTAGAAGAGACTCTATATCTATGTGAGGTTTTGGTTCCAACTTTCCTACATCCTGTATATATGGGTGGTATACTCTCAGTAATTCGTTATCTGCCACAGAGTAGGACTGTTTGCTGTATTTAAGCTAGGGATATTTGTTATTTACTCCCTGGCTTCTTTCAGTGTTCCTAAGGGACATGACGGGCACTGTAGTCAGCATACTGCTTTGGTTTACGCACAGGGGATCTATGCCGTGTTTTTAAATTTCTGTGCTATCTTTTATTTCTTTTTGTGACATCTAATAAATAAATGTGTTTTT
The DNA here is from genome assembly GCF_040206685.1 of Ascaphus truei. Classification (NCBI taxonomy): domain Eukaryota; kingdom Metazoa; phylum Chordata; class Amphibia; order Anura; family Ascaphidae; genus Ascaphus; species Ascaphus truei. The sequence goes on along the minus strand of NC_134485.1, from coordinate 265,023,889 downwards.
GATATTGGCAACGGTATACCAGAGTGCTATTTTCTTGGGCAACTTTTTTCTCTTGTTCATATATATATATATATATAATCCAATGCACAGCCGGCACACCATATGCAAGTAAATAAGTTTTGGTGCTTATCCCATAAAGCAATAACAGACCATACGATACCGGTTGCAACACGACATCAAGGGACAGCACGCAGGTAAGTAAATAAAAAATGTTCTATATTTGATAGAAGACACAAAAACCGACGTTTCGGTCCCCCAGTGGGACCTTTCTCAAGGTGGCACCACCGAGCAACTCGCCCGCCCCCCAGTGAGTGACCAGCCGACAACCAACCCACCCCCCTGAACCACCACCGAGCAACCCATTGAGCCACCGCCTTTCTCTAACAAAGTAACAGATAACAAAAGCTCTTCCCCCTATGATATTAATAGTTTTTATGTACCCACATATTTTTGATACTCCATTAGAAACAACCAGTATATTACATCCTACTAAGGCACTTACTGTAGCTAATTGCTGTACCTCCCATGCTCTTCATACATGGTATTGCCCTAAGAGGATAACTTTTTCTCTCATTACTGGTTACCATTCAAACATAGGCTGTACTCTGATTTTTTTAACCTTCTCTGATATTTATGGACTAGAGGAGCCTTTCGGAGTAGTGTTTTTCACTGTTATCTAACTATCAGCCCAAGTGCACACCAGCACTTCTGTAGGAGTATTATATCAGTGTGTGTGTTTCTGTTAGTCTGTCCAACTTTATTTTAAATATTGTTACTATTAAAGTTTTATTTTACCTGAATCATCATTACATTAGAATTAAGAGTGCTACAATAGGGGCCTCCCCTTTTCCTTATTTTCTTATAGGGCTTTGTTTATGCTTTTCATTAGCCCCAGCACCCAGTTCTGTATTGACTGTCGCCAGAGTATACCCCCCTTTCCCTCTCCCCCTGTTTATAACATTATTTGTAGCACACATTGAACATTATTCATCACTTCATTGTTTGTGTCACAGTATTTAGTAAAGGATTATTTATTCATATTCATCACTTTATAGTATATTTGTGGCTTAATTCATTATGCATTTCTCATGTATTTTCTTTAGTCTTATTGATTTATATCTGCTCTAACCGTGTTACACTGCTCTATGGAATTGTAGGCAATTGGGGATGTGGCCACAATCATTGGTTAGCAAAGGAGTTAAAAGACGCGCGGACAGCCTCCAACGTGACGAAGCATGTAGTTGTGAAATGCATAGAGGTCATGTGAGGCTATTCAGCGCACCTTCACATTGGCTGGAGCCGGGGTGCATGGGAGTTGTAGCATAGGAACAACATCTGGTTGATAGGTGCAGCCCGGACATTAACATCAGCTCTGATCTCAGCAGTCTTGCTTTCTTACTCTCCCTGGTCAGTATCTTGGCTTCCCTCTCTGTGGTTTGTTTGTTATGTTTTGTTTGTCCTCAACTGAGTTATTAAATAGTTGTAATTTGTACTCACTGTAGTTTTATTATTATATCCAATTGTGTCCGTATTTATGAAGGTTATGTAATTAGTACATATAATTAGTGGTTATCACTCCTTTCCATTTCCTTGGGTGAATTTTTTAATAAATATTGAGTTAAATTATGCATTTTTTTTTTTTAATATTGAGCCTTAATCTTATCATTGGTGATATTGTTCACCCACCTATCACTATTAATCAGTTTACCTGTGAACACAAATATTTTTGTGTTATTTGTTATTTAATCCCCGGTGCGCTGACTACACCTTTTGTTTTTTTGCCGCAATGAAAAACATATAAGTAAATAAATACAATAAAACAACCTGAAAAACGACATTTACATACATTCAATATTTATCTTAGCTTTAGAAGTCTTCATCCTCCGAATCCCGGCTTATCAGGAAGCTCTCGACCCACGATGTCATCACCGCAAGCCATCTCCATTCCCCTTGAAGTACAGCATCAGGTACCAAATTATTCTTTCTCCTTCTTCTATCTTCATCTGTCATTATTTTCTTATTTTCTTTAATCTGCTATCTTCTTTCTTTCAATCCAAAACCCCATGGTAAATCCAAAATGGATGTTGCAATGTAAAGATCTTCTGCTAAAACGAGACGTACCAATCACCATCATCTCATCTCATTCTCTCTATCTCGCTTCTCCCCTTCTCCACCTCCATCTACACCCCGGTTCTGCAGAAACCTGCGCTCTATTCACTTACCTGACTTTGAGTCCACTTTACACTCCTCCCTCTCCTCTCTCAGCTCTGCTACAGACCCTGACAACCTGGTCAGGAACTACAACTCTGCCTTGTCCTCCTCTCTTGATCTACATGCCACGCTTTCTCTCTGCCGCACTCGCCCTTCTAACCCTAGACCCTGGTTAACTTCCCACACGCGCATGCTGCGTTCCTCCACTCGTTCCTCTGAACGCCTCTGGAGGAAATCTCATACTCTCACAGACTTCCTTCACTACAAATTTATGCTATCCTGTTTCAACTCTGCCCTCTCGCAAGCTAAACAAGCCTACTTTTCTTCACTAATCAACATGCACAAGTCTAACCCACGCCGACTGTTCTCTGTCTTTGATACTCTACTCAAACCACCCTCAGCTGCCTCTCCTTCCTCCATCTCCGCTCAGGACTTTGCTGACTATTTTAAGGAAAAGGTGGAATCCATACGTCAGAACATCCTCTCTGTTTCTTCCTCCCATCCTACACCTCTTCCTAACTCTCCTCCAGCCTTCCTTGACTCTTTTTGCACTGTCTCAGAGGAGGATGTGTCGGTGTTGATCGCCTCTTCTCCCTCTACCACTTGCCCTCTTGACCCCATTCCCTCCCATCTCCTACAACCTCTTGCTCCTACTATAATCACACATTTTTAATTCCTCCCTCTTCTCTGGAACCTTTCCATCCTCTTTCAAACATGCAACAGTCATACCATTACTCAAAAACAGCAAGCTTGACCCTACCTGTCTTTCTAAGTATCGACCTGTCTCCCTCCTGCCTTTTGCCTCTAAACTCCTTGAACGTCTTGTATTCTCAACACCTATTCTCTCCTAGACCCTCTACAATCTGACTTCCGCACTGCTCACTCCACGGAAAGAGCCCTCACTAAAATAACTCACGACCTCCATGCTGCCAAAGACAGAGGTCATTACACTCTGCTCATATTACTCGACCACTCTGCAGCATTTGACACCGTGGACCACCCTCTTCTCCTTCACATTCTCCATACTCTTGGTATTCGGAACAAAGTTCTATCCTGGATCTCATCCTACCTCTCCCATCGTACTTTCAGTGTCTCTTCTTCTAACACCTCCTTCTCCTCTATTGATCTCTCTGTGGGGGTACCCTGGGGCTCTGTCCTGGGACCTCTTCTCTTTTCTCTGTATACACTCTCTCTAGGTGACCTAATAACATCTTTTGGGTTTAATTATCACCTCTATGCTGACGACACACAAATATACTTTTCAACACCCGACCTTACACCTGCTGTACAAACCAAAGTTTCTGAATGTCTCTCTGCTATATCATCCTGGATGGCCCTCCGCCTCCTTAAACTCAACATGGCTAAAACAGAGCTCCTCATACTTCCTCCCAAACCTGGCCCTACTACCTGCTTCCACACTACTGTTGGAACTACGATCATTCTCCCAGTAGCCCAATCACGCTGCTTAGGGGTCACACTCGACTCCTCTCTCACATTGCACCCTCACATTCAAAACATTTCTAAAACCTGTCGCTTTTTCCTCCGCAATATAACAAAGATACGCCCTTTCCTCTGTTGCTCGACTGCTAAAACTCTGACTCAGGCCCTCATTCTCTCCCGTCTTGATTACTGTAACCTCCTGCTGTCCGGCCTTCCTGCCTCTCACCTGTCTCCCCTACAATCTATCCTAAACGCTGCTGCCAGAATCACTCTTTCCGAGATCTGTCTCAGCATCTCCCCTCATGAAAAACCTCTCCTGGCTTCCGATCAAATCCCGCATCTCACACTCCATTCTTCTCTTCACTTTTAAAGCTTTACACTCTTCTGCCCCTCCTTACATCTCAGCCCTAATTTCTCGTTATGCACCATCCAGACTCTTGCTTTCTTCTCAAGGATGTCTTCTTTCTACCCCCTTTGTATCTGAAGCCCTCTCCCGCCTTAAATCTTTTTCACTGACTGCCCCACACCTCTGGAATGCCCTTCCCCTCAGTACCCGACTAGCACCCTCTCTATCCACCTTTAAGACCCACCTTAAGACACACTTGCTTAAAGAAGCGTACGAATAGCACTGTGAACATTCTGAAAACATGATACATAAAGCTTGGCCCCCTGCAGACACACTTACCAGAACTCCCTCCTACTGTCTCTGTACGTTCTCCCTACCTACCAATTAGACTGTAAGCTCCTCGGGGCAGGGACTCCTCTTCCTTAATGTCTAAAGCACTTCTTCCCATGATCTGTTATTTATATTATCTGTTATTTATTTGATTACCACGTGTATTACTGCTGTGAAGCGCTATGTACATTAATGTCGCTATATAAATAAAGACATACAATACAATACGTACAGACCTTATATACAGTAGAGCCTGTGATGTAACATTTTAGGGTCAGATGGTACAGCTCCAATCCAATTGGACGTTGTACCATGTGCCCGCCTATTTTTTTTAAGGATGTGACGTCAACTCCAAGGGAGGTACATCACAACCGTTTAAACCGCATGGCTGATATCACATAGTATTACAGCCAATGGGATTCATGACAATCCCATTGGTTTCTGTACCATGTGATATGTTTCATGAGTAAAAAGGATGTGACATCATTCCTTAAAGTGACCGCTATGGTGATGAAGGGGTTAACCCCTCCCCCGTAACCCCCACCAAGGGCCAAATACCACTTTCACCCACCCCGGCTACCCACAATAAACCGGGCACTGGTAGTTAACCCCTCCATTGCCTTAGCGGTTAGCCACTAAGGTAATGACGTTGTCTGTAAATGCATTTTTCATGTATCTGACTCATGCGGGGGGCTCCAGTGCTGATATTAATGAGTATCAGCTCTGGAGACTCCCGTCATCAATCTGATGCAGGAAAAATTCATTTTTTTTCTAAGTCTTCTCTCGCCGCCTTCTCAGCAGCTTCTCCCCAGCCTCACACAACTTTTCCTTGCATGGGGATTTTGGGAGATAATCACCATTCTAGAGCCGCGATTAGCCTCAATAAGCTAATCAAGGTTACTAGAATTGCATGAATTTCAAAACCTACCGATTAATGGCTCACCAATACGGCAGCAAAAAATTGTGATTCATGCCTTTATCGTCCACTTTTCAAGGTTTTCTGAATAGCAGTAGGCATTTTTGCCGAAAAGGCCTCGATATGTGGGATATCGAGGCTACTAGAATTAGCCCCTAATATAAGTTTTTAACACACAACTGCTTAAAACATCTGCTACCTACCAAGTTATGAGTCTTTTTTAGTACTATATATGAATCTGTAAAATTCCGTGAAGATTTTCGAATCTACTGAAATTGTTCCTATTTTGCCTTTTCACTTTCAGAGGGGTGAGGCATTAGGGAATCTATATCAACAAAGTGTTTCAATTTTGTAATTGAGGTTACTTTAATAGAATTTATTGCATAAAACATTGTTTATTTATTCATGATCTAACTCCCTTCGATGTTACAATGTTATTTATTGTTATTACCATCATATTATTTTGTACCAAACGTACCCCTCTCCTTTGTGTGACTTAATAGTTGCCTTTGCCTACTTGGCATCCTGAATTCATGTCATCCTGCTGGTTCATAATCAAGCTCATACACGACCACAGTATATACAATTTGGAACTTTATCTAAATATAAAAGGTGAAGGGAGGTTGTGGAAAACTTACGATAAGTGTAACAATACATGTTGAACAACAATTGTTCACCAACAATGTAACATCAAATTAAAAAGAACAAATGCACTACTGCTGCGGCACAGTTTATTCGAGCATTTGCCCGTTCTGTGCCGCAGCAGTAGCCTGGCGCGCGCCCGAGTGTGACGGGCGCGCGCCGAAGCAGCGGAAGAGCGCCCTCCGATCGGGGCGCTCTCCCTACCGCTGCCGGGTCCGCCGGGTCCCCCGGAACCCCCTGCCGCTGTCCCGCGATCGCGGGACACCAGGGCTCCCTCGGGGAGCCCCTGGACACGCGTGCAGGGGGCGCACGCTCCCGATGACGCGTGACCGCGCGTCTATGACGCGCGGCACGCCGAGGGGCGGCCACTAGCAAGCCGGGAGATTTCCCGGCTTGCGGTACCGACCACACTTCAATAAAGTGTGTCGGTAGTGTATGTGTGGCAACTGATAAAAGGATACAGTACAATATTTATTTCTACTCTCTATCACCTTCCAGCTGTGGCATTTTCACCCCACACTAATGGCTTATTGTTTCATGATTAAGAAATGTAGGCATGTGAGGCTATATGGTCAAAAGGAAAATTGACAATTCTGCTTAATATGCTTTATACATTACAGTATTTATATGCAATAATTATTTTATTTTATTTTTTACATTCTCAGAGAATTGATTTTAAATATGGAGTATTAACAGAAAAATTAACCCAAATTGTTTCTCTATTGGTGCATGGCAGTAGAGATGAGCATATTTTTGGGGGCGGATTTGGATCCGCAGCAGATCGGTTGGTTCCTTTGGTCCCCGGATTTCAATGGATTCATCTCAAAAAGAGCGATATGAATTATTGCCAATACACTCCACGGATTCAGCAACAAATGAATGGATTTGTAGAATCCAATCCGCGGATTCATCAATCCGTTGATGGATTTTTAAGAATCTGCCAATGAGTTGCTCAATCCGCATATTGGATTCTAAAAATCCGTTAATCGATTGTATCCAATGGTGTTTTTCGATGAATCCACGTAAATTAAAACTGACCAAATCTGTTTGCGTATTTTAAACTGCGAAATGAATTTTGGTTTTGGAAAATGCTAGAAAAATCAAAGAAACGGATTTGGGTGGATTCATTCATCTCTACCTGACAGGAAAATATACCTACCTCACCTGAAAGTACTTTATTACTCTGGGTTGTCTGGTGAGTCAAGTTGAGAAGTGGTGATGCATGCTGGGGGGAATCAATAAGGCTCCTTAGGCCACGTGGCTCAGGAGAGGGGCAGGTGCTCCATCACATGACTTTCTAGAATACATCATCATGAACAAGCCAATAGCTTGAGGAGGATTGCAAGAGGCGCACAGGTAATTTAAAGACTCTCATAGTACAGGGGAATAGGCATGCACAGAGGCATGTACCTCTAATGGAACACAAGGGAACTTATTTAAACAAGCCCCCTTGCACCATTATTGCTAGACTTCTACAAGCGAGAATCTAGGAGTCATTTCTCTAGTGCTTTCTAAAGTCTCTGGTTCAGTTAAGTGAGGCTCAAGCCACAATAGACATTCATTAAGATATGCTCCAACACCAGATTGTGTGAAGCCAAGACAGGCTTACAAATGTCAATATTAAAAAGAAAATCTGAGGGTGGGTACGCAGTCGAGGACGATTGGAGCTCTCTAAAACATAAGTGAGATCGCTGACTAAATAGCCCTCTAAACCACCAAAAAAGATATAAAAATAACTTCCCCCATTGATGGAGCCCTCAAGGATGCCTTTGTCCAGGAAAGACGGCAAGCCAGCGATCCCCTCTGTCTCCCGTTACCTCCAGAAGGCTGCCTCTCTGGGTCCCGAGATCCAAGATGGCGCCTGTGGAGGGGAGGCACACACGTGCATCAACAGGCACAAGAGGAACTGCAACAACAAGAAGGAAAAAAAATAGGATAATGAGGCGATTCACTGATGCCGTCGGGGTATGAAAGTAGATATATTTTATTTAAGTCACTTATGGTTACAGGTTTACGTATATTATTATTATTTATAAGTTCACATATACATACTCTTTATATTGGTTATTGGGGAATATTATTTTATAGAATATTTTGAGTTTATGGGTATACATGAATTTGTCTACATTAAAGTAATTGGTCTTCCCATCACTTCATATCAGATTTTATATGACCAAGCTATGATATTATATACTATGTATGTTATTATATTAATGTAGTTTTTAGTGAGTTATTATTGCTTTATATATGTGTTGCCTGTTCTGCTTCTTTGTCACTGGTACTTGTTGTCTATATTGCATATTTGTGTTACTAGACAGTAGTATCTAATTTTGTTTTATTATAACTTTGTGTCTTTTAGTGTCTTGTTGTTACAACTAAGTGTCCATGGTGATGCCTTGGGAGTGAGTACTAATAGTGTTTATACAGGGGGATGGTTCCTCTTGTTAATAATTGGTTAATTATTCATCCGGTGTGTTTTTACTCACCTAATTTAGTTCAACCAATAGATATCTGAGGCTCACTATATATGCATCACTAAGGGCAGTGCCAGATACTCTTTGACAAAGTCCCAAGCTGGGACGAAACGCGTCAGAGTTCTCTCTGTAGCAGATTTTTCAGTGTATATGCACTAATTAAAAACAACCTTTTATTTTATTTGCGTGTGGATCTTCTACTTTCATACCCCGACGGCAGCAGTGAACCGCCTCATTATCCTATTTTTGTTCGATTTCCCTGGGCTGGAGCACGCTGTGTTTCACTGCTGGATCAGAGGAGCCCGACGTCATCGCTGAACGGAGACCCGGCGCGTCAAGATTGTGAGTGATTACTCTCCTTATTCGCCCTTCCCCTACCTCTGCGGGGAGGTGATCTTGGCCGTGTATGACACCGGGTGTATGAGGGCAGTGGCGGAGGGTGGCGGCATACTTAGCTGTTTATTGTTCCCTAGCAGGGGACACGGCGGTATTACTGCTTCACATTCCTCCCTACCACATCTCAGCCCCTACCCGTGGATAGTCACGTCACACGGTTCAAGTGGAGTGATTATATTATTCATTTATCAGTGGGACACTGGACGGAAGTGTGTTTTATTACTCATTGTGCAGTGATTTTTCTGGACTGTTTGTAGCACAAACCTGTGTACAATTGGTAGCATCAGTTACTCCTTGGAGCGATTCTTGGATATCTTTTACCAACAACAAGATGGAAACTTTAAAGACAAAGAAGAAGAAGAACAAGAAACAAAAAAAAATACCCAAATCACCCCAAAAGCCTTAAAATACTTATTTAAAGAGATGCAAGAGGTGTTTCAAGTGGCTCTGGACAAGGATGTGGCTGAATTTAAAACAGGTTTGACTTTTCTGACAGAACAAACAATACAGCTGGAAAACAAACTTGGAGAATCTCTGCAGAGACAGGGCTCAATGGAGGAAGAATTATTCCGACTTAACCACGAGATCAGGAACCTGAATGATACCGTCGATGATCTGGAGAACCGGGAAAGGAGGCAAAATCTCAGAGTAAGAAACATCCCAGAAAAAGTTGAACCGGGTGAGTTACAACCCTATCTGATGAACTTGTTAACCCAAATAGATTCATCGCTTCTATCAAGTGATCTACATATGGACAGAGCACACCGAGCCTTGGGTCAAAATTCGCGGATCCTCGGAGATGCAGCGATGTAATAGTTAAACTACACTATTATACCACCAAGGAGAAAATAATTAGAGGCTGTAGAAACCAAGAATTTGTGCATTTTGAAGGCTCCAAGATCCAGATCTTCCAAGACCTTTCTAGATCAATTTAGACAATTTCAAGAAGGAGAGGCCTCTGCCCAGTCACAGAGGTTCTACGAGATAATGAGATCCAATCCAGGGCCCGCTGTGCTGTGCCAACAGAAACTCCTGCTCTCAAGAATATTGTCTCCATATATAAGTCCTCCAAACTTGCATCTCCCCGCATGTCCCCTTCCTCACCAGTTTCTCCCTCACCTGCTCCCTTCCTCTCTAACTTTTCCCCCACATGATTCTTTCCTTACCAGCTTCTCCCCCAGATGTCCCCCTTCTTACTTCTTACATGTCCCCCTTCTTACCAGCGTCTGCCAGCACATGCTCTCTTCATTGCCTGCATCTCCCCACATGCCCCCTCCTCACCAGCTTCTCCCCCACATGCCTCCCTCCACCTACAGTTTTTACACAACCCCCCTGTTTACACACACACCTACCTGGTAAATGATCAGTACACAGCCAGTGATGAAGGAGGGCCCACACATGCGGCCGAAACAGAAACTTGTAAATGACTTCCGGCGGTGCCTTTCTTGCTGATTTAGATCACCAGGTCGACCCCTCAAACTCCAGTTTGAACCTCTGCCCCCACATTCCACAAGTATACGTGCTAAAGGAGGCAGTGTCTGCAGAACATAGTATTTGTGAAGGTGTAAATTCAAGGTGGAGGATGTAAAAGAGAGAAGAATAGTATGCGTTCTTGTTCTCTTCAGAGCTGTTAACCCTTTTCATGCGGTAATGCTGATCCTTTGCAATAAGGAATTAGGGTCCTCGTGATGGGGTCTCTCTTAGTAATTTTATTTTGAGGGGCTCTTTGTACATACTTAAATTCAAAACTGAAATAATTATGTTAATGCATCAGTTTGCAGCTGGAATTAGCAACCTTATGGGAAAAAAATACAACGATAACTTTTGTTCTTGTGCAAAATCAGTATATTGGTTCAATTACTGTATATAAAAATTAAACAAATTAGTGAAATTTGTGCCTCTTACATTTCAACTCAGAATATAAGGATTGCTTGATTTAGATTAGAACAAGTGATTTATGGTCTGGCTTAGATCTCATATTGACTTTGCTTGCAGCTACTGTAGAAGTGACAAAAAGAAACACATTCCTTGCTAAGCTAACATATTTTCTAAAACCAAAGTACAGTAACTCATTGTTTTCCCATGGTAACTATACTAGAGGGGAAATGGAATGCATAAAACAGAAATGAAACCAGAAAAGGACAATTTAAATATTCTACTCTATTTAGAATTTAAAAAGTTAGACTATTAGAATTTACTTATTTCATGCGAGACAAAATTATTTTAGATCTAACTTTGTTTTCAAATGTTTACTATGTTTTATGAAATAGGGAAATAACTCAATTGGATCATCTATTACTAGGAAAAGACTAAAGTAAGACTAAAGAGCAAGTTATAACAGAAAGTCAGAGCAATCTTTTCGATAGTCGTAGACTATAAGATGTGCCAGTGCCACCACCAATTACCTTCTAACCACTATTACCATTACCTTTATTATCCACAGTCTCCACATACATTCCCTTCTGTCATTACATTATTAATCTTTCAAATGAAAATCGCTCAACCTAGCCCCACCCACACCCCAATGTCTTGTGATTGGCATTGTAACATAATATGTAGTAGCTGTAGATAAATTCATGTTTTAAATAGAAAAGGCTATGTTTGTGCAGTTGCGATAGTGCAGAGTAAATGAGTGCTTCCATATTAGGTAAAACTAAAACTTCCCTGCAGGCATGGACCCTGGAGGAGAATCAAATGCCGGCTGAAGCCAGTCAGCCCTTGTCTCCTCACATTCTTCATCAAGGCAGGCATGAAGTCCTCCAGCAAAGTCCACACTGGCAGGAATAGCCCTCGGTTAGACTGGAAACTAAAAGAGGGGACAAACAGGACATCCAGAGCACCATTTGTAGAAGCAATAGCGGGAACAGAAGCAAGGCCGTGGGGCCATGGGAGTTAAAAATACTCTGTTACTGAAGCAAGGTGGGAGGAAGTACAATCTCCAAGGCAATCTTTCTATATAATTGGCCAATAGAAAACTAGGAGGGAGGTAGGGGAGGGGGGAACCACTATTCACTTAGTCCTTTTATAAATCATCTGACTTAGATTGTTATCTTTTTTTTTACATCTGTGTTTAACTCTGGAGTACCTCAGGGATCGCTAGTGGAACCCCTGCTTTTTAACTTGTTTATTAATGACCTTGAGATTGGCATCGAGAGTAAAGTCTCCATCTTTGATGATGATTCTAAATTGTGTAAGGTAGTAGAATCAGAGCAGGATGTAATTTCTCCCCAGAAGGACTTGGGGAGACGTGAAACTTGGGCACGTAAATGGCAGATGAGGTTTAATAGAGATAAATGTAAGATAATGCATTTGGGAAGCAAGAATAAACATGTAACTTACAAATTAAATGGGGATAATTTGGGAGAATCCTTGATGGAGAAGGATTTAGGAGTGCTTGTAGACAGCATGCTTAGCAATAGTGTCAAAAGTCATGCAGTAGCTGCAAAGGCAAACAAGATCTTATCTTGCATTAAACGGGCAATGGATGAAAGGGAAGTGTCAGGGTCGCCTAGACCTCCTGCCTAGCCATAGCTTCCTTGTCCACTGGGTGTGCTGCTGCCTTCTGTTGGCTCTGGGTTCCTCTGTCTGTCTGTCTTCTTGTTGCTCCTGTCTCTGTCCTTATAGCTTGCTTCCTGTCTGTTTTACTTTGCCTTTGCTTGATGTCAGACTCCTTCAGTATTGCTCATGCCTCTGATTCCTGATCTGTTCCTGTACCTGTACCTGTATTTGAGTCTGTTCACAGTAAAAGCCCTTGCTGGTAATCTGGCTTGTCCCTGTTTGTTCCTGTTCTCAGTCCCTGCCCCCAGACCTGTCCTTGCTCCCCTGTCCTGTTCCAGTCTCCTCGTTGCCGACCTCTGCTTGTTACCTGACTTCGCTACCTGCCGCCTGCCTCGGACCCCTGCTTGTTACCTGACTTCGCTACCTGCCGCCTGCCTCGGACCCCTGCTTGTTACCTGACTTCGCTACCTGCCACCTGCCTCGGACCCCTGCTTGTGACCCCTACTACGCTCGTGCTGTTCCGGCCACCGAGATCCTACCCACCACAGGAGTCTCCCGTGACAGAAAGCAAAGGCCACTTCTGGATCTCGCTGGAACAGATTCTCTGCCTTCCTGCTTCAGCAGACCTCATCCGCTTGGAGGAAGATAAGTACTTTTTTGTTTTTGTTTTGTGAAATCCCAGTTGGGATCCTGAAGGTTTTGTTGCTGCAAAGGTTTCTGCAGGTTTTTTTGTGCCACTTTCTCCCTGAGAAGAATTCCCTTTTACAAACAAAAAAAAAACCCTCCCTGCAGTACCTGTTTTTGCCATTTTCAGACTTTCATTACCTGGACAAGAATTGTCTCTGCATTGTGGGTGGGCCACTGCAGATTTTCAGACTCACATTTCTATTTAAGACGGTTACCTTGATTTACTGCCTTCCCTGGTTGGACCACTGCTGTTCACAGGGTCCCCATTTCAAAAGACAAAAGTGCTCCCATTATTTTGTTGCTGCATGCTTTGATTTTCTTGCATCTATAGTTTTTCATATGATTGGTTCTAAGGTTTCAGGTTTACCTGCAAGTTCCCCTAACGTTTGTTTCTCTGCAACATATGATATCCCTACGCCTGATATCAAAGGTTTAAGATTTGACTGCAGGGTTCTCTGTCTGATATTCCTATGTCCGATGCCAAAAGTTTCAGATCTAACTACAAGTTTTCTCTGTATTAGTTTCCTGCTGTCTATGATATTTCTATGCCTGATATCTAAAGTTTCAGATTCAACTACAGGTTTTCTTTGTCTATATGATATCCCTACGCCTGATGCCTAAAGATTTAGATGTAACTGCAGGTTCTCTCTGTCTGTATGATATCCCTACGCCTGATGCCTAAAGATTCAGATGTAACTGCAGGTTCTCTCTGTCTGTATGATATCCCTACACCTGATTTCTAAAGTTTCAGATATAACTACAGGTTTCTCTGTCTATGTTTTTTCCTTGCATTTATAAATCTCTGTGACTGATGCTAAAGTCTCAAAAGGTCAGCTCTCCTATCTTGTGTCTCTCTGTGTCTAATATTCCTGTTGTTCATTCTAATGCTTCTGTTTTAAAAACACATTTCCTCTTTACTGGTTTCTTGGGAAGTGTGGTTTAATTATGGCTCCCACTCAAACAGTCTTGAGCAGTAAATGTGAACACAGTACCACTGATTCTTCAGAACTTCTCAAAGCAAGGAAGAAGAAGAAAAAGAAGGGAGGCATTACTGTGGAAGTTGCAGAAGGAATTAAGAATGAAAATTTAACCTCAGAGTCTGCATTTGATGAAAGAGATATGCTGCAGCTTAAGGCAACTCACAGACGTATCCCAAGAATAGTGGAGGAGAAGAAAGATGCCCCTACTCAGACGCTTCAAGCTGCACAGAAAGCGATTGATTGTGTTTATGGACGTTTAGATAAGGAGCAAGAAACTAATTCTGCACTACAGAGCTGTCTATCCTCAGCAATTGCTAAGTGTGTTCTCCAGGAAAAAGAAAAGCACCAGTTGGAAAGTGACCTGGATGTCATGTCAGGTGAGCTGGAGAAGGCATATGCTGATGCTGCTGAAAATCGGCGCCTCGCTTCTAAAAGTAACGAATTCCTGGAAAGTTCTATGAAGGAAATTGACAGGCTAAATACAGAGCTTAAAGTCTCCCAGGAGGACATTTGTTACTTCAAAAAAGAGATGGAAGTCGATCGGGAGGAGAGATGCTACTTGAAAACAGAGATACGTTCGATGAGAGACGCCAACGATGAGTTAAATAGTAGGTTAGAAAATATAAACCAAATGAGGTTGTGGCAAGAGGTATGTGGGGAGGATGACTAGAGCCCTTAAGGTCAGGATGTTAGAGCATTTAAGGCTCATACTGTAAAATTGAGAGACACTAATCATCCAGTCTCAAAACATTTCACTGAATGTGGTCAGAGAGGAATTAATAATTTTTCCTTTTTGGGGATTGAATCAGTTATTTCTAAATCTAGAGGAGGTGATCATATCAACCTTCTGGACCGTAGGGAGGCGTATTGGATCTTCACTCTCCAAACGCGCTTCCCTATGGGCTTGAACATTGACTGGCAACTAACACATTTTTTGTAAACATTTTTGTGATAGACGTTTATGGTGTAATTAGTTGGTAATACAGATTAAATAAGACAATTGTCATTATATTGGACATTATATTCTTGTCATTATAACCTTTGAACCTATGCCTTATCATGCAAATATTATGCTAATATGTAAGCTTAAATTGTTCTTTGATGTATCTTGTGGATAATACTTCATATTTTATAATGGTTGTATTTCCCTGGTTCCTATGATTTAGGTACACAATCTGTGTTATGCAGTATGTATGTGTAATATGTCTTTAAATTTACTTTTCTTGCACATTTTTTTAATCATGTCTAGAGGTTTTTATTTTTAACTTTTTTTTTGTATATAACTTAGTTGCAACACAGCTAGTTTTTTAATCCACCTTGTTCATGTTTTTCCTTGATATAATAGTACCCTTTATTAAGCATTAGTTTAGTTTAATATAGCTTTATTTCGTTTAAATATGCTTGTCCAGTTAGCAGCAATGTATTTTGTTCTGCTGGAATGGTCAATAAAGCTTTGTTATTGTGTTCCTATGTTTGCCCACATCCAAAATGGCCACACTGCCTTTGGTACTTCCTTTTGCCCTTAGATCGGCACTGAGTCGCTCTGTTATGACGTCATCAGGTTCTGATTTTTGGCGCGAAATGGCCCACAGGTAAGAGGGAATATAATGGATGTTATCACATTGTGTTTTATCCTTGAAAAAGAACGCTGCGATGTTCGAAATGCATTGGATGGGTCTTTTGCCACATTAAAGTGCCCTTTTAATCATTTTTTTGTTCTGGTTTCTTCCTGCTCCGTTTGTGCTGGTGCGCTTTTTGGTCTCCCTTTTCCCTGTATTGCATTGAGTAGCTGCACAGCCTGCCTGCCTGCCCTACCAGGATGTGAGTATTTGCATATTTTTCAGGGGAACCTGCCAATGAGACATATGGTGAGTGGGTTGCACCACACACCACCTATCTTCAGGAGGATAGTACCCATTATATGACACAATAGGTACTATATCAATTGTTAGTACCCTGGTACAGTGGTCTGGCTTATTATCATTTTGAGATATACCTGCATTTGAGCGCTTCAGCTATTTTCCATATAAACCAAATGAGTAATAACTTCTCTGTCCAAGCCAGTGGAGGAGATAAAAGACTCCATGAATCAGAAGAGGAGAACAGACTATTGATAGAAGAAAAGTCAAGGATGCAATTAGCGCTGGAAAAAGCATAGGGTGACTGGGAAAAAGAAAAATATCAGTTGGAGAATGACAGGTTGATCTTGTCAAGTAAGCTGGAGAAGGTCTACGCTGATTCTGCCCAGTACCAGACTTTCATTGCTCAAGTTGACGCAGCACTGGAAGCATCTCAGAAAGAGGTTCACAGGCTTACTACAGAGCTGGAAGCCTCTAAGGAGAAGAGTTGCCACTTCAACACAGAACTATGTTCATTGAGAGAAATCTTCGAAGGGTTAAATATCAGTTTTGAAACTGTAACCCAAGAGTGCAAGAATCTCTATGTCCAAGTCAGTGAAGGAGATAAGAAACTCCATAAATTAGGAGATGAGAAGAAACAGTTGGCCCAGGAAAAGTTAGATGTGCAGACAGCACTGCAGAATGCAGAGAGAGTGCTGCAAGAAGAACGTGTCTCCCTGGAGCGGCGCACACAAGCAGAAAATATGCTGCAGAGTCAGCTGCGAGAACTGCGTACACATCCGCATGACACCAAGGAGAAATGGGTGAATGCTGAAGAAAAGCAGCGAGTTCTGCAGGAAGAAAGTTTCCAGACTGCCTACAAAATAAAGATGCTGCAAGATTATTTGAGTACCCAGTGTGTCCCCAAAGAACAGCATGAAGAGCTGAAGGCCATACTGAGCATAACCAGAGCCTCGCTGGAGGAAGAGCTAAAGCTAGCAGCTGAACACACATCTCAGCAACTCACAGCGCTGCAGGCGCAGATCGCTGAGCTCAAGACACAGCTTGCCAAAAAGGAGGAGAGAGAGAAGGTGTCTGTCTGTCAAGTGGCTGGCCTGACACAGCGCTATGAGGTCAAAATGGCCGATGCCTGCAAATTATTGGACCACACAGCCTGTGATAAGGTCCGGCTGCAGCTGGAGCTGGACAATGCCCGGGAGGAGTACCGGCAGCTGCAGATCAGAAATGAAGAAGATTTAAGCTTTACTCTGAGTCAGCTGGGAGATATGGAGTCGCGACTCAACTCCAAAGAAGACGAACTGACAACTGCATTAAGTATGAAAAGAAGTGCAGAAGGACAGCTTCAAGAGCTGAAAAATCAAATAGCTGGTCTTAATGAGATTTTAGGTGATACCACGAAACGGCAGTCACAAAAGGAGATCATGGAGCGTGAATTCTATGTTCCCACTTACCCATGTGAAAAGTCTGCACCCGTCCTTGATGCCCACATTCCTGATGTCCATGCCTCTGCAATGGAGTTGAACGTATCCATTGGGAAGTTCCAGATTTCAAAACTAAAAGAGATATATTGGTCACAAAAAGAGACCACGAAGAGTGAACTCTGTGTCCCCACTGACTCATGTAGAAAGGCTCCACTCGTCTTTGATGCCCACGTTTCTGATGTCTCTGCCCCTGCATTTGGGTTGAACGCACCCATTCGGAGGTTCCTTGCAGCACACAATGTACCTGTGGAGTACCCTCTGCCCGCTGACAAACCACCAGAGGTGGGTCACCTTGAGTCCACTTTTCATCAATGCCTCCGGGAAGAGCCTGGAGGATCGTCCGGAGAACGCTCTCGAGAGGGGGGAGTAATGTCAGGGTCGCCTAGACCTCCTGCATAGCCATAGCTTCCTTGTCCACTGGGTGTGCTGCTGCCTTCTTTTGGCTCTTGGTTCCTCTGTCTGTCTGTCTTCTTGTTGCTCCTGTCTCTGTCCTTATAGCTTGCTTCCTGTCTGTTTTCCTTTGCCTTTGCGTGATGTCAGACTACTTCAGTATTGCTCATGCCTCTTATTCCTGATCTGTTCCTGTACCTGTACCTGTATTTGAGTCTGTTCACAGTAAAAGCCCTTGCTGGTAATCTGGTTTGTCCCTGTTTGTTCCTGTTCTCAGTCCCTGCCCCCAGACCTGTCCTTGCTCTCCTGTCCTGTTCCAGTCTCCTCGTTGCCGACCTCTGCTTGTTACCTGACTTCGCTACCTGCCGCCTGCCTCGGACCCCTGCTTGTTACCTGACTTCGCTACCTGCCGCCTGCCTCGGACCCCTGCTTGTTACCTGACTTCGCTACCTGCCGCCTGCCTCAGACCCCTGCTTGTGACCCCTACTACGCTCGTGCTGTTCCGGCCACCGAGATCCTACCCGCCACAGGAGTCTCCCGTGACAGGAAGTAAACATAATTATGCCTCTTTATAAAGCATTAGTAAGACCTTACCTTGAATATGGAGTAAAATTTTGGACACAACTTCTTAGAAAAGACATTATGAAACTAGAGAGAGTGTAGAGAAGAGCCACCAAATTAATAAGGGGATGGACAATCTAACTTATCAGGTGAGGCTTGCTAAATTAGATTTATTTACATTAGAAAGGAGGCATCTAAGAGGGGATATGAAAACTATATACAAATATATTTGGGGACAGTACAAGGAGCTTTCAAACGGACTATTTATCCCAAGGACAGTACAAAGTACTCGGGTCATCCCTTAAGGTTGGAGGAAGGGGATTTCACCTGCAACAAAGGAAAGGGTTCTTTACAGTAAGGGCAGTAAAAATGTGGAATTCATTGCTCATGGAGACTGTGATGACAATATATACAATATGATATAATAGATTTGTTCAACAAAATACAAACATAATACTAGCCATTACACCCATTCATTGCCAATGTGGTCATCTATGCCCTCAATGGGAGCAAAGATAACCCCAATGTCAAGAAATGGGCACCTCCTCACCCCCAAAAACCATAACATTACAGTACAATCATGGGCAAAATTACTATTATCCAGATCTGGATAATAGTGCCTTTTCTTATTCAAAATAAAATATTGGCCAGAAAGCATTAAATAAATAAAACTTCTACTTACCCCTGCCAGGATGAAAGCCGTCCTCATCACCGATCTTGGCGTCCATGTCCTCTGTGGGAAGCAACAGTACAATCAAATACAAACTAATGGCCACTAACCCTTTAATCACCTTAGCTGTTATTAACAGCTATAGTAATTAAAGGGTTAATACCCCATCCCCCGCTACCCACCCAGGCGGCCAACCACCCTCCCTAGGTCAACTACCCCCACCCTCTACCCATTAATTGGCACAATGGTACATCATGCCCATATAATATGGGCATGATTACCCACTATGGCAATCAATAGGCAACCTAAAAAAAACAGTCACCAAAAATAAACCAGAATTAAACAATGAAACAAAAGGATATGTATAACAAGGCGCCTCTAGTTAAAAGGATATATATCCAACCAGTAGGATAGCCAGGGATAGGCTCCAGACGTAGTGATGTGCTTAAAATAAGAGAAAAACACAATATATAGCGTGATACTGTTAGACAAAAAGAAGGGGGGGGACTACATACAGACACACAATATATAACTAATAAGTATCAGCTGAGATACAAGGTAATTACTAATTAAAAAATTTAATATACATATAATATACAGGACATGGAAAAAAAAAAAAAAAACTGGGTAAAAGGACAATGAAATGCCGATGGACACACTGCTGCAATGGGTGAAATACCCACTCACCGGATGGTAGATGTAAACAGGCGGTGGATAAATCTGAGAGTATCCCCTCTCTGCTGCTCAGACAGCTACTGCAACCGATCCGGTCTGTAGATAGAGTGTGGCACACGCCCGCTGGCGTGTGTGATTGGAGCTTCTTTCAGCTGGTGGTGCAGGACATGCAAATAGGTTCAGAACGGCCACAGCAGATTCGCCTGATGTATAAGAATATACGTCTGCCTGGAACAGCTGATTCGTCACCGGATCCGTTCGGGAAGGGGGGAAATCACCACAGTGCGACAGTGGGAGTCCAAATATGCCACCTATGCGTTTCGAAAGCGTGCTGCTTTCTTCCTCAGGGGTTCTGTCATTGTGTCCATAATTGTCCATTTTATATTAGTCCATAATTAAACCTAAATCACCTGGCAAGTATTGCACATGCGCAATGGGCTCTCAGTGTAGTCAGTGAGTGCTCTGATTAAAGGAACATGCGCTATGTGTAATTGATCATTCAAAAAGGTATGTTACTACATAGTAACTCTCAGCTGAAACAAATACTCTACAACATACTTACATAAAGGAAACATAAAATAAAATTAATAAAGAAACAAGTTTTAAAAGGTGATATTTATATCAAAATATGGGCCAAATGAGAATAAGCCTATAAAAATGTGTGTTACTTATACTTAGTGAATTATTATATATTGTTAATGTGTATAAAAAACTATGTGTGTGCAATACAATATAAGTTGGAAGGAGGGACTATACTGTATGTGATAAAAAACCAAATCATTATAATGGTGCTCATACTGTACATGAGACTTATACCCCTAGACAACAATGTATTATAAATGTGAAATGTATATAAGAGACACCTACTGTGAATAATTAAACTTATTAGTGGTTGTCCTTAGCTCAACATGTGTGTGAAAATAAGACATACATGACATGATATAATCAATAAACAATTACATAATATAACGAAATATGCATATTTTTAAAAAACAGATAATATCTATCTTTGCACCAAGAACCAGACAACAGATAATACATTTCTTTATGTACCAAACTTCGATGCAATTTTGCATAGTAGGCCCTATGGATAATATACATTGGTTGTTACAAACCCAGTCATGCAAAGATTTAAAGAGCAAAATGGATATAGTACATCATATATTAATTTACCAGAAAAGCTTTTAAATCGAAGTCAACGTTGAGGCCCAGTGGGGATAGAGTACGAAGTTCATAGATCCAAAAGGATTCTCTCCTCCCCAGTAGGCTCACAACATTTCCTCCTCTCCAGTTTGGTGTAACATTTTCTATCGCCAAACACTTTAGTCCTGTTGGGTTTTGACCATGCACTTGAAGAAAATGATTTGATACGTTATGCGTAGTTAGCCCTCTTTTTATGTTGTACACATGTTCATATAGGCATCGCTTGACCGGTCTAGTTGTCATGCCCACATACTGCAGACCGCAGGGACATTCAAGTAGATAAATAACGTATGTGCTTTTACATGTGATATGATTTTTAATATTATAATTTTTTGAAGTGTTGTTTGATGTGAAATTGTTTTTTTTTTACACTATATTTGCACGCAGTACACCTATTACAAGGAAAATATCCTTTATGTGTGATGGTATTACTTGGAATGCTTTGCAATGAGGGACAGCTCGGAGCCAGCTTCTGTCCTATATTGGGTGCTCGAGTGAATACAATCTGGGAATGTTCTGGCAATATATCCTCGAGTTCTTTATCTTTTTTAAGAATAGGCCAATATTTCCTAAAATTTTTTCTTATATTGGGTGCCATTTGGTTGTATTGCGTTACAAAAGCTAAATTCACAGATTTTGTTGTATTCTTATTTTTATATTTCAAAAGACTTGACCTCTCCATTGCTGCAACCTCACTTATTATATTATCCAAATTTGAAGAGGAATATTTTCTTTCTATAAATTTTTGTTTTAAATCTTCAGCTTGTGTGTGAAATATTTCGACACTTGAACAATTGCGTTTTAATCGGATGAATTGGCCTTTGGGTATATTTTTAACCCATGTAGGGTTATGGTGACTGTGTGCATGTAAGTAATTATTAGCTTTTACTGGTTTAAAGTATGTGCTGGTTTCTATACAGTTATTTTAAGCCGAAATTATAAGATCCAAATACTCTATTGAAATAGCGCTTGAATTAAATGTGAATAACAAGTTAAAGGTGTTGTTATTCATATATTTTTTGAAATCTTCTAGTTGTGACAAAGTGCCCGACCAAATAAAAATAATATCGTCGATGTAGCGCCGCCATAGTAGAGGAGGAAACGTTGTGAGCCTACTGGGGAGGAGAGAATCCTTTTGGATCTATGAACTTCGTACTCTATCCCCACTGGGCCTCAACGTTGACTTCGATTCATAGGGCCTACTATGCAAAATTGCATCGAAGTTTGGTACATAAAGAAATGTATTATCTTTTGTCTGGTTCTTGGTGCAAAGATAGATATTATCTGTTTTTTAAAAATATGCATATTTCGTTATATTATGTAATTGTTTATTGATTATATCATGTCATGTATGTCTTATTTTCACACACATGTTGAGCTAAGGACAACCACTAATAAGTTTAATTATTCACAGTAGGTGTCTCTTATATACATTTCACATTTATAATATATTGTTGTATAGGGGTATAAGTCTCATGTATGAGCACCATTATAATGATTTGTTTTTTTATCACATATAGTCCCTCCTTCCAACTTATATTGTATTGCATACACATAGATTTTTATACACATTAACAATATATAATAATTCACTAAGTATAAGTAACACACATTTTTATAGGCTTATTCTCATTTGGCCCATATTTTGATATAAATATCACCTTTTAAAACTTGTTTCTTTATTCATTTTATTTTATGTTTCCTTTATGTAAGTATGTTGTAGAGTATTTGTTTCAGCTGAGTATTTGTTTGACTGCTACTATGTAGTAACATACCTTTTTGAATGATCAATTACACATCGCGCATGTTCCTTTAATCAGAGCACTCACTGACTACACTGAGAGCCCATTGCGCATGTGCAATACTTGCCAGGTGATTTAGGTTTAATTATGGACTAATATAAAATGGACAATTATGGACACAATGACAGAACCCCTGAGGAAGAAAGCAGCACGCTTTCGAAACACGTAGGGTGGCATATTTGGACTCCCACTGTCGCACTGTGGTGATTTCCCCCCTTCCCGAACGGATCCGGTGACGAATCAGCTGTTCCAGGCAGACGTATATTCTTATACATCAGGCGAATCTGCTGTGGCCGTTCTGAACCTATTTGCATGTCCTGCACCACCAGCTGAAAGAAGCTCCACTCACACACGCCAGCGGGCGTGTGCCACGCTCTATCTACAGACCGGATCGGTTGCAGTAGCTGTCTGAGCAGCAGAGAGGGGATACTCTCAGATTTATCCACCGCCTGTTTACATCTACCGTCCGGTGAGTGGGTATTTCACCCATTGCAGCAGTGTGTCCATCGGCATTTCATTGTCCTTTTACCCAGTTTTTTATATTTTTTTCTATGTCCTGTATATTATATGTATATTAAATTTTTTAATTAGTAATCACCTTGTATCTCAGCTGATACTTATTAGTTATATATTGTGTGTCTGTATGTAGTCCCCCCCCTTCTTTTTGTCTAACAGTATCACGCTATGTATTGTGTTTTTCTCCTATTTTAAGCACATCACTACGTCTGGAGCCTATCCCTGGCTATCCTACTGATTGGATATATATCCTTTTAACTGCAGGCGCCTTGTTATACATATCCTTTTGTTTCTATGCTATCATCCTGACCAGGGGGTCAGAAATTGTATTTCAGGCAGCCCCTTATATGTGGACTATATTCCCCATTTAAGGTTGTACAATATTAATTGTTTTATCCTTCTAGTTAGCGCTACCTAATCTTTGTTTTGTAACAGAATTAAACAATGCAAACACCAAATAAAACAAGAATTATACATAGCAAACACCAAACATACCAAGAATTAAACAAAGCAAACAACACAAATAAGCCAGAAATAAAAAAAAAGCTATCACACAAAATAAACAAGAAAAAAAATCAATCAACAAAAATACCCAAGTGTCACGATGACACCAACTTTTATCAACACATTTATATTTCTGGGTACTTGATTGAACAGAACAAGTTGCAAAATAAATTGTGATTTATTTCCTTAATAGACAAAAGACACGACATCTGCAGAATACACTTGAAAACAACACTTACGGGAATCAGGGAATTAAAGAAATTGTCCTTTGAAACAAAAGAAATTGTCCTCTGCTGGCAAGCGCAAGAAATGCAGCCTTGGTTTTAAAAGTCCTGTGGTTATGTGGTTTTTAACCCCTTCACGCCTGGACTGGTTGCTGCTGTACTGGAACAAAGTCTTGCATCTTTACATCATGGATTAAAATTCAGGAATCACACTGGGAATAATTGGGAAGCCACAGTTATAGACTGTCGAAAGCTATCTTTAACATGTGGATCCAATCCCCTCGTGGTAACAAAATAAACCACGAATAGCTAAGTTACCTATAGTTCATAAGACCAGTCAAAAGGGATGTCCGGTGGTCAGGGTGCATGGGTCAGGTTGACGCCCAGGCCACTTAGCATACATGGGCTACACCCATAACTTGGGCCACTGTGTCTGGTCTCTGACTCGAAGGTGTCACTAGCCTGACATCTGCTGTGCATCAATATGCCAGTATTGTATACATTATGGGTCTCTGGGTCTTTTCATAATTGACACTCTTTTAGATAGGGGGACTCTAAATCTGTGAGAGTAACCATAACCCTTTGAGGCCCTGCCATAAAAATAACTTTAGCCCTTTGAGGCTTGGTCATAAAAATACTGAAGCTCATTCACCCATATCACAGCTGGTTGTCCAACTAATTCCTGCTTGAACTTACAAAAAAATACCTCCTGCCTTACATTTAAGATCTGCCATCATGTGTCGGTTAGAGGGTAAGGCAAGCAATGCATCTTGTCTTTTACCCTCGCAGACAGGGAATGGCCTGCAAATGGGGAATAACAATGGCGGGTACAGGGCAACAACAGTAATGCATGGCAAATCAGGTATTAACCCTTTCCTCCCCGTCACACCAAGAATTAAACAAAACAATCAACAAAAACACATATCAATGAAATATAAACAAGTATTTGCCCCCAAAAAATGCATTGCTTGTCACAGTATTTATCTACAGCCCTAAAGGGGCATATATAAATACATTGGCAGTCAATGGGCAATGGGCAAAAAATTACATACACTCAATGTTTTTCTAACCTTTAAATGACTTCACCTTCGATTTCCGATGCATCTGGAATCTCTCGATCCGTAATGCAATGATCCTCAGCTTCAGTTAACTTCTTCTTTTTTCAATCTTATGTATTTATAATCCATTAAATCCATAGGGGATGTTGTCTTGCCATCTTGTTAAGTTCAAATTAGATGGGACATATATAAGGCCTGTGCAAAACCGGTTGAAATCCTTTTTTCGTTCTGTAAGAAACAAAAGTTATTCTGATTACAATCACAAATTATATTTTTGTGTATAGTATATAAGGCCTGTGATGTCACATTTGAGGGTGAGATGGTATAGCTCCAATCCGATTGGATGCTGTACCATGTGACAAGTTTTTTCTTTTAAGGTTGTAATGTTATCTTCAAAGGAGTTACATCACATCCTTAAAACAAAATGTCTGCCATCACATGGTACTACAACCAATTGGATTTCATGTCCGGGAAAATCCTGCTTCCCGAGATACAGACCTCGATATGGGGTGTCGGTATTTCTTATGCGCTTAAACGTCTCGGTCACGTGACGCAGGACATATAAAAATTGAATGGGGATACCGTCACCCCATTCCACCCACCATTGGGGCAACTACCCACTTCACCCTCTACCCCAATAAACACTAAAAAAACACAAAAACCCTAATACCCACCTCCCCTACCCCAAATTATCCCCCCAAAACATATAGTACAGTAATGGGCAAAAATACTGTTATTCAGATATGGATAAAAGCTAATTTGCCCATTAAAAATAAACATTAGCCAGTCAGCAGAAAGTAAATAAAACTTCTACTAACCCCTTCAAGGATGAATGACATCTTCATCACCATCCTCCATGTCCATATCCTCCATTGGTAGGAACAGAACAATAAACAATACAATCTAATGGCCCCTAAATGCTTAATCACCGTAGTGGTTATTGTTGTGTCTTTTTGGCGCTGTTGTTTTTTTTTTAGGTTGCCCATTGACTGCTATAGTGGCTTATAATGCCCATATATGGGCATGATGTACCACTGTGTCAATCAATGGGTAGAGGGTGGGGATATTTGCCCCAGGGTGGGTGGTCAGGCTGCCCGGATGGGTAGTGGGGGAGGGGGGTTAACCTCTTAATTACTTTAGCGTTTATTAACCGCTACAAACTTTCACTGGTGATAGCAGCAGGCGCATTTGAGCACATCCCTTTGGGCTGACTGGTTTGCATGTTGCTAATTTACTGTACTGATTATCTGAACACTTAGACCTGCATTTATTCTGGTGTTGCTGGATACACTGCTCCTTTTTGCCTTTTTCTTCTGATAATTTAGATCTGACCCAGGTTTAGTGGAGGAGTGTATTGTTAGTAGGTTCAGGGATATTGCATCTTTTGACTTAGACATTATATATCACAGGATTAGTGGAGGTTTTTTTCTTGTTTTTATTTTGGGCATTTACAGGTCCTTGTGGGTTTAGGGGCTAGGTAAGTACCCTTTGTCCCTCTGGGACATAGAGGAATGGGCCTGACGAAGGGTTAATTCCCGAAACGTTGCAACATACACTATCCCCATTTTTTTTACAACTTGTCTCCCTTGTATATCCTTCCTTCACACACGTTATATGTGATTATACCTATATGTTTATGTTCTATATTTGTGACGCTGCATGTTTTTTGATTCATTTGTGTTTTCATTAAAATTTACTTATTGGACTGCATACTAGTGATTTCAATTTTTCAATTTTTCAATTTCAATTTTTCCATTTATGGAGCGCTGGACTATTTCAGTATTGTGTATTATCTAGATCTGGATAATAGTAATTTTGCCCATTATTGTACTGTAGTATTTGTTCGTTGGGGGTAAAGGGGGTGGCCATTCCATTACATTGGGGTTATATTTGCTCCCATTGAGGGCATAGATAACCACACTGGCAAGGAATGGGTCTAATGGCTAGTATTGTGTTTGAATTTTGTTTGAATATTTATTGTGGGTAACCGGGTGTGAGGAATCGGCGTTCTCCTCGCTCCCCACACAGAGCACTTCCTCCCCGCAGGGAGCCCCTGGACACACAAAACAATCCTGACTTACCGGCCTCCACGGCTCCTCACCCCTGCCGCCGTCGCGGGATCACTCCCCTCGGCGACTCCTCTGGTCAGCGCCGGGCGCGCCCACACCCTCCTGCACGCACACCTGCACCATCCACTGGCTCGGTTCACACGCGTACACGAGTTACGGAGCACGCTCAGTCTGCACACTCTTATTCCCTTTCCCCGGATCTCAGGCTCCGCCCCCGCACACTGCACGGGCATACTCAGGTTACTAACAAGACTCACCTGGCCTGTTATGCCTGCACCAATCTGCAGTGTCTCCCTGTAGCTCTTCCTGTCCCGCCTCCGTTCCTAATTGGACCTTCCTGCTTTATCTAGCTCCTTTCTGCTCTAAGTCTTTGCTCGACATAGTCTCTGTATGGAAGTACTTCTGGATTCTCTCAGTGTTTTCACAGGTTCTGACGCAGCTCGTACGACTACCCCCTCTGGCTCTCGATCTCGGCACTCCTTGGACAACGATCACTCTGGTAACCCCTTTAACACGGCTTGGACTACGACCTATCTCCACTCTCCACTCCCTGACTTCGCGAGGCATCATTCACTCTATCTCTACAACCGGGACCGGCAAGTATTGTCTACCTTACTACACCTGGCCTGGCAACGCTTCATACCACACTCTGGACACGCTCCCTTTGCTGCGGTGCGTGTATTACCACTTCCCCCTTCAGCTCAGGGGACGGGTCTGGTACTCTCAGACAGGGTACCGACCGCGACCCTGCTAGATGTAAGCCCCCACTCCGCAAGCGCAGTTAGCAGCTCAGATGTAAGGATTCCTTCCCCCAAGCCTTATGCAGGTGAACCGCAAGATTGTAGGGGTTTCCTAAACCAGTGTGAGGTGCAGTTTGAAATGGCCCCCCATCTCTACAATACTGATCGCAAGAAGTTAGCCTACATTTATAACCTCCTCACTGGCAGCGCCCTGGCTTGGGCTTCCCCGGTTTGGGAGCGACGTTCTGACCTTACCCAAGATTACCCGGCATTTAAAGCCGAGTTTCAACAAGAATTCAATTCTCCCGCTCATCGGGAGATGCATCTGTTTCTCTCCTCCAGATCACTCAGGGACGGCGAATGGTGATGCAGTATGTTGTGGAATTCCGGACTCTAGCAGCCGAGACTAACTGGGGACAAGAGGCTCTCGTCTCTGTGTTCTGGCAAGGCCTGGCAGATCCCATTAAGGATGAACTCTCTCGCCAATCCAGGCCGGATCAATTGGAGGTCCTCATTGATTTGGCTGTCCGAGTGGATCAACGTATCCAGGTACGCCGCTCAGAGTGTCAGCGCACTCGCGTCCATAACTTTCAAGTTCCGTTCTCCAGTACTCCCAGCAACACTCCTGATTCCCCAAGTGCTACCATACCTCTTCGTCCTGCACTGGAGTTGCCAGAGCCAATGCAATTGGGGGTACAATGCATCCGCACACCAATATGGCAGTTCCGCCACGCCGGGGGATTGTGTTTCTACTGCGGATCCATGGAACATCTGGTTCAGGAGTGTCCACTGCGTCCGGAAAACGGGAACACCCAGTGAGTACAGAGGGGCTCTCTCTGGGTGTAATGTCTCCACGTCCCCTTTCTAAAGGTGAACTCCCTAAGAAACTTACATTTCCAGTCTCCCTTTCAGGCGATAAGTTCAAGACTTCTACTGCCACTTTCATTGACTCAGGAGCTGGAGGAAACTTCGTGGATCTTGAATTCGTCAGGTTAAACAGCATACCACTCGTGAGAAAGAAGGTTCCCATCGCACTCGTCGGTATCGATGGACGTCCTCTTACCCAGGCCCACATCTCCTTAGAGATGGCTCCCTTGCTTCTGTCCTCACATCTGCACGAGGAGATCTTAGTTCTCGATGCCATTCACGCTCCTGGGATACCCATCACCCTTGGTCTTCCTTGGCTACAGCTTAACAATCCTCTCATTGACTGGACTTCATCTGCTCCCATTTCCTGGAGGCCGAGGTCAGACGAGACTCATCAACTGCTGGCCAATACCTCTGTTCCCGAAGTTAATCTACCTTCCGTTTATCATCAATTCCGGGACATTTTCAATAAGGTACAGTCAGACCTCTTGCCGCCACACAGGACTTACGATTGTCCGATCGATCTAGTTCCAGGTTACTCCCTACCCAAGTCCAAGACCTACCCCTTGTCGTTACCAGAATCTCACGCTATGGATGAATATATCCAGGAGAATCTCAAGAAAGGCTTTATTCGTCACTCCAATTCCCCAGCAGGGGCTGGGTTTTTCTTCATCAAGAAAAAGGACGGGTCGTTGAGGCCTTACATTGACTACAGGGGTTAAAACCACATCACTATTAAAAATCGTTACCCCCTTCCCCTTATTACCGAACTGTTCGAAAATTACAGGGATCTACGTGGTGCCTATAACCTGGTGCGCATCAGGAAGTGGGATGAATGGAAGACGGCCTTCAACACGCATAGTGGACACTACGAATATCTGGTAATGCCTTTCGGCTTATGTAATGCTCCCGCTGTCTTCCAGGATTTCATCAACGACGTCTTTCGTAAGGTACTCAATATTTTTGTTATTGTATACTTGGATGATATCCTGATTTTTTCCAAAGATCTCCAGGACCATATACGCCACACCTCCTACATCCTTTCCGTCTCTGTGAACACCATTTGTACGCCAAACTGGAGAAGTGCACCTTTCATACAACCTCTACTCCGTTCCTGGGGTATATCATTTCCGATGAGGGGTTTATGATGGACTCCGGTAAACTTCAAGCAGTCACTGAATGGCCAAGACCCAACTCTCTCAAGGCCATACAACGTTTTTTAGGGTTCGCTAATTACTATCGTAAGTTTATACGGAGTTTTTCCACCAGTGTGGCACCCCACACTGCGCTCACCAAAAAAGGAGCTGATCCTTCTGCTTGGTCATCCGAGGCCATCTCCGCCTTCGAGACACTCAAGGAAGCCTTTATATCCGCACCTATTCTCCGTCATCCCAACATCGAACTTCCCTTCATCCTGGAGGTCGACGCTTCTGATTGCAGCGCTGGTGCCATTCATTCCCAGAGACCCACGCCCCAAGATAAGTTACATCCCTGTGCATATTTTTCCAAGAAATTCTCGTCTGCCGAGAGGAACTATGATGTGGGTAACAGGGAACTTCTGGCCGTGAAGATGGCTCTTCAAGAGTGGAGACACCTGCTAGAGGGGTCGAAAGAGCCGTTTACTATTCTCACGGACCACAAGAACCTTCTTTACATAGAGAACGCTCGAAGCATTGGTCCACGACAGGCTCGTTGGGCTCTTTTTTTTTCTCGATTCGATTTTCACCTTTCCTATATCCCCGGGACCAAGAACGTAAAGGCAGACGCACTCTCCCGAATACATTCTTCTGAAGAGAGGCCAGAGGAATCTTTGGAGACTATCCTTCCACAAGAGAGGATTCTCGCCACTTCTTCTTTCAAGAATCTTGACAAGATTTTGCACTCCCAGAGACGCATTCCCAAGGACTTGGTCGTTCCCGACAACAAACTCTTTGTACCATCCAAATTTGTTCCAGAGGTCCTGTCTTGGTGTCACTGCTCTAAATCTGCAGGTCATCCAGGTTTTAACAAGACTACTGATCTCATTGATCGGAATATCTGGTGGCCAAGGATGTCTGGAAACAAAAAAGAACAGCGCAAAAAAAAAAAAAACAGCGCAAAAAAAACCATTGTGTAGTATATTAAAAAATTATTTATAATATAAAGGTGAGTATTGCACGTACATCAACAATAAGGGTTAATAGCATGACATGTTAGGGACATGTTACCACTCAGTAGGCACAGCAGGATACAGACACCGGTTGCAGGACGTTCACCCTCAGAATGCTGGTATAGGATTCCAGAGTAAACAGCTCAGCTTAGGGGAACCTTCCCACGCCGTCACGGGGCTCTCAGCAGTAATTTCCTAAGGGTTGATCGCCACGCTACTTCCGGGTTACTCCACGCCGGCGTGTGACGTCATCAGGCGGCATCTCTAGGCCGGTCGCGTCTTTGATGCGTCACTGCCTCACACTCAGCAATCCAGCGGCACACAGAGTCCCAAACACGTCCCGTAGCAGAACAAATGTTCGAATAAAAACCGCAATGGGGATACAAATTAAAAGAATGAAGGAACGCGCCCTCTCCTACGCGTTTCGTACTTCCGTACTTCGTCAGGGAATGAAGGAGGAGGTTCCGAGGGCGGTTCTTATACACTCAGCATTGCTGGTATTGGCCGGGCTGATTGCCTTCAACTCCCCCCACCTGGAGAGACACTTGGTCATCCCGTGGGGGCGCTCGATCGACAATTTAACATACATAGGATAAACACTTAGATTGAAAAACTTTAATGGCATATATTGATGCGGACAGACTCTAAAAATAAAGAAACAAAAGTTAAGCACACCGTAAAATCACACTTAAAACGATGTATATTGCTATCTCACAATTAGAATGAACCATAGATTTACATATGACTTCTAGCAAGTACATATAGCTTCATATGAAAACCTATATGCTAATGAAATGGTGAAGGAATAGATCTTGGGGGAT
Organism: Ascaphus truei; assembly: GCF_040206685.1. NCBI lineage: Eukaryota > Metazoa > Chordata > Amphibia > Anura > Ascaphidae > Ascaphus > Ascaphus truei. The sequence goes on along the minus strand of NC_134485.1, from coordinate 264,992,380 downwards.
GGACATTAGTTATGAAAATTCAGAGAGAAAGAGTACCTAACTAAAACTTTTTATTGTTCATTAAATATAAAAATTCACGATTGAATATAAAACTCGCAATTGAGTATAGAAAGTATATATAACTGAAAACACTGGTGTTAGGGGTTAATTAGAAAAGGGACCATACGTCAATCTCCTCATTAAGACCTGATGGAGACAGAGTCTGGAGTTTATATATCCACAAACTTTCTTGTTTGGATAATTTTTTATCTCTGTCTCCACCACGTCTTCCTGATTGTACAGTCTGGATACCTATATAGGTCAGGCGTGAGGGGTCACAGTCATGTTTGATCTTAAAATGCCTAGACACGCTATGTTGTTCAAATCCTAGTCTAATATTTCTAGCGTGTTCTAGAATGCTGACTCTTAGAAATCTTTTGGTTCGCCCTACATATTGATATCCACAGGGACACTGTAATAGGTAAACCACATATGTGGTTTTACAAGAAATACAATCTTTCACTGTAAACTTTTCCTTTGTTGTATTGGATACGAATGATTTACGGTTGGAATTTAGCATTTTACATGCTTTGCACTTCCCACAGCAATAGTTGCCGTTTGGTTTACTCAGCATCCATGGTACCGCTAGTGATGTATTTAATGAAGTACCTATATCGCTGGGCGCTAAGAAGTGTTTAAGCGTCTTCGCCCAACGATAAATAAAGCTTGGATTCTTTTGGAGGGAGGGGCCCAATATAGGATCATTACAGAGAATATTCCAGTTCCTGTTTATTATTTTTTGCACACTATTGCTGACTGAGCTAAACTCTGTAATGAAGGGAATTTTGATTGTTGCATCTACTTCATCATTTTTTATTCTTTTATTCTGAATCAGCAGTGAGTCCCTATCCATTCTAACCACTTTTTCAAGTGAGCTGAGCAAAAGAGCCTTATCATACCCACGTTCCAAGAATTTCTCCAAAAGGGAGACCGATTGAGTTTCAAAGTCAGCCTGGAGACTGCAGTTGCGTTTGATACGCATAAACTGACTTTTGGGTATGTTGTCAACCCAGGATCTTTTGTGGTTACTGGATGACAGAAGGAAGCTGTTACTGTCCACTTTTTAAAAAAAAGTTTTAGTGTTGATGTTTTCACCAACCTTTGACATTAAACTAAGGTCTAGAAAGTCTATCTGACTAACATGTGACTCAGATGTAAATTTCAAATTGTAGTCGTTTTGGTTCTGATAGACTTTAAAGAGCTCCAGAGTGTCCTCACCACCCTCCCAGACACACAAGACGTCATCGATGTATCTTAAATCAGTTTTATCTACAGTTGTGTGGCACAGCCATGGGGACGCGATTTGCTCCCAGTTATGCGAACATATACATGGGGATATGGGAAGCTAACTTCATTTGGCACAATAACCCATTCGCCAATCGGGTTATTGTTTGGCAAAGATACATCGATGACGTCTTGTGTGTCTGGGAGGGTGGTGAGGACACTCTGGAGCTCTTTAAAGTCTATCTGAACCAAAACGACTACAATTTGAAATTTACATCTGAGTCACATGTTAGTCAGATAGACTTTCTAGACCTTAGTTTAATGTCAAAGGTTGGTGAAAACATCAACACTAAAACTTTTTTTTAAAAAGTGGATAGTAACAGCTTCCTTCTGTCATCCAGTAACCACAAAAGATCCTGGTTTGACAACATACCCAAAAGTCAGTTTATGCGTATCAAACGCAACTGCAGTCTCCAGGCTGACTTTGAAACTCAATCGGTCTCCCTTTTGGAGAAATTCTTGGAACGTGGGTATGATAAGGCTCTTTTGCTCAGCTCACTTGAAAAAGTGGTTAGAATGGATAGGGACTTACTGCTGATTCAGAATAAAAGAATAAAAAATGATGAAGTAGATGCAACAATCAAAATTCCCTTCATTACAGAGTTTAACTCAGTCAGCACTAGTGTGCAAAAAATAATAAACAGGAACTGGAATATTCTCTGTAATGATCCTATATTGGGCCCCTCCCTCCAAAAGAATCCAAGCTTTATTTATCGTCGGGCGAAGACGCTTAAACACTTCTTAGCGCCCAGCGATATAGGTACTTCATTAAATACATCACTAGCGGTACCATGGATGCCGAGTAAACCAAACGGCAACTATTGCTGTGGGAAGTGCAAAGCATGTAAAATGCTAAATTCCAACCGTAAATCTTTCGTATCCAATACAACAAAGGAAAAGTTTACAGTGAAAAATTGTATTTCTTGTAAAACCACATATGTGGTTTACCTATTACAGTGTCCCTGTGGATATCAATATGTAGGGCGAACCAAAAGATTTCTAAGAGTCAGGATTCTAGAACACGCTAGAAATATTAGACTAGGATTTGAACAACATAGCGTGTCTAGGCATTTTAAGATCAAACATGACTGTGACCCCTCACTCCTGACCTATATAGGTATCCAGACTGTACAATCAGGAAGACGTGGTGGAGACAGAGATAAAAAATTATCCAAACAAGAAAGTTTGTGGATATATAAACTCCAGACTCTGTCTCCATCAGGTCTTAATGAGGAGATTGACGTATGGTCCCTTTTCTAATTAACCCCTAATACCAGTGTTTTCAGTTATATATACTTTCTATACTCAATTGCGAGTTTTATATTCAATCGTGAATTTTTATATTTAATGAACAATAAAAAGTTTTATTTAGGTACTCTTTCTCTCTGAATTTTCATAACTAATGTCCATCCCCCAAGATCTATTCCTTCACCATTTCATTAGCATATAGGTTTTCATATGAAGCTATATGTACTTACTAGAAGTCATATGTAAATCTATGGTTCATTCTAATTGTGAGATAGCAATATACATCGTTTTAAGTGTGATTTTACGGTGTGCTTAACTTTTGTTTCTTTATTTTTAGAGTCTGTCCGCATCAATATATGCCATTAAAGTTTTTCAATCTAAGTGTTTATCCTATGTATGTTAAATTGTCGATCGAGCGCCCCCACGGGATGACCAAGTGTCTCTCCAGGTGGGGGGAGTTGAAGGCAATCAGCCCGGCCAATACCAGCAATGCTGAGTGTATAAGAACCGCCCTCGGAACCTCCTCCTTCATTCCCTGACGAAGTATGGAAGTACGAAACGCGTAGGAGAGGGCGCGTTCCTTCATTCTTTTAATTTGTATCCCCATTGCGGTTTTTATTCGAACATTTGTTCTGCTACGGGACGTGTTTGGGACTCTGTGTGCCGCTGGATTGCTGAGTGTGAGGCAGTGACGCATCAAAGACGCGACCGGCCTAGAGACGCCGCCTGATGACGTCACACGCCGGTGTGGAGTAACCCGGAAGTAGCGTGGCGATCAACCCTTAGGAAATTACTGCTGAGAGCCCCGTGACGGCGTGGGAAGGTTCCCCTAAGCTGAGCTGTTTACTCTGGAATCCTATACCAGCATTCTGAGGGTGAACGTCCTGCAACCGGTGTCTGTATCCTGCTGTGCCTACTGAGTGGTAACATGTCCCTAACATGTCATGCTATTAACCCTTATTGTTGATGTACGTGCAATACTCACCTTTATACTATAAATAATTTTTTAATATACTACACAATGGTTTTTTTTGCGCTGTTCTTTTTTGTTTCCATGTAGCTTTGGTGTTTGAGCCATTCCCACAGACCAGCTGCACAAAACCTCACCCATTAAGGTTGTATTGTATTTATACATACCTTTTTATGTGTAAATCACTTTTCCTATCACAAATCACTTATGAGCGCAAGTCCTGTTTTTGTTTTCGGCCAAGGATGTCTCAAGATATTCTGGAGTTTACCCATGCATGCCCCACGTGCGCTCAAAGCAAGACTCTCCGTCAAAAGCCTCAGGGTTTTCTGTTACCCCTTCCAGTTCCCGACCGCCCCTGGTCCCACATTTCTATGGGCTTCATCGTGGAGTTGCCCAGGTCCAGAGGAATGAACACTATCTTGGTGGTCGTGGACAGGTTCTCGAAGATGTCCCATTTCATTCCACTTAAAGGATTACCCACCTCCCCCGCCCTTGCTGATATCTTTACGGAGCAGATTTTCCGGATTCATGGGATCCCTACGTCCATTGTTTCTGACAGAGGTTCTCAGTTCGTATCCAAATTTTGGGGAGCTTTCCCGAAGAGATTGGGCATCTCTTCTTCTTTCTCTTCCGCCTATCATCCTCAGTCCAATGGACAAACGGAGAGAATCAATCAATCCCTGGAGAAGTACCTGAGATGTTTTATATCCGGTTTCCTGGATGATTGGGCTCAACTCCTCTCTTGGGCAGAGTATGCCGTCAATTCTGCAAAAAACGAGTCCACCCGGGAGTCGCCCTTCTTTATAAATTATGGGTTCCACCCTCCCGGTCTTCCCATCCCCAACATTCCTTCTGGAGTACCAGCCGTAGATTAATGCATTTCTTCCCTCCAAATCGCATGGTCCAGGATTCAGTCTACCCTTCTCAACTCCTCCCGCAGATCGAAACTACAGGCCGATCGTCGTCGTCGTTGGCGCCCAGTTACAAACCAGGGGATTTGGTATGGCTATCCTCTAGGAATATCCACCTCAAGGTACCATCTCCTAAACTGGCACCTAAGTTCCTGGGTTCCTTCCCTATTTGTGAACAAATCAATCCTGTGGCATTCCGGCTCCAACTACCACCCAGTATGAAGATTCCCAATGTCTTTCATGTGTCCCTCTTAAAACCATTTATCTCCAGTCACTTCTTTCCAGATCAGACTCGTAAACCGGATCCCATTACTGTACAAAATAACGAGGAATACGAAGTTCACTCTCTTTTGGATTCTCGCCTTTCCAGGGGTCAGCTCCAGTTCTTGGTGCAGTGGAAGGGCTTTGGCCCTGAAGAGAGATCCTGGGTACCTTCAAAGGACATTCATGCCCCGGCCCTTCTTAAGTCCTTCAGGAAAAAGTTTCCAGAGAAACCGTTCTTGGACCGTCCTGAGGCCGTTCCTGAAGAGGGGGGTACTGTCAGGAATCGGCGTTCTCCTCGCTCCCCACACAGAGCACTCCCTCCCCGCAGGGAGCCCCTTGACACACAAAACAATCCCGCCTTACCGGCCTCCACAGCTCCTCGCCCCTGCCGCCGTCACGGGATCACTCCCCTCGGCGATTCCTCTGGTCAGCGCCGGGCGCGCCCACGCCCTCCTGCACGCACACCTGCACCATCCACTGGCTCGGTTCACACGCGTACACGAGTTACGGAGCATGCTCAGACTGCACACTCTTATTCCCTTTCCCCGGATCTCAGGCTCCGCCCCCGCACACTGCACGGGCATACTCAGGTTACTAACAAGACTCACCTGGCCTGTTATGCCTGCACCAATCTGCAGTGTCTCCATGTAGCTCTTCCTGTCCCGCCTCTGTTCCTAATTGGACATTCCTGCTTTATCTAGCTCCTCTCTGCTCTCAGTCTTTGCTCGACATAGTCTCTGTATGGAAGTACTTCTGGATTCTCTCAGTGTTTTCACAGGTTCTGACGCAGCTCGTACGACTACCCCCTCTGGCTCTCGATCTCGGCACTCCTTGGACAACGCTCACTCTGGTAACCCCTTGAACACGGCTTGGACTACGACCTATCTCCACTCTCCACTCCCTGACTTCGGCAAGGCATCATTCACTCTATCTCTACAACCGGTACTGGCAAGTATTGTCTACCTTACTACACCTGGCCTGGCAACGCTTCATACCACACTCCGGACACGCTCCCTTTGCTGCGGGTGCGTGTATTACCACTTCCCCCTTCAGCTCAGGGGACGGGTCTGGTCTGCGGGCAGCACCGGCGTAACACCGGAGTGGGTGAAGATGGCATTTGGCCCACGGTGGGTGTTTATACCTACCAGGTGTCACGGAAGACCAGGTATTTACACCTTTTCACCGGGATCATTCACTGAGCAAAACAAGATAGTAAAACAAATTGTCATTTATTCCATAGAAACAGACATACACAGTGGATTACATAATACAGACGAAAACACACTTACTGGGGATTTGGGCTACAAAACTAGATTTTCCTAGGTAAAATAGAACAAAAACAAAGTTTTTAGGTTGACCGGGACTTGTCCCAAAATGACCTGGAACTCAAATCGGCATGAAGTTCCACACGCCACCGCTCTCTTTCCTCCAGAGATGCAAAAATCCCTTGACCAGGAGTTAGAACCAAACGTCCTGGAACTATTTCCGTCTTGCAATCCCAGCTGTGACCGCTGAGTTCTTAGTTCTGAGCTATTCTCTTAACTGGGCTCTGAAATTTCTGAAACCGGCTCGCTGCTATTTTTCCAAGAGCATCCTTTTGTGATTTCAAATTTGCCGCTGCTGTCTTGGTGCTTAGAATCTCTCAAATGGATTGGCTGAGGGTTTCTTATAGTATTTCAGAGTTAATTTATGAAATACTCCAGCCAATTCGAGTGTGGGAAGAATCCTACCAGCATATCAGAGCGCTTTCAGTCTATCTAAGCCATGCAAGCTCAGATTCGGAATATGCATCTCAGCCACTTTTCAGTCAGAAGCCACCCGTGGAGTTAAGCTCCTCAAAGTCTGGGCTGGGTAAATGGTGGTCCGATGACCTCCATTCATCCCAGGACATGAGTACTTGAGGCTAACTCCGCTGCTCAAATGGCTTTAACACCTTGGCAACTCTGAAGCTTTCATGTCTGGGACCCGAGCAGACTTGATGGCACCAAGCTTGATAGCCACATGGTCTCTCGGAACCGTGGACCTGGAAGTCCCCAGCTCATAAACCGTGCACAAACATATGTACTTTTATATACTTTAATAAAATAAAATGTACTTTAACATACTTTTTCTAAGTCCTTTGGTTATGGGGAATAGAATTAAAAAGCATGTAGGTTAATTTCACCAGCCTTATCCCCACACACTGAAAACTGGATTTAGACTTTTAAAAACCCTCGCAACCTTATCTAGGTGTACACCTATGCAAGGTTCTTGGTGATCAGGGCATTAACTGGGCATCCCCCCTTATACTAGGGACCCCTTTACTATTTCAGGGATACCACACATCCCTACGCCCCATTCACCTTTCTGATCTGTGCTGAAGCAGGGTATCCTAGCGGTGAGTCGCGCAAACGTTTTCAAGGGGAGATTTTGCCGGAACAATGTATCTAAATGTATCCGAGAATTTGACCTGATTCCCAGTTTCATTTTGGGGGTATCCAGCAACTTTGGATCACCGCTATCTATACACAGTCTGACAAGACTTTCTCCATATAAACCCCCTTGAAACTCATGGCTTAGCAATCTCTGCTTGCTGGCACATCTGGAAAGGTAAAACACAGAAAATTCTTTATTGTCGCATAATTACATACATTGCAGATACAATTATCAGGTTCAAGAGCTGACACTATAAAACCCCAAATATGGATCAGAGGTAACCAGACTGGCTTAATACCTTTATTGAGAGCCTGGTTACCTCCTCACCATCACACTGGTTGGGTAGTGCGAGGGGTTAACCCCTTCATTACTTTAGTGGCATTAACTGTTAAGTTAAGTTAACAAATGGGTTAACTCCTCCCGCAAGCTCCTCTCAAGGCCTAAACACCCACCATGAGCAAATACCACCTTCACCCACCCACTCTACCTCCAATAAACATGGCACTGGTAGTTAACCCCTTCATTGCCTTAGCGGTTACCTGCTAAGGTAATGAAACTGCCTTTAAATGTATTTTTATTGCATCGAATTTATGCTAGGGGGTTCGGTGCTGGTATTAATGTGTATCAACTCTGGAGATGCCTGGCATTAATCCAATGTAGGAAAATGCATTTTTTTTCTAAGTCCCTCTCTCACATCTTTAATTAAATCACAATTCCAGAGCCCCGATGACATTATCGGGGCTACTAGAATTGCACTATTTTATAAAAAATGCGAGTTTGGACTTCTCGCGAGCTCCCGCCTGATGTGTTGGGCCAGGAGCCAGAAATTGAGAGAAAATGCATTCCCCACATGATTTCACCAACTCATCGAGACTTTCTGAATAGCAACCTTGCAACATTTTGCGGGACCTACTCAAAATCCTAGATGAGTTGCTTATCGAAGTTTATAGAATAGGCCCCCATGGACTTCTCAAGATCTACCACTAGATAAAGTACCCATCTCTACTGGAGAGTTAGCAGTGAAGTTTTTCATATATATTCATCTAATTTCCTAATTTCTTATGAATCGTTCTTGTCTGGTCCTAAAGATGTTTACATTGAGAGGGATATATACATGGCAGTGCTCATTCTCTCATACCAGTTCACGGTACTGGCCAAGTGCATGCTGAGTGTGAATAGGCAAATAGAACAGTGATGTGTGCCAGAAACTTTTATAGTACAAACAAGAGTTTTTTTCACATCCATTGATAATGCTTGCCATACAAAACGTACTTCACTTCAGACATAAACCTTGACTATAGAAAACAGGGCCAACATAGAGAGAGACCCCTATAGGAGACAGAAGCCTCCACAGCAGAGTCCTGTTGTGAGAGCCAAGTTTCTGTTAGAGCAAAGAGCTAATTGCGTAGTATATCTCAAAGTGTATTATCAAAACATTAAAAGCATATAGATGTGCACTCACATTCAGTACAAAATAGCCGTTCGTGGTACGAAATCCCGACTGGTATTCCCCCCGATCGTCGGTACACACAGCGTGAGGCTCACTTCCGCGTCTCGGCTAACATACATGTCACTTCCGGCTGAGTGAAGTTGAGGGCGGAAGGGCTGTGTAGAATGGTCACCAGCTGCTAGGACTCCACATCACGAACATGCAAATCCTGGTCCATCCATTGCATGTTCGTGACACGGAGTCCTGGCAGCTGGTGACCGTTCTATACAGCCCTTCCGCCCTCAACTTCACTCAGCCGGAAGTGACGTGTATGTGAGTCGAGACGCGGAAGTGAGCCTCACGCTGTGTGTACCGACGATCGGGGGGAATACCAGTCGGGATTTCGTACCACGAACGGCTATTTTGTACTGAATGTGAGTGCACATCTATATGCTTTTAATGTTTTGATAATACACTTTGAGATATACTACGCAATTAGTATTTTTCATTATTTCCTGGGTATACTATCCTTGGAGAGAAAGAGGAGATAAACTAAGGGGAGTTCCTGATTCATTGCTCCATTCAGAGAGAGGAGTGTCTCTGTACTGCCTTTATGAAAAGGAGGAAAGTGTGAGTGGATTATCTTTCACCAATAAAGCATCCATTCGGGTTGTAATTGTACTATACCATGTTATCTTTATTTTCTTTCGTGACGGTGACGTGAACGCTGGCTCCCCCCTGAACTTCTGAAGAATTTTGTGATCCAACAGACTAAGAGAACAGTCTTTTAAAAGGGTTTTGAGCAGCTTTTCAATTAGCACTTTATACTGGGTGGTGGATTTAATTCATCACAATATATTCACTAATTGATCATAGTTCACAACATTTTTATGTCACTTTATTATATTTTATACTTATTATTGTTATAGGACACTATTCACTTAAGTAAGCGCCGTTACAATTAATTGTTCTAGAGCAAAGAGCTGGCTGAAAAGAATGAGAGCCGAAAAGGTCATGTACAACCAGAGCCGTGCTAGTCAAAGTAAACATACCAGTAGGCACAGGAGACAAGAAATAGGTATTAACTTAGCAGGGAGGGATGAGTGGCAGGGAGACTTGGACAAGAGCTGGTATGTACAGTATATATCCTGTATACAAAGAAATATAATAAAAAGGGTAAGAATTGCTGTAAGAGCTGCACGGGGAGACACAAAGGGAGACTGCTTCTATCTGCTCTCTCTGCGGAGCTCTTACAGATGGGTGGTTGACCCAGTAGGGTTAATACTTTGGGGGTCCCATTCAGAAGCACCTTCCAGATGTATTAGGCACCCAAAATCATTGCACTGAGGATGGTAAGTCTTGCTACATCTGCATATTGCTTATTCCCCCATTTTGGAAGACCACATTAACACTTCATCTGTTGTTCTTTATATTTTGTGCATAGTATAGTATTTATGGGCTTTTGACCCCTGTTTAAATTTGTGTATATATCAAATGGATTACATTTTTGTTTTGTATGTTTCAATAGGTTCCCTAAAACAGTATACAAGAATGTTTTGTGTAATAGTAAATAACACATTTATTGATGTGCAAATTTGCAAAATTGCCAAAACTGTGATCAGACAGAGGCAGTTTGCTGATAATGCCAAAGTTCTGCATCATTTCAAATGAACAGCAAAATTACTAGCTTTTTTTCCATTTATTTACAATCCTACAAAACTATAAATTGCAACTTAATAAATGGAAACATTACATTATTAAAAAATGGAAACATTATATTATTATGTTTTATACCTAATCTTAATTCTTATAAACTGCAAGATTATTTTCTTTGTGTTTTAGAATGCAAACAGATTAATCTTCTAATTTTTATAATAGTCTTTTACATGTTATATTTTATACACTGTATGCATTTATACATTTTGTATAAGTATTTATATATTTGGAATATGTGATCTGTGAAAGTGTAGTGTTCTTAAATAGACTTTTGTCATCAGTGAAAAATGCATGAAAGCCTAGAAAACAACTGTCCTTTTTTGTTATATGCCTAATCTTACTCCTTCCATTCAAACTTGCATGTACATGTTGTCTTATAAGTCCATCTGTGCAGGCCTATCCCCCTTCTATCACTCAATCTGTTTAGTTATGCCTAGTTTACACATTTAAATATCTCCACTGAGGGCTGCATCATGCTCACAAGTGTTCTGGCTGATATTTAAATATTTCTGATTGGATCACAGCATTTTCTCCCAGCCAAATAGGAACATGGATTTGCTCCCCTGCCAATGTAGTAAACAAGTTGGCATTAGTCACCTAGGCCTAATCTCTAGAGAACAGCTGCAATAAAAGTCATACTGTGTGCCTTATACTAAACTATGCCTTTAGCTGTACTTTATTTTTTGCTTCCAAAGCACATAGACATCCGACTGTTACAGAAAGGATGAATGATAACTGAAAAATCCCTATCTGCATTTACAGATTTGTATTTATGTAAAAAAATAATTTTTCCATTTCCTTGAATTAAAAACATTAAAGGAACACAGACTAAGTTCAAATTTCCTCAGTATGTCAATTGTGGCCAGCTGGCATTGGAATCTATTAGTATCTATAAATTTATTCTTGTCAGCTCCCTTGTTCTGTAGAAGGCCCTTTTCTCTATAAATTGGGAGAAGTCTTGTAAATGTAAAATATTATTCAGAGTTGTACTGTTTAATGATTTAATAAATAATCTAAATGCAGACACTGTAGCATTGACTGTTTTAAGGATGTGTGGCATTTATACAATGTTAAATAACCACAAAACTAGAGCGCATTTGAAGAGACAAGCCCTACAGTAAGAGTTTCAATGTATAGAGTTCACACCTTATTTAGACTTTAAGACTTAACTTTTAATCATATTTACAGGTACAAAAAATATATCCACATAATTTAAAATAATTACTCATAGAGTAGAGTTAATTAATTAAAAGGTGAGGTGGAGGGAGTGCAAGTGTGGTCCCACACAGTTCCTACCCACACCAGGATTGCGCTAATTAATCAGTCAAAATGTAATCCACTAAAAAGTCCAACCTAGTGATTTAGGGTAGCAGGACAAATGTAATAATCCTCTTTTTTATTGCTTTAAGCAGTGTGGCCCAGAAATATAAAAGTAGCTCAGACCATACTAAAGCCTGAAAAGGTCTGAAGATTTTTTTTTTTTTTTTTTATAAAATATTTTACCAGGAAGTAATACTTTGAGAGTTACCTCTTGTTTTCATGTATGTCCTGGGCACAGAGTTAAGACAAATAATACATGGTTACAAATACAGTTACATAAATGAGCAGGGTATACATTATATACAAGACGTTGCATGCACAGTTAAAGATAATATATATTATGGGCGTATGAAACAGTTACAGACCAGATTAAAATGTGTGACAGCCTTAGATTTGAAAGAATTTAAACTGGTGGTGGATGTGAGAGTCTCTGGTAGGTTGTTCCAGTTTTGGGGTGCATGGTAAGAGAAGGAGGAACGTCCGGATACTTTGTTGAGCCTTGGGACCATGAACAGTCTTTTGGAGTCTGATCTCAGATGATAGGTGCTGCATGTGGTGGGGTGAGGAGCTTATTCAGGTAGCTGGGTAGCTTGCCCATAAAGAATTTGAAGGCAAGACAAGAAAGGTGAACTTTGCGCCTAGACTCGAGTGATGACCAATCTAGTTCTTTGAGCATTTCGCAGTGATGTGTGTTATAGTTGCATTGGAGAACAAAATGACAAATTGAATTGTAGAGGGTGTCAAGTTTGCTAAGGTGGGTTTGAGGTGCCGAGCCATATACTATGTTTCCATAGTCAATAATTGGCATTAGCATCTGCTGTGCAATACGCTTTCTGACCAGGAGACTTAGGGATAATTTGTTCCTGTAAAGTACCCCTAGTTTGGCATAGGTCTTGGTTGTCAGGGTATCAATGTGCATCCCAAATGTTAAGTGGGGGTCAAACCATATGCCCAGTGTTTAAAACTAGTAACAGGGGTTAGGGTGGTGTTAGTGTTGGTTCTAATCTGTAGCTCAGTCGCTGAAAGCTTTAAAAATTTAGTCTTGGTCCCAAATACCATTGTTACAGTCATATCAGTGTTTAAAACAGTTTGTTTTGGGTAATCCTTTTTTCGAGTCTCAAAAAGTCAGACTGAATTATGTGTTGAAGGTCAGAGAGGCTTTGGCTGTGTGCATGTAGGATTGTGTCATCTGCATACATGTGTATTGAGGCTTCCTGACAAGCTGTGGGAAGATCATTGATGAACACTGAGAAGAGTAGGGGTCCCAGAACAGAGCCTTGCGGTACACCACAGGTGATATCCAGGGGGCTGGAGTTAGAGCCTGAGATGGACACATGTTGGGATCTACCTGATAGGTAGGACTGAAATCAGTTTAAAGCATGCTTCCCTATTCCAGAGCTCTGGAGTTTGTTAAGCAGGATAGCATGATCAACAGTATCAAAAGCCTTTGCAAAATCTAGGAATACTGCACCAGTGAGTTGACCCCGTTCCATTCCCCACTGGATTTTATTGCAAACTTTTAGCAGGGTAGTTACGGTAGCGTATCCAGAGCCAGGGTGTGCAGCGCACAGCAGCAACCTTCTACGCGTTTCGTTCAGAAGAACTTTATCATGATAAAGTTCTTCTGAACGAAATGCGTAGAAGGTTGCTGCTGTCCCACATCACTATGAATCTTCAATAAAGGACTTATTATTTTCTGCAAGACCTGCTCTTTCCATTACTGCTGTGCGCTGCACACCCTGGCTCTGGATACACATTCTATTACAGCTGCACGCTCTGGAAGGGAGACTGGGGAAGGAAGAAGAAAACTACTGTGAGTACAATACCTGGGGCTAACCCAATGAGGAAGGGGGGGGCTGTCTTTTGGCAACCCACCCCAACCTTCAGGGTACCATATGCCCTCCTAAGGCTCAGTACTACTAATTATTTATTTGTGAATTACCCAGTTCATGCTCCCTTCCTTTAAATACAGTCCCAGCACTTTTTGAGCACCACTCCAAACACATAAACCTAGTTACGGTAGCGTGTTTGGGGTGAAAGCCAGATTGGAATTGGCTAGGGAATTTGTCTTGTTATAGTAATCGCTTAATTGGGAGTTTTTTCCATGACTTTGGATAGGATTGGGAGAAGTGAGATTGGCCTGTAGTTTGAGACAGTGTTTTTGTCCCCACTTTTGAAAATTGGGACAACTCTGGCAGCTTTCCAGGTCTTATGGATATGGCCTGCAGACAGGATAGAGTTGACTATGGAAGCAATTGATTTGGCAATTGCTGGGGCACTAAATCTTAGGAACCTAGATTGTAGTAAATCAGGTCCACATTGGCAGCTTAGTTTTAATTTGAGGAGCGCTTGTGTAATCTCCTCTTCAGAAACTGGGCCAAATTGAAAATTGTGGACAGTGTTGGGAGGAGGTGGGGCTATAGGGGTACTCCCAGGATGAGATTCAGGTTTGTGGTTTGGATTGCGTTTCGCTAATAAGTTAGTAGCACACCCCACAAAGTAATCATTGAATGCATTTGCAATGTCGGTGGGGTTTGTCAGAGTAATATCGCCCTTAGTGATATTACTTGTCTGTTGATGGTTAGAAGGCTGGAATATGTTGTTGATAACCTTCCAGAAGTTAGCTGGGTTTTATGTATTCTGGAAGAGATTGTCAGAGTAATATTGTGCTTTTGCATGCCTTGTTTGCCTTGTGCAAAGATTTCAGTGCCTGTAAATAGAGATTGTCTAATTGCAGGAAGCAATTAAGTATATACGGTATAGTTGAGGTAGCTTGAACAGCCGCAGCATCGACCACCCGGGTAGAGGGGTCAGTCGCATCTTTCTGTGCGAATTCCATCAGCCGCAGCAGCGGGGGCATGAGGAACTGTGCTCTGCAGCAGGCACACTTGTCTCTCCAGGTCAATTCGCCCTCTGGAAAATCACACTTGGGGCATAGGCATCTGAATTACCTTTTTTCCTCCACTTTCACTACCAGAATCCCTCTTGGTCACTGATAGGGATCAAAGTCAACAACACCAGAGATTTTAAGGTCTTTCTGTAAGCACGGGCACAAAAGAAATGTTACGTACAATACTTCTGCCGGCCAAACACCTACAACTCAGAATGTGGTCCGCTGCATCCTGTACTTCCTTTAGTGTGGTCAGATATTACTGATTGAGACTCACTGTGCCCCCTCCCCCTGGTGGACTCCAGAGGAGGGGCTCACAATAGCAAAGAGTGGTTCTGACTCTGCCCTGAGCCACTCACATCGAGGGGGTGGAGCTCAGGTTTTCCCGCCATTTCAGGGTAGATAATGGGGCACCCTTGACTGAGTACTCCATATTGCCATAAGTTGGATGGGCCTTCTTCTATTACATCATGTCATATACTCACTAACACTGAGAACCACACTCCATCTGTGTCTATGCGGCATCCTAGGACTTTTATTGCACCGCATTGGCCTGGGTACTGACTCAATAGTAAGCATATATCATGGGAGGGGGTGTTAGCGGGTACCTGTCCCACAGCTATGGTGTGGGGAGGCGGAACTTGCCTCTTTTCCACCCATTCATAAACCTCCTGGTGTGAAGGTAATGATAGAGTGAACGACATAATTTATACTGAGTTTGGGCACCCCAGGTCTGAATCTCAGCAGTGCCTCCAAATGTAGCCCAGTTTCCCCTAAACAAGAAGGCTACCGGAGCTGCAGTTACCTGTTTGCTCACAGGGGGCCTAAGTCTCCTCAAGAGGAGCTTAGGGTGATACAATACAATATTCTCGGTGCAGCGCCTCCACCTGTGAGGGACCCAAGTGTAGTGGGAGGAGCCCCTCATAGGACCCAATGACAATAATCACACAATGGTTATAAAACAACAATAACCTTTACTGGCACAGGAATAACTCAACGGTTCTAATGGTCACAAATAGGTACAACTACCTACCAAGCCTGGCACGGCCGTAATCCACCACAGTGTTCCCCCACACCGTGCCCAAAAGAGTCCCACACCCAACCCCAATGTGTGAGACAGCACTGCCCACTAATTTGAGTTGTTGGTTGGTGTATGTGTTGTGGTGAGGTACCTGCCAGGTGTGTCCACACCCGGGCACGCCGACATGAAGACAGAGTGGATCCGCTGATCCAGCGATGAGTCCGCCTCTGCATGGGGTGGTATCCCGCAGGAGGGTCCCATGTGTAGATAGTCTTGTAGGGTCTGGTCCCAGACTACAATTATCAGGGCTGTGCAGCATTGCAGCTGTATCCCTGAACTTACTGTATCAAACAGCTAATGGGGCAAGGTCCCTACCTAAGGGCTGTCCCTGTAGGAGCCACAATCTTTACTTGGGGAGTCGGGACCTAGCTGGGGCATAGGGGGATATCTGGCCTAGTGCAGGGTCCACAGATGCCCTGCACCTACATCCTCCCTGTGACAGGGTAAATAAAAGCCACCAGTTATATGCCTGGAAAACCTATGTCTAGTCTGCAGTGCAGCAGTGACTAGGTTAACTTCAGCTGGGAACCTCAGGACAATTAGTTGGATCCCAGCTGCCTAATCAAGGTGTGTTAAAACCCCAGGCTGTAGACACATGGAGGCTGGCTGTTGAGGAGAGAGGAGTAAGCTGCTGAAGAGATTACTGAAACAAGGTCTGTTAGCAAAGTAGATGAATTGTGAACTGTCTGTCCCCTGCATAGAAAAAGGTTAGCTACCTTATTTATAGACTGTCTGCTAAAGAGAAACTGTTTTGTTTGGTTGGCTGAAGAAAAAGCCATTTTCTTTTGTTTGCTGATGAAAAGCTATTTTTGTTTTTGTGTGCTGTATATCTTTTAAGGCTAAATAAATAAGCCTTGTCAAGAAACCCACGTGTGTAGTTGCATGTACCCTGCAACACTCCCCTATCTGCATCCCAGCTCAGACTGACAGCAATCCCTGAGCATGCCAAATGTATCCCCTAGCTGCCTGTGATCCTGGCAGCCATATTGGCCATTTCACGCTATGTGATTCGCATGCCCGTATGCCTGATGAGAGTTGTAGTCCCTTGCTGAACCTTCCCCTATTGCTGCCGTGTGCGCCTAGGGTAGTGCACATGCGCAAATCTGTAATGGCTGCTACTCTTCTGGCACTCAACTGCGCAGGCGCTAAGTGTAATGGCCGCCGCTGACTCTTCTGCGCATGCGCGAGCCTCCGCGTGTGCACGCACACACACAACATGACGGCGCCCTGCAGAGGGAGCCGCCGACGAGCCCATCATCACCTGCCCCTCCCCGCAACATCCCCCGCTGCCGCGGAGGTAAAGGGAGGGAAACCGGAGGACCGGGGACCCAGAGGTGAAATGGCTACATCAGCTATATACCTCCTAGCATCTGTGAATAAACTGTCTAGTTACCCTGCTGCTGATGGCACATATTTCTGAAACCTAACTACTAAATATAAACGGTCTTAGTAACAATTGTAGACTTTCTCTGCTCTTTTCCTAAACTACTGACTCAGCCTGTGTGTCCGGCGAATGACGTCATCAGGCATGTCTGACATACGTTTTACTATGGGCGAAGCTTCTTACGTGTTTCACTAGCGCAGCTAACTTCTTTCAAGGAAATTAGGTAACCCAAAGGAGGGTTAATGCCTCTTAAAATACTCTCTACTGCTACCCTCATTGGTTAATAAGTATATCAGCTATAAGTAAGGTACTAATAACACAAGTAGGTCAGTTACTTGCCATCTTGATGTTGCCTAGCAGATACACATGGTGTACATACATAGAGAAAATATGCGTATAAAAATGCAAATAAAATATGGAGATATAGTAATGAAACACAAATACACAAATATAGCTAAATAAACAAACCAATAGGCCAATAGAGAGAGAGAATTTCAAATATTTACGGGGACTGAATAAAATATGAGAATAACTAATTTACTTGAAACATGGTTGACTGGTATATGAAAAAAATCATCGCTAAGTTGATAATATAAACCATAAAAACACAATACATTGTAAATATTAAACCAAACATTAATATTAATATAAATATAAATTGAGTGGATTCAAGGATCACAGTAAAATACTAAAGTTGTAATAAATAAGGTCGAACTCTATAAAACTTCATAACACTTCAGTGGGATGCAAGATAGATATATAAAATATATTAAAAATATATATTAAAAAATGTATGTAAGTAGTGTAAAAAATACACATACACAGTGGAGCTCAATAAAACTGATTGGGAGTCACCATATGAATAGAACAGAGAGAGGTCATGTAGAAAAGAGTTATTCTATAAACACAGCCAGATCAATGTCTGTGTTGAGACCTGGAGAGGACATAGTATGAAGTTTGTGAATCCAATATGTCTCCCTTCAGTGATCTATTGAATCTATTTCCTCCCCTGATCTCAGATTCAATGGTTTATATCCCTTTCATGGTAAAGTCTGTGGAGTCTCTGTTATGATGTGAATTAAATCTCCATTTAGTTTTGCCTACAGTACATATTGATTTTTTAATGGGCACTCAAGTACCAGTACCTATATATCACATAAGTACAGTGGCGGATTTCCCATTAGCCCCGATATGCGTGTGCCTAGGGCGGCAAACGTTTGAGGCGGCAAATATGTCCGCCCTTATATACAGATGCCGCACTCTTGAGCATATTGGACCTGATGGGAAGGCGCTTGCATGTTGCGGCCGCCTCCTTGCTGCTACGCCTCCTTGCTGCCACCCTGCAGCAACAAACGATGCCGCAGATATCACTAATGTGACATCAAATGGCGTCTCGTATGGCATGCTGTCAAATGACGTCATGGCGGAGCATTACCATGGCAATGTGACCCCGTGCGATGTCAGGTTGGTGACATCCACGGGATCATTTGATGCTGCAATTTGGAAACAGCAAAGAGGCAGCCGACACATGTAAGTGCCTAGGGGCAGCGGATATTGAAATCCTCTGTTGCATAAGTAGTAGTACAATTGATATATGTTTAATGTCACACAAAATATCTGTATCACATGATGTGATGTTATTAGTCTTACATGCAAAGCTACAGGTAATGCAGCATGTGTACCCACATTTGTAAAATCCCAAATATTTCATCGGTAGCCACATGGTTTCATGTTTGTGTGTTGTTTGGCACTTACTGTGTCTCAATTGCCTGGAGGCTAAAATATGTTTTAGGTTTCTCACTTTCTAGTATGTAATGATGGGATATTTTCTAATGATTTTGTTAATTTTAGAGGCAATGTCACTAAATGTAGACAATCCCTATTATTTAAGGTGACAACCTCAACCTCCAAACCCATATCAAAAAATTAATACAAAATAATAAAAGACCTAGAATAACCAACAGAGTACTTACTCAACCATCAAGAGCAGGGGGTCTAGCGTTGCCATGCCTAACCTCCTATTATAAAGCAGCACAAGCAGGTCAGTTAATACAATGACAAAACAATCCGGAGCTGAAGGGCTGGGTGATGCTTGAAGCATCCAAAGTCCAACCAATAAAACTAGATATGCTGATGTGGCTACCCCCAAAAAGTAAATAATAAAGGACACTTTACCCACTATAGCCCATTCCCTAAAACTGTAGGCTACGTTGAAATTTAAGTTCAAACTAACCTCAAAGAAGATCCTGGTGACACCACTGTGGGGGAACATGGATTTAATTCCAGGGTTACCCAAACACAAGTATATGTATTGGTCAAAGGCAAGAATATTTAGATTAATAGACCTGAGCCAGAATCTCGACCGTAGGTTTAGACAGTTTGAATACTTTACTACAGAGATAGGTATCCCAAAGAGTTAGCTGTTTCACTATTTACAATTTAGAGCATTTTTCTCTAGACAAATCCTCATGTCTCCTTCACAGGGTTTTAGAGGCTTTGTTTGGATGGAGAGGGACAGAAAAGGTTGATTTCCTAATTATACCCAGACTTTGCGTTTCCAGAATCTGACCAACGTAGTGTATTAAAATACATGGCAAAATGGGAATCAGATTTAAACGAAACACTAGAAGACGATGATTGGGCGGATATATTTGAGGCGGCAGCTACATGCTCGATAAATACTTCTATCAAAGAGAACGCTTATAAAGTTTTGATAAGGTGGTATACACTGGCGACACACTTTATTCGAGCTCGGCTAGTCCCACGAATTCGGGTATACCCGGGTGTATTGAGGTTTGTGACTGTTTTCTGCCCGAGTGCATTGAGGTATTTTCCAGGCAGGAATTGAAGCATTTTATTCCCGCTGGCTGCAATACTGCACAGTATATATATATATATACTGCATTACAATTCATGAATTTATGCCATCTGGTAGACACGCGAAGCATTGCAGCCTATTAAATCCTAATCATTATCATTTAACAGATCAGCCGCCCATCAGCCAGGCATGAACCCAGGCTGGGAAGGCAAACACAACGGGGCTTGTCAGAGGTGAGGAGCGGCACATTCCAGGTATCTGCCAGGTACATACTGGGTATTTGCTCGAATAAAGTGTGTCGGTGCAGTACACCCCCACTAATAATTTCCAGGTTCTTTCAGGGTTACCGTCTAGCATGCCTTAAGGTTTGTGGGCGAACGCGTCATTCTTACACGTGATGGTCCTACCTAAGAATCCAATAAATCTGGAAGAAAGTGGCTATCTGGTCCCAGCAGATCTTGGGCACGACCATATGACCAGATCCATGGGCCTGTTTACTCAACAGGCCCATGCGGACCCTGTCTAGAGGGGAGAACAAATTACTCACTCATATATACACAGGCATTAGATGTGAGATTCCTTTAATTGGAAAAAAGAGAAATTACCATCCATATCAAATATTAGCAGGGTAAAAGAACATAGTTCATGATAGTGCTCTAATGACCTTGGGTACTGAACATGTGATCAATAGATAATTCTTGATTGAAGAAGGGTAATAGGCTGGGTTAATGGTATTTGAGTGAGTTTGTGAGGTATATAGGTGGGCATATAGCTAAGACATATGTATAATGTCCTGGTGAGTGTAGTGATGGAGATATATAAGCCCCACCACCTCACTCCCATTGAGGACCAGTCTGAAAAAAACGGCTATGAACACCTATTGTATACCTCCCAGTAAAATGATAAGTACAATGACTCACGTGAACCATGCCCATTAAGCCTTCCAGGATGCGTGCTTCTGCGGGGTTGAGTAGAAGATCAGGTAGCCACGGAAGTGCAGAGCACAGCAGAGCGACAGGACTCCACGGGATAGCAGCGGTATAATAAAAAATATACTTTATTCACACATCATGGTGCAGACAGGGATGGGTGCAAAAAAACCTCCTTCTCTTACGCGTTACGCGTTTCACGCCTGTGCGGTGCTTCGTCAGAGAGTACAGGTAGGTGTGCCATGTTCCTCCTCTTATAGGGATGCCAATTATCCAAAAATGTAATCAGGCGCCATACCCGGAAACCGGAAGTGACACGGCTGTACCTCTGGACCGGAAGTGACGTAGCGCAAGTATGCGCGAGACAGTCTCTGTGTACAAGCTGTCTATGTAGTCATGGTAATGGACACGTCATCTCTTATGCCGGAGCAGAAGGAGAAATGGTCTATGAGAGGGAATACGGCACAGATACCCTGCTAAACAGCAATTTAAGCTAAATAAAGCAGGATATATTAAAAACAAATATTGATTACTACGATATATCAGAGGACATGTGAAGAACCATATAACATAAATAGAAATATCAGTTCATTAACGTACTAAGTACGTATATTGTGAAATAGTTAAAAGAACAAGTATAGAGACACAAAAAATGCATGATTGTATAAAGAAACCTATATACATGGCAATGGAACATATGAAAAACAATTCTTGTAGAGAGTGTATCTACTGTATTTGCATTATTGATATAGATAACTGTGTGGAAAGATGTATAAATCTTTGCATATATGTATATTCATAATTATGATAAGAAATGTTTGAGCTCCCAATCGGTATTTATACCCCCGGGTGCTTTTTTTGCACCCATCCCTGTCTGCACCATGATGTGTGAATAAAGTATATTTTTTATTATACCGCTGCTGTCCCGTGGAGTCCTGTCGCTCTGCTGTGCTCTGCACTTCCGCATCCTGTGGCTACCTGATCTTCATATCAAATATTAAGCAGAGAATCTGTTTTATTTGTGAAATGGAAAAGATGACGGGCTTTCTCAATGACTCATGCACAAAATTCCAAAGGGTCTGGCATCCCTGGTTAAATTACATAGGTGGTTCCACATTGACCTTGGAAACAGTCATGCTTTGATTGGATAATGTATGGTGATACTAAATTGTTTCCAAAATTTACCTGTCTATACTTTCTCTCGGCATACTCAATTGCATATTGTAAGGAATCGGGGCGCACACATCCCCTGCGGCGTGACCCCTCCTTACCCCAATTGAGTTCCGCAGCAGCCGCTGCCTCGTCCCCCCTGTCAGGGCCTCACCCCGCCGGCCGATTGCCGCTCCGGTCTTCTTCCACAGCAGCACACGCCGCCACCACTGCCTCCACCACCACGCTTCTGGGTCACGCGTGTGGGAGGATTACATGGCGCACGCGCACCCAACCGTTCCATCCCTCACCCAGCACGGGTGGCTCCGCCTCCTGCCAATCACGGGGCGCCGTGTCACGCACCCCAGCCACACTTCTGGCTTCCATCTCTTCCCTGCCCTGAGCCTATCACAGAGACTGCCTGGATGCACCACCGCCACACCTCTACCCTCTCTTGGTCAGCCGCACTATATTACCCCAGTCCTTCCTCTCCTTCCTCGCTCTGCATAGCTTCTTGTGGCTTTGTGCTGTTCTGAGTTCTGTGACTGGCTCTCTTCTGTGTTTCAGCTCTCGTTCCTGACCCGGCCAATCTGTGTACCCTCTCTGGATCTGCACCTCGGCTTCCCACTGACTACGTGTACCTCTCTGACCCCTGGACTTGGCTACGGATTACGACTACGCTGCTCTCTCCAACCCATGACCCACGACTTAAGGACCCCACTACTCGGACCTTGGACTCCCAGGACTCGGCAATTATCTGACTACCCTTCTCACACCAGAACTGGCAATGCTCACTACCACACTCTGGGCACGCCCTCACTGCTGTGGGTGTATGGTATACACCCTTCCCACCTCAGTACTCGGGACTGGTCTGGTCTGTGGGCAGCACAGCATTACACATATGTACTATATTCACTTGACTCCTGATCTTCCCTACCCCCCACCCCTGCCCATTTTCTTTTATTTTGTACCCCCAATCCCTTCACCATTATTGTACCCTTGAAAATGTTAATAAAACCTAAGTTGAAAAAAAAGTACACGGCAGCTCAATGGATGCTGACCGAGGCCCCTACCACAGTTTGCCAATGCCCAAAAACCTAGTACACTAATTTCCAATTAACACAGCGGGGGTCCCTGCTTCTGAATGAGACCAGCTGTGTTAATTCTACCGATTCTGGAAGAGCTGAGCCAAGAGAAGCTGACCCTTTCCCTGCACAGCTCTTACAGGCGATTGTGCTGTTTTTATTTTATTTTTATTACATAGGATTGAAGCAGGGGTCTCTGGAGCTGAACTGCATTCATTTCAGATCCTTGCTTCTGAAGATACAGGCCTGTGCCGATATATCCTGCAAGTTTAAATGTTACCATGAGACCACAGTAAAGAACGGAATTGGGCTGCATTCAATCTGAACCCCTTCTGTGTACATCTGTGTTGCTCTCAAAAGCAGACGCCTGATGGGGTTCCCCAAAAGTTGATCCCCTCTGCACAGGACCAGTGTGCTAAGGGTTAACATATGCATGTACTATATGGAACATCAACCCCACCCACTGGAATGTTAATGAGCCAAGAGGACAAAGGACTTTGAATTTGCAGTGGCATTCAATCTGAACCCCTTCAGTGTGCATCAGTGTTGCCCCAAAGGCGGACAGCCTTTGTCACAGCCAAAGGGTGTGAGACGTTTGCTGCCATTCGCTGATGTTTGGTGATGTTAAAGCTTCTCTATTTCAATCATAAAATCACCAGCACTTTTATACCCTGTACCCATTTTTCCAACTTTATCTGTCCATGTAATGTCTGTGAATTGACTGTATAATCACTGTTATTTTAATGTAACCATGTATTGTTATTAATCTGTGCCCAGGAGATACTTAAAAATGAGAGGTAACTCTCAATGTATTACTTCTTGGTAAAACATTTTTATAAATACATAAAACTAAGTGTTACTGGACAGTAGATAGTGTAATACATGTTTGTTCAACTGAGGAGCAGGGCGAGGATGGCCTTCACCCTTGCATGGGTAAGTACTACTTTTATTTACTAAATGGTGACTATTATAAACCATTATATTTAATATTCCAGGACTCCATTTCCACAGCCTCAGTACCACAAGATTGGCGAAAAGCAGATGTGGTGCCTATATTTAAAAAGGTAGCTAGATCACAACCTGGGAATTACATACCTGTAAGCCTGACTTCAATAGTGTGGAAACTTCTTGAAGGTTTACTACGGGATAATATTCAGGAATACCTAATGGAAAAAAAAATTATTAGTAATAATCAGCATGGATTTATGAAGGATATATCTTGCCAAACTAACATTATTTGTTTATTTGAGGAGGTAAGTAGGAATTTAGACCAGGGTAATGCAGTTGATGTGGTCTACTTAGATTTTGCAAAGGCTTTTGATACGGTTTCACACAAGAGGTTGGTGTTCAAAATAAAGCAAATTGGACTCAGTAATAATATATGTACCTGGATTGAAAACTGGTTAAAGGACAGACAACAGAGGGTTGTCATAAATGGAACTTTTTCAGGTTGGGCTAAAGTCGTGAGTGGAGTACCTCAGGGATCGCTACTGGGACCCCTGCATTTAAACTTGTTTATTAATGACCTTGAGATTGGCATCGAGAGCAAAGTCTCCATCTTTGCTGATGATACTAAATTGTGTAAGGTAATAGAATCAGAGCAGGATGTAATTTCTCTTCAGAAGGACTTGGAGAGACTGGAAACTTGGGCAGGTAAATGGCAGATGAGGTTTAATACAGATTAATGTAAGGTAATGCATTTGGGATGCAAGAATAAAAAGGCGAATTACAAATTAAATGGGGATAAATTGGGGGAGTCCTTGATGGAGAATGATTTAGGAGTGCTTGTAGACAGCAGGCTTAGCAATAGTGCCCAAAGTCATGCAGTAGCTGCAAAGGCAAACAAGATCATATCTTGCATCAAACGGGCAATGGATGGAAGGGAAGTAAACATAATTATGCCCCTTTACAAAGCTCTAGTAAGACCTCACCGTGAATATGGAGTACAATTTTGGGCACCAATCCTAAGAAAAGACATTATGGAACTAGAGAGAGTGCAGAGAAGAGCCACCAAATTAATAAAGGGGATGGACAATCTAACTTATGAGGAGAGGCTAGCTAAATTAGATTTATTTACATTAGAAAAGAGGCGTCTAAGAGGGGATATGATAACTATATACAAATTTATTTGGGGACAATACAAGGAGCTTTCAAAAGAACTATTCATTCCACGGACAGTACAAAGGACTCGGGGCCATCACTTAAGGTTGGAGGAAAGGAGATTTCACCAGCAACAAAGGAAAGGGTTCTTTACAGTAAGGGCAGTAAAAATGTGGAATTCATTACCCATGGAGTCTGTGATGGCAGATACAATAGATTTGTTAAAAAAAAAGGTTGGACATCTTTTTAGATAGGAAAGATATACAGGGATATACCAAATAAGTATACATGGGAAATATGTTGATCCAGGGATTAATCCGATTGCCAATTCTTGGAGTCAGGAAGGAATTTATTTTTCCTCTTATGAGACATCATTGGATGATATGACTCTGGGGTTTTTTGTTTGCCTTCCTCTGGATCAATAAGCAAGTATAGATAAAGGATAAAGTATCTGTTGTCTAAATTTAGCATAGGTAACTTGATGGACGTACGTCTTTTTTCAACCTCATCTACTATGTAACTATGTAACTATTGATTTCTTTTGAATGCGCTTAAGCGCTATTAGTCAGATCTGGCTAATAGGGCAGTTTCCCATTACTATGTGTGGTGAACAAGGGGGGGGGTGTTGTTGAGGATAGAGGTGTTGGGTTATGGGGGTAGTAGGGTGCCCATTGATTGCCAATGTGGCTATCTGTGACTCACATTACCACAGTGCAATCAATGGATTTGATGGCAATTGTTTGATTTTATTGTAACATATACTTTATTTTATTGTATTTTGTCATGTGTATTTTTTATGCTTTAGAAATGGGCAAAAGCACTATTAGCCAGTTATGGCTAATAGAGCTATTGACAGTTCTGTGTGCGTTGGGGTATAGGTGGTGGGTGAAGGGGGTAGTTGTGCTGGGGAGGGTGGGTAGCAGGAGGGTTAACCCTTTATTTACCACAGTTGTTACTACACACTAAGATAATTAAGGGGTTACTGGTTGGTAAATAATGTTTTACTGTACATGTTGGTGCCACTGAGGAGGACGAGGACAACCTTAATACTGGCAGGGGTAAGGACTAGTTTTATTTACTTATGGGGTTCCCATTTATTGCTTTTGAATGGACAAAATGTCTATTAGCCATATCTGGCTTAAAGGGCTTTTGCCCATTACTGTGTGTGGTGGGGTGTAAGGAAGGGGTGGGGTTTGTTGAGAGTAGAGGGGTGGGGGAAGGGGGTAGTTTCACCTGGGGAAGGTGGTTAGGGCTCCCTTGAGGCAGTGGAAGGGTTAACCCCTTCATTACTATACTGGTTAGCCACCAAGGTAATGAGTGGGGTGGGGGGTTATTAATATATTTTTATTGTTAATGTATTTTTTAATTAAAGCTTAATACTTATTGCCAATGTGGATATATAGGCTCTCCATTGAGAGGGACTAGTAATCCACAGTGACAATCAATGTTTTTTTGTTTCAAACGTATTTTATGGAATTTTGGGGGTTATTACTGTACTGTATGTAACATGGCCTCCCGGCAGTTACTTCTTTTTCTGGGATTTTCCTCTGCCAGTCCTGGGTCAGTCCTGTTAGAACTGGCAGTGGAAAGGTTAATTCCTTCAAGAGGTCTGTATGTGCATTTCAGCCTAGAATGTGTAGCAATATTCAAGGGCGGGCCTTGCAACATGAGGTTGTCAATCAAAGGGGTGGATTTTGGTTGGAATGCCCCTGCTGTGTGTGGGACAATCTGTATCCGGATTTGTCTTGTAATGATTCAAAGTTAGAGACACTCCCTTGAGATGTTCAAATTTGTACATACCTCTAAAATTAAGGTTCAGTTAGTTAGTCAGTTAATCAGTTAGTGTTGATGAGGAGCTGAGAGAGGAGACAACACAGAAGAAAGCTCTCTCTTCCTTCCCCCCCATGCTGAGGGGAAGGGGGGGGGAGAAAAGAAGAACATGGTGCTAGCCAGGGCTCTGAGCTAGAGAGACAGGAATGATGATATTACAGACTGTGATGCTGTGCTGCTGTGATGCTGTGATGCTGTGTTGATATGCTGCAATACAACTCCAGAAAGACACTGCTGTGTGGAACTCTGTCTCTGGCATTTGAAGAGTGTCAGTGGGTGTCCCTCCTCTGAAGACCCCAGATGATCCCTACTGGCTGGAGGTGCTGCACCACCCAGAGATGACCAGAACAACCTGTCCCACCCTCTGTCCCTGTCCTGGCTCTCCCCATGCCACGCAGAGCCCTCAGCCCTCCTGTTACCAGCAGGTTGCAGCACCAATACACCTGAGTAACCAGATAAGGAGAGTACCCCCCCCCCCATCTCACATAGGGGTGATGGGATAAAAGGGTTACAGTTGGAGGCGCTGCTGAGATGAACTGCTCCCCAGGACAGGACAGGCTTTACCAACGGGACAGGTTTTCAGAAGCAGGTGAACAATGCAGCGGTGTCAGCGACTTTGCCAGCAGCTTGCAGACCTTGCAGAGAGGGGATCTCTCCCTGAAGCTTCCAAGGGAGGGGGTTGCCCTGAAAAGGACATTCTACTATGTGAGGCGATTCCTTGCTGGCTATGTGCCAGGGACCGTTGTTACCCACATATAGTAGCTAGCCTGTGGGGTGACTCCCTGGGGGGCTATGGCCAGGGAGATTGGTTACCCACACACGTGCCCTCCTGGCGTTATAGGATTTGGGGCGGCTCCTTGGTGGCTATGTGCCAAGGAGAGTGGATACCCTGCCTATCCTGAGTAAACCAGAAAAGGATGGGGAAGAAAAGGTCCCTGAAGCTACACCAGGGAGCCTGCAGGCCAATCCTGGCACTGCAGTTGGGGCAACCCCCTGGGGGCTATGGACCAGGGGGTTTGGATACCTTTCTGTACTCCCCAACAAAGTATCGGTGATGGGACAGGGCCTCTGCGGTGAGATCAGAGACCCCTGTGCACCAAGGAAATAAAAGGACTATTTCTGTAATGGTTCGGGAGGCGTTCCCTGAAGCTACTCCAGGGCGCGTGGTACTCTGCAAAAAGGAATTTGTGCTTTACTTCGCGTGGCCCCTTATGGAAGAAAAGTGGGTCACGCCTGTCTCACAAGTCCTCACAGGATGGCGGTTTTACTATCAAGGAGACCGCGTGGTGATGGACTTTTTGCGTTAAAATGGCGGCTCCAGATCACTGGGGGCCGCATGGACTCTGATTCTATCTCAAGATGGCGCTTCCCGCCTTACCAGGGAAGCCATGTGCTCTTCTGCAAAAGTTGCTTTCACTTGCAAGCTTTTGCTGCTCTACAGTTTGCAAAAAACAGTGGGAACAACTGAAATCCCTCTCCCTTTGCTTGCTCTGGATTGGACTATACTGTTTACCAGGGGGAGGAGCTGGGTGTGCCTTGAAGGAGCACACAGGAAGTGAGGAGCCAGATACACGTGCACTCCAGAGACAACAGTTGTGCCTTTACTGTTGTCTGCTTGCCTATACCTATGGAGAACCAAGGACAGATCTATGAATTGACCGGAGGAGTTGTAGTCATTAGGGACTCCCCTGAGAACCAACTGCTCAGGATCTGCCCGTTATGTGACTACACAGGCGGCTTGCTTCATCTGCTGGGAAGTTGCTCCGCTTGTGGTGTGCCTTATCTGCGGGCTAGGATAAATGGCCCTGCCGAACCCGACCTTGAGATGAGCACTGGGGAGCTGTGCACCTTATACACCCTGGTGTGTAAGTTGTCCCAGTTGGCTCAAGTCTCTGACAACGACGCTGCATGCCATTATATCGCTATGGTATACAAACTATTCTATCCAGACCTGCAAGTGGTGTCTACTTACCCCTCATCCAGTTCCAGCATGGACCTCCCCATCGTCCGGCATGGTGGCTGGAAGGAAGGCACCCTGTTTGGGCCCACTGCCTGGGTAAACGCCTTCAACCGAGTACCTGATCCTCCTCCATCTCCGGAGCCGTCCTCGTCTGCGCCTGTGCCAGCGGCGCTGAGTGGTCTGCCGGCCGAGACATGCGGTACCGCTTCCCTCCCATACTGTGAGGTGCGTTCTACTGCTGCTCCGGTAAGCCACTCCGACAAGGGAGGAATCTTCCATCGAGCCTGCTGTTCCAGCCACCCCAGAGGTTTCGGCCGATACCTCCCACGTAACCGATGTTGCTGTGACCAGAATTGCTGCTGCCGATGGCGGTGAGTCACTTGTCCTCTCTTCAGATCCCAGCTGGGATCAAGCCCAGAAAGCTGCAGAGCTGTACCTGCGGCTTCAGCAGGAGATGTGTGAGGCCCGCACTCTCTCCTACATGCGAGCTGCGGAACGCCACTACGACGAGATGCTGTTGCAGGGTCCACTGACGGGAGAAGTTCTGGCCGGCACCACCCCTGATGACTGCATCCACTCTTCCACCGTTGCTGCTCCACGACCGGGAGATGAGAAGGCCGCCGAGTCGCCCGGTCGGGTGAGCTCCAGTGATATCCAGGCCACTCCGGTGAGCGCTAAAGATTCGAACGATCCTTTCCTCCTACGCTGTTGAGAGAGGAAGGAAGCCCGAGATGCTCGCCAGGCCCAAGAGCTGGCTGTAGCCCACTACATTAAGGCCAAAGGGAGGGGCAAATTGAACTTGACTCAGGACTATGCCATTGCTCCTCCCAGGGAAAGTTCCCTGAATGTGCCTGTAGACGGACGTTCACAGAGGTACACAATTGGAGACTTTTATAAGGTGAAATTATAATAAGGCTTTATTATGCCTTTTCGTTTTCATCAGGAAATCATCCTAACACAGGGGGGGGGGGGAACAAAGCTTCTATTCATTTGGGAGTATTTCTAGTGAAATCCTATGCAATTAATTCACATCTCCCTTAGATAAGCATTTCTCCCAGCCCAAACATATAGCATGAAATAAGCAGATATAAGCAGTCTCTTAAGAATGAAAGTCTTATCTGTTAGCTGCTGTAGAGTAAGCTTCTCTGCTCTCCTGGAACCGCACCCGTGCGTGCACAGAAAATGTCAGCATCCAGGTTTAGAAGTCTGATTTGTCAGCTCCAGAGATCTGTGTTCTCTTGGTCAGTCTCTCCTGGGAGACTCAAGAACCACTGCTCTGTCTCCAAAGTTCAGCTCACAAGTGAGCTAAGGAGTCACTTCCTGTCTCACAAGACAGGTTTTTGTAAGCAATCTAAATCAGGCAGGTGGTGTTAATTAATTGACTACCAGCAGTTAACCACCACACTGCTAGATTAAAGGCACATTACTTGAACAGGGATTACTCCCCTGTTACAGTGCCCCCTCGAGAATTTGGTGAGGCCCCCTTGTCACCGGCGGCCCCAGTCCCTGTGTCATCTTCCCCTTCTGCCCCGCTCTCCCCTTCCATTACAAGTCCCAGGATACGACCCCTGACCCCCATGACTTTTACACCAGTGAGTCCCGTGGCTCCAAATGAACACTATGATTTAATGTCCAATATGCCTGTTTCACTTTTGGAGGGTTCTGTTCAGTGAGGGGATTGTGATGATGAGGGGATGTGCTTATCAAAATCCGAAAATGTATTGTCTCCTGTTAGGGAAGAGGCAGAAGGAAACCCTATGTGGGACGGTCCTCTTTTGATACTGATAGAAGCCTGGTAAAGTTTAGCCGTGCAACTCGAGTAATAGTACACAGGTTCAGGAAGATGGGATATGAGTTTCCATATCTTCCTGAGAAATTGATGCGCAGTGTCAACTCACCACCTAGAGTGGGTGAAAGAGGACATTATTGCTCACCTTGAGACCTATGCTAAAGACCCTGCTTATGTGCATCTAGATAAAGCTCCACAATTATTACAATTATGGATGATAGGCCGAGATATCTACCTAGACAGAGTGGAGTATATCTCAGAGTATGGAAAACGCAGGTGCTACTCTGTAAAAGTACCGGATGGCAATGGCAAAATGGTCAGGAAGCCTGACACAGCTCATTATTATTAATGTGTTTCTCTGTTCTACAGTGGTAGCAAATGGTCTGTTCTGTTCATTCACTTTGTTCCCATGATATATCATATATCTGTGTTATGCAGTGTTTATGAAGTCCTGTATGCTGAAGTGTACCGTGCTGCATTTCAGGTCATGTTGAATTTACAAGTGTTGCACAGCAAGGTAAGGTTATACCTGCTGTAGTCCAAGCCGGGACGGTTGGAGTTTTACCAGAGGGAGAATGTAACATGGCCTCCCGGCAGTTACTTCTTTTTCTGGGCTTTTTCCTCTGTCAGTCCTGTTAGAACAGGCAGTGGAAAGGTTAATTCCTTCAAGAGGTCTGTATGTGCATTTCAGCCTTGAATGTATAGCAATATTCAAGGGCGGGCTTTGCAACATGAGGTTGTCAATCAAAGGGGTGGATATTGGTTGGAATGCCCCCTGCTGTGTGTGGGCCAATCTGTATCCGGCTTTGTCTTGTAATGATTCAAAGTTAGAGACACTCCCCTGAGATGTTCAAATTGGGACATACCTCAAAAATTAAGGTTCAGTTAGTTAGTCAGTTAATCAGTTACAGTAGTGTTGATGAGGAGCTGAGAGAGGAGACAACACAGAAGAAAGCTGTCTCTTCACTGCCCCCCCCCCATGCTGAGGGGAAGGGGAGGTGAAAAGAAGAACATGATGCTAGCCAGGGCTCTGAGCTCAAGAGACAGGAATGATGATATTACAGACTGTGATGCTGTGCTGCTGTGCTGCTGTGCTGCTGTGATGCTGTGCTGCTGTGCTGCTGTGATGCTGTGATGCTGTGTTGAAATGCTGCAATAAAACTCCAGAAAGACACTGCTGTGTGGAACTCTGTCTCTGCTTTGTGAAGATTTTCAGTGGGTGTCCCTCCTCTGAAAACCCCAGGGGATCCCTACTGGCTGGAGGCGCTGCACCACCCAGAGATGACCAGAACAAGGTAACCTGTCCCATTCTCTGTCCCTGTCTTGGCTCTCCCCACACCACCGTGGAGCCCTCAGCCCTCCTTTTACCAGCAGGTTGCAGCACCAATACACCTGAGTAACCAGATAAGGAGAGTACCCCCTCCCCCATCTCACTTAGGGGGTATGGGATAAAAGGGTTACATGTATAATTAATTTATTTTGTTTAAGGTCCAGAACCACTATTAGCCATATTTGGCTAATAGGGATATTGGGCATTAGTCTAGAGGGTACACTAGAGGACGATGAGTGGGGTGACCTGAAAGTTTAAATGTCCCGTTCACATGGGTCGTGACGCAGGACATTTAAACATGCAGGAGGGGTGGGTGTGTGTGAGTACATGCATGCGTGTGTGTTCTCCTCCTCTTCAGCATCAGCTATCTACACAGAGATAGCCAACTACTACAAGCAGTCGGATCCTCATAAAGCTGTCTGACAGCTGCATTCAATTCAGCTCTGATTGCCCAGGTAACTCTGACTGGGTTACAGTAACCCTCTCATTGCTGTTTTCAACAGTCAGAGGTTTGTTCTCCATGCATAATTTTTAGATAGTGACTTCTGCCTGTCACACAGATGAATAAAAATGCAAATATAAAATATTGTATGGCTATGTACAGTAGGAACAATAAATATTAAGGTTACCATAAAATTGTATTTTTAAGAACTGTATACTTTATTTTTTCTTTATCTTTGAAATGTCTGCTAAAGAGCAATAGTTTGGCGAGAAAAGTAACCAAATAGATTAATTTTAAAGACCATATTTAGGAAAGGGTGCTACGCTTTAGAACGCCCTAACTCCTAGTA
The DNA here is from genome assembly GCF_040206685.1 of Ascaphus truei. NCBI lineage: Eukaryota > Metazoa > Chordata > Amphibia > Anura > Ascaphidae > Ascaphus > Ascaphus truei. Next base: position 264,959,648 of record NC_134485.1, on the reverse strand, counting down.
AAAAAAAAAACACGTGCCAAATTGTTTCAGCTGACCTTATTGTCACTTTTTAAAATGAAATAAATATATTTAATATTACTATTTTAATATTTATTAATAATAATTAAAATGCATATAATGTTTTTTTTTTTTTTTTTCAACTAACTTGATTCTTTCTCTGGCAGGTCTGCCATGTTAACCAGACCTTCCAACTCTAGGGTTTATCTGGCATCTTTTGCTCCTTTTGCTCATATCGAGCAAGTCACAGCTCTGCAGTCAGCCCTCCTCCTCTTTTCTTTGCTTTTCTGGCATAATGTGCAAGCTTTTTTGTCTGCCCAGCACTTATTTAGTATTTCTATAGTTCTCTTAGCATGTCTAAGAGAATTTATATCATGAAGGATATTCTCCCAGATTCTATTGTTTTGTTAGTACTACTGTATTTCTATATCACAGCTCTCCATTTAGATTACAATAATAGTCCAATATGCCATTGATGAGAATTTATTTTCCCCATTAGCAAATGTATATCTTCTAATACATGATTCATTGCTGCCAGCAAAGTCGGGGCTTGTTCAACCAATTTTATTACAAAAAGCACATGAAGATTTTTTGGACCTTTTTTTTAATTGTGGGATGTGTAATGTGCACGTGTGGTGTATTGTCAAGCTTCTTAAATTCCCTAATGCACATGTATGCTATTTAGTTGGCACACGCAGGATAAATTGCACAATAATTATTTGTAATGTACATCCATCCTAACTTGGGTAAGCAGCATCTACATTAACTTTGTAAATGCACATACAGTATAAGCTATAGCTGAATAAGTTGATGCTGACCCTACTCTTATCGGCTCAATAATAACCATTATTATAATTAATTTAGAATATAAGGTGTAACCTGTTCTTTTGTTTTTTTTTCTACATTAGATTGAAGCAGGGGTTCTCCAGAGCTGAACCTTTTTAATGTCAGCTCTGAGGACACGGGCTTCCGGAGATACTTACCACATAATGGGTGCCAGTAACTGCTCAGCTCAGCTTGCAGGTACTGTATAACATAATGGCTTAGTTTCAAAGCTCCCGTGCCCTGCAGGCCTATGTGAAGCCATTATGTCATCAGGTTTGGCTTTATATTGGCCCGCATGATGCGGGATCTTTAAACTTTGCAGAGATACCACCATCGCCTTTGAGGTAAGTGTCCCGGAGAGCTTGGGATCCCTGGAGCTTAAATTAATGGGGTTTAGCTCCGGAGAAAAATGCTAATGGTAACTTTTATATGTAGCCAATGCTATTGCAATGCTGGAATGCTGCAGGGGGACATACAGTGGCGGCCGCCTTTATCCTCGTGCGGCCGTATCGGCGCAACTCTGATAACCTCGGACAGATGCATTTTGTTTTTTTTTTGTCCAGAGTGTATTGCGGTATTTTAGCGCTCGTAATATTAGCATTTTATTATCGCTGTCTGCAATACTGTCTAAAAACTCAGGGGGCGTTCACGGGCTGTTGTCTTCAAAGTCTAATACTTTAGCAGTTCAACCTACGTCAGTACACAGTCTGCATGTGCGCGCGCAGTAATTGTAAATTTGCATATTTATACATGCATTTGCATTGCTGTATGTCTCATTTGAAAATTGTTGAAACACATAGGCGTGTGCAGTACTGTAACAGTATCACATTTCGGCATATACAGCGCTCTCCCCTCGCTCGCACCCGCACACACACAGGATAATTTACTGCACTGCAGGGTATTTCAACTTCTTATCTTCTCTACAGTGCAGTACACCTCTCCCACACCATTCCTTTGAATGTGTGTCTTTCTGGTTTCAATTATTTTTCTCAAACATCCAGGGGGAGCATATGGGGAAAGAAATAAAAATTTAAGTGCAGACGTTTCTATAAAGTAGAATGATATAGTCTTGGCTCGTATAAATGTATTACTCACAAGATGTATGAGTTAATCAGGCAATTGGCAAATTGGGTTGCCACCCATCTGTATCTGGACCCCCCTTGTTTGAGATACCGTCAGCAGGATGATGTATATATAATAGAGAGAGAACTACATAGTGCGATCAAAAAGGTACAACTTTATAATTTAAAAAAACGGGTCAATAAAATGCGCACTTACAATGTGCCAGTAAAAATCATGCATGTATCTCACAAATGGAGAAAATGGAAGCTCCCCGAACTGCTCACCGCCTCCCTCGGGTGTTTGGCTGGCTTTCTCTCACGGATCTGTGTGCCGATTCAGAGCCTCCCTCACGGCGCCCGTCCAGGAAGATGACGTCACGGCTGCAGAGTTGGTCAGCTACGGGTCGCGTTTGAGTCCAAAATTGGTACACTCTACGCGTTTCGCCCAGCTTGCTGTAGCTGTTGTCGGCTTCGTCAGGAGTGCAGTACACCTCTCCCACACCATTCCTTTGAATGTGTGTCTTTCTGGTTTCAATCACATTCCTGCTTGCTTGCGAAGTTCAAGAGTGATTTTTTATTTTATTTTTTTATTTTTATTTTCTCCACAAGCATGCGTCTGTAAATTCACTACTGCTTGCTTGCTTGAGAAGTTCAAGAGTGAGTGACCAAAAAAAAAAAAATCCCCTCATTTTTTATTTTTATTTTCTCTACACAAGCCTGCCTAAACCATCTTGATATTACGGTATTCAATCTGTGCTGTAGCTTTTGACTGCAACACTGTGCGTTTGACTGCACATGATTGATTTTTGTGCTTTTTATGTACTGTATTTGGGGGTGTAGGGATCAAATTATTATGTTGACCTGACTTTTGAAAATATGCCATTCCTTTGAACTGCAGTACAGCTAATCCTTCATGCAGCTGTACCCTGTACCACCCTCCCCCACGCACACACACCAGGCTCGCTCAAGGATTTGAAACTCTTATCGACAGACACCTCTACAGAGTCATTCAGTTTCTGAAGCTTGCCATTGTGTTTTTAATCCGTCCCTAGCCGAGCACCATCTCTCTGCGCTTGCGTGTAATCCTCTTTGGGATGGGAGCTAGCTGATAATTACTGCGCATGACTCACCCATCCACCCCCCCAACCCTTTGAGGCTTTGTTTACGTTAACGCTTTTGAAAATCCCTTCTTGAATTTGATATGTAAATCTGATTTACACAGCACTGTGAAATTGAGAGTTAAAAAAACCATTATCTGATTCATGTTGTTGATGCTGTAAATTACCACTTTTTGTCATTCTTTCTTTTTCTTTGGTGTAGGTGGGGGGGTTGTCAATGATTATGATTATCATGAATGTAAATAAATATTTATTTTATTTTATCAGGAACAAAAAAAACAAATATAAAAATAATCATGAATAATACAAAATGCAGTCTTTATTAAGTTCTTCTGTTAGATGGAAATTGTGGGCCGGTGGATAATCATGAATAATGCACATTAATAATAATATTAATTAATAATATATAATATATAATAATATATATATATAGTAATATAATTTTTTCCGTCTTTATCTTCTTCCTCATTCTGTGTACAGTACAGTAGTTCATTGAGAGAGGAGAGGTTTTGTGTACATCATGACTGCAGTTTAGATACTGTACACTTAACTGTACAAACAGTTCACAGACTTTACAAGATACCCCCCTCTCCCCTAGTCCATCCTTTTTTCTGAAAAGACAAGAAAACAAAAAATTAGTGCAGTTATGTGCATACTGTATTATGGCATTGTGTGCTGTATAGTACTGTCAAACTAGTCTATACTGGAACTACTGTATACTGTGACTACTGTTAAATACTTTGTAACCAGATGGCTGGTGCTGCTCTCTCTGGAAAGAAAAAAATTGAGCAGTTAGGTGCATACTGTATTATGGCATTGTGTACTATACCATAGTACCTTCCTGATGCTTGCCCATTACACGCGATCACAATGGGCAACACAGTCGCAATATGGTCAATATATTTATTTATTGACATGTACCCTGTGGCAATGTGTTGTAGAGGATAAATATATTGATAGGTTATGTCTTGTTACACCAAGCCTATGGTGTAGAGGTAAGAGGCAAGGTATTGGTATCAGAAGGTCCAGAGTTCAATCGCTGCATGTGTTTTGTACAAAATGTATTAATGTTTAATTGTGTGTCTATAGTCAATAAAGCAATAATCCTCTTTGGGATGGGAGCTAGCTGATGATTACTGCGCATGACTCACCCATCCACCCCCCCAACCCTTTGAGGCTTTGTTTACGTTAACGCTTTTGAACATCCCTTCTCGAATTTGATATGTACAGTAAATCTGATTTACACAGCACTGTGAAATTGAGAGTTAAAAAAAACATTATCTGATTCATGTTGTTGATGCTGTAAATTACCACTTTTTGTCATTCTTTCTTTTTCTTTGGTGTAGGTGGGGGGGAGTTGTCAATGATTATGATAATCATGAATGTAAATAAATATTTATTTTATTTTATCAGGAACAAAAAAAACAAATATAAAAATAATCATGAATAATACAAAATGCAGTCTTTATTAAGTTCTTCTGTCAGATGGAAATTGTGGGCCGGTGGATAATCATGAATAATGCACATTAATAATAATATTAATTAATAATATATAATATATAATATATAATAATATATATATATTAATATAATTTTTTCCGTCTTTATCTTCTTCCTCATTCTGTGTACAGTACAGTAGTTCATTGAGAGAGGAGAGGTTTTGTGTACATCATGACTGCAGTTTAGATACTGTACACTTAACTGTACAAACAGTTCACAGACTTTACAAGATACCCCCCTCTCCCCCAGTCCATCCTTTTTTTCTGAAAAGACAAGAAAACAAAAAATTAGTGCAGTTATGTGCATACTGTATTATGGCATTGTGTGCTGTATAGTACTATCAAACTAGTCTATACTGGAACTACTGTATACTGTGACTACTGTTAAATACTTTGTAACCAGATGGCTGGTGCTTCTCTCTGGAAAGAAAAAAATTGAGCAGTTAGGTGCATACTGTATTATGGCATTGTGTACTGTATAGCTACTCCATATTGGACTACAGTATGCAGTTAATACTGTCAAACTAGTCTATACTGGAACTACTGTATATTGTGACTACTGTTAAATACTTTGTAACCAGATGGCTGGTTCTGCTCTCTCTGGAAAGAAAAAAATTGAGCAGTTAGGTGCATACTGTATTATGGCATTGTGTACTATACCATACTACCTTCCTGATGCTTGCCCATTACACGCAATCACAATGGGCAACACAGTCGCAATATGGTCAATATATTTATTTATTGACATGTACCCTGTAGAGGATAAATATATTTATAGGTTATGTCTTGTTACACCGAGCCTATGGTGTAGAGGTAAGAGGCAAGGCATTGGTATCAGAAGGTCCCGAGTTCAATCCCTGCATGTGTTTTGTACAAAATGTATTCATGTTTAATTGTTTTTCTATAGTCAATAAAGCAATAAAGCAATGAATTGAATGTTTGAAAAAAAAAAAAAACATGACACGCGACGGGCAGAGAGATGAGCAGAGCAGAGAGATATGAGCACGTAGACAGCAGAAAGAGGAGAATGAAATCTGTAACGAGGAGGCTCGAGAGCTGATGCCGGTGAAATTTTAACGCAACCCCGGTTGTAATGCGGTCTTGGGGTTGTGGACCCCAAGGACCGCGTTATAACGGGGTTTAGCTATATACTGTATTATATTGTTATATAAATATACTTACGCGTTAGTTACCGTTGGTGTCCTCGTGCGTTGTCTGGTTTTTCCGTGTGCATGATAGCACATGGTGGTTGATGGACAACGAGGCCAGAAGCAGCTAACCAGCGTTGGATATCTGCAATTCGTTGTCCGCTCATGTACATCTCCTTAATTCTCATGCTGAGATCCTTTGAAATCTTTTTAACAGGCATTGCTGCAAGTAGAAATAAATACAAACACAAGAATGTATATTCGATGTTTAGTCGATGTGTATTTAATGTGCAGTGAATCCACAAAATGGATGGTGTATTTATACGTTAATGACTCACATTGGAGTACGCCCACTTTCAACACCTGTACCTCGTCGCCATGCATAAAAGGTTACACACTTTGCATAGCCCACCACTTGATGATCTTTATCTGAACTTGCCCTTGTCCAGATACTGCATTGTGCCATCGGCTTCCATGGATCAACCCCGATTCTACGGATGCAGGAACCCATTCGCCTCTGCCGTGCCTGTCATGCAGAAAAAGCAACAGGCGGTGGCGGCGGCAGCCGTTTCCAAGCCATGGAGACAGGCTAAGGCTAATAAAGAAAACCTTCTGCTGACCCTAAAGGCTAAGGGTTTTAAAACACGTAAGCCTTATTATGTCAAGAAGAAATTTGGTGATGTACACACAACGCAAAACAAATGGCAGCCAACCCATCGAACCCGCAGGCCACTTCCTCGTTTATGCTTCGACGAGTCTGCCGCCGCTCTCCCAGAAACCCACAGGCCATCTTCGCCACTGCTCTTTGACGACGCTGCCGCTGGTGCCCCTGAAACCCCTGAAATCCTAAAGGAGATGTTGCGTGTTTTAAATTTCCTGAATACATTTTATTTTAATAACACCATACTGTTGTGCTGTACATGTTTTAACTTGTATTAATAAAGAAATGTTTTTACTTACTGTACACAGGACCTGCACAATTCCAGTCCACGAGGGCCGCAAACAGGCCCGGTTTTCAAACTATTGCCAACTATTTATCTCCCAGTGTTATTCCTGATATAATTATGAACACAAATACATTCAGTACAAAGGGTTCGTTTAGATGCAACAACTGCAGTATGTGTAGGTACATGAAACCCTCCAGATGTGTCTTTTCCCACAGCCCCCATAGACGTTTTGACATTGGTAATTTTATTAATTGTAATACATCTTTCATGGTCTATGTCATCGATTGTGGCTGTGGGAAAAGATATGTCGGAAGGACAACAAGGGCCCTCAAGATTAGAATGCAGGAGCATTTCAGACTAATTAAAAGGGGAGACTTGGCGCACCCGGTTTCCAAGCATTTTTCTGAATGTGAGAAGGGTGGCACTGAGAACTTTTCTTTCATGGGAATTGAGAGAATTTTACCCAAAATGAGGGGAGGTGATTTGGTCAAAAGATTAGATTGCAGAGAGTCATTTTGGATCTTCATGCTTAAGACCCGTTTCCCAGATGGAATTAACATTGAATGGAGCATTAATCATTTTCTGAGCTGAATTACCATTGAATAGACTTTTATGTGAACAGTCTTTTCCTTTTCTTTTCCTCGGTCTATATTTTCAGACAATTTATTACAATCTATGGTTGTACCTCTCTTGAATTTACAATTGTCCCACGAACAACAATGATAATTTCAAATTCTTGTTCTGATCAAATAAGTATAAAATATATATATCAAAATAAGTTATCAAATATAAGGTTTGATTGAGTCAGATTATTGCACTCACAAGCTTTATTTAGTGCTATTACAAATAATATCTAGTGCAATTAAACATATTTGTCCAAGTAGAACCACACTTTCGTTTATGGATAGATAACTGTGTGTAACTGTATATGGTTCTTTTTTCATGATTTTCACGAGATTTGGTCCTCCATTGCCCTGCGGTGCGTGTCACCGAGCAGGTGTGTTTGGAGGCAGACTTCTCGTAGTGTGAACAGGTAATTAGCCGGTTTTGCATGGCGCTTGCACAGCTTGAATAACACATATTTCCAATCAATATGAGGTTACCAATTAGTGATTTTGGCGCCAAATCAGCAGACTGTGGCTATATATAGTGTGATGTATACCATGTTAATTCACTTCTTGATAAAGTGCATTTTGACTGCACGAAACGCGTAGAAGGTTGCAGCCTTCCGTTTTTTATGTCCCTGTAATAAAGAAACTTTTTGCCAGACCTGCTATCACCTTTTATGCTGTGCGTTGCACCAACAAACACTGCATTGGATTTCTCCCCATTGAGCAACAGCACGCAGACTGAGAGGATCTCTGGTGACAATTATTCGTGAGTACATACCTGGGGCCAGCCCAATGAGGTTTAGGGGGGGTGTCTCTGTGCATCTACCCCTGCCTTCAGGGCAACTGGAGCCCTTTTTTAGGTTTGGTACAATATTCATGTCCCAGAAGTATACCTCTTATATTATAACTTGATGGGACTTCATGCTTGAGCACCACATCACCCTTACTGTACACTACCGACACGCTTTATTACTCTGCGGCCAGATCCGCAAGCCGGGAGATTTCCCGGCTTGCTAGTGGCCGCCCCTCGGCGTGCCGCGCGTCATAGACGCGCGGTCACGCGTCTTCGGGAGCGTGCGCCCCCTGCACGCGCGTCCAGGGGCTCCCCGAGGGAGCCCTGGAGACCCGCGATCGTGGGACAGCGGCAGGGGGTTCCGGGGGACCCGGCGGACCCGGCAGCGGTAGGGAGAGCGCCCCGATCGGAGGGCGCTCTTCCGCTGCTTCGGCGCGCGCCCGTCACTCTCGGGCGCGCGCCAGGCTACTGCTGCGGCCAAGAACGGGCAAATGCTCGAATAAACTTGGCCGCAGCAGTATGTCTCCTGACAACCGGGCCTGTTTGCGGCCCTCGAGGACTGGAGTTGTGCAGGCCTGACTGACTGTTCTGTACACCATCCTACTGTAAATGTTTTGACTTACTGTACGTTAATAAAGGAGATGTTGCGTGTTTTAAATTTCCGGAATAAAGATTTTTTTTTAATAACACCATACTGTTGTGCTGACTGTAAACCATACTAACATAATACATATAGAATAAATGCATACTTTTTATTTTTTCGGGTTTATTATACAGTATACACTGGCGACACACTTTATTCGAGCTCGGCTAGTCCCACGAATTCGGGTATACCCGGGTGTATTGAGGTTTGTGACTGTTTTCTGCCCGAGTGCATTGAGGTATTTTCCAGGCAGGGATTGAAGCATTTTATTCCCGCTGGCTGCAATACTGCACAGTATATATATATATACTGCATTACAATTCATGAATTTATGCCATCTGGTAGACACGCGAAGCATTGCAGCCTATTAAATCCTAATCATTATCATTTAACAGATCAGCCGCCCATCAGCCAGGCATGAACCCAGGCTGGGAAGGCAAACGCAACGGGGCTTGTCAGAGGTGAGGAGCGGCGCATTCCAGGTATCTGCCAGGTACATACTGGGTATTTGCTCGAATAAAGTGTGTCGGTGCAGTATATAAAAAAGTATTGTATACGATCTGAAAACATCAGCATACTGTTTCAGGTATTCTATCCTACTCAATAACAACGGCCACTAAACTGTAGACTTCGGTACGTGTTTTTTTTTACTCAGATTCAGCAATGTGCAGGCATTGTAACACAAAGCGATATTATCCAACGAAATCCCTCCATTTGTCGTTTTCCGCATGAGATGAGAAAGTTTTCTTTTCTGAGGAACAAAAAAAAAAGTAAAAGTTTTACTGTAATGGTCAGTCAGTCAGTCCCCTAAAAAAGTTCCCACAGTCAATCCCACCAATAATTTTCTTCGGGGGCGTCTCCTGTTCGCATGCGCATGCGCCTACCGTCGATGTGATGACACGCATATGCATTTCAAGAAGGTTCCAATGCGCATGCGCCTAGCTTTTCCCCAATTGTGCAGTATCTACTGTAGAAGCCACTCAGCCAATGATATTGCTTACAGGAGAATCGCTTGACTTTTGAATCGCACTGATATTGATATTTTCAAAATAAAAAAAACAGAATAAAATACGGCAACATTACTCACCATAGACTTTCCCAATCAGCTGGCGCCGAGCCACTGCCAGTCCCATATTCTTGATCATACACGTTGTTGACAGGTGACAGCGGGACTACTACACCTGTAGTCAGCTGATGAGGCTGGAAATCGCTTAGGTACATGCAAGCTCTGACGATCGGACCATTATTGGAAGCTGTCGCATTGCTTGCCAGTGACTGACGTTTCTTAGTTGGTTTTAACACAACCTTTCGCCTTTTGCCGTCTTCATGATCATAGATATGGGAAAAACCCAGTGATACACACCAATACCCCCCAATAAAATCGGGATCAATACGAAAAAACATGGATCGCTACATAACCTTTTCCTTATTTCACGCTTCCACACATGAGCATCCGGCGAAAATTTGTAAAAGTCATAGTTTTCGATAAAATACTGATAAATTTGAACAACTGTTGCCATCTTATCATCTGTTGCATTAATCGCGGCCCGTATTAAATAAACGTATGTTCTGTCGGGTTTTTGGAACACGGACTGCAGTTGTGCACTCATGGCGGGACTCTCAGGACAATAACCAGACCAGAAACTGTGCTTGTCTTTTTTTAATATGAAAAGCCTAAATTGATACATTATTGTAACTTCTTCCTTCAGTGCCAAGGCCAATTTACAATGGACCACTGTGGTATTCTTTTATACACCTGCAAGTCGACACATTACTGAAGCGCCTGTGCATTACAATTCATGAATATCTGCCATCTGGCGGATACGCGAAGAATTGCAACCAATTAAATCCGAACCATTATCAATAAACACATCAACCGCGCATCAACCGCGGGTGTGAATGCGGTATGAATGTGGTCAGAATGCGGCATTCGGAAAAAAATCCCGGAAAAATTCGGAGATGTTGGGGAATAAAAGGGGCCGCTGCTGTACACAATGCACCAGCGGGAGAATCAGACACTCTTTGGAATCCGCTGTCGTGCCATTTCACCCTCCGGAGTGCGCCATGGGTTGCAATAACGTTCGCTAAATCTGTAGTAGTCTAACTTGAAAATGTCCATCTCCCTAAATTGTGAAGTTTGATCAAATTGGCCCTATTTATAACCAGAGAATTATTATACTTTAAGAAGAAAAAAAAAGTTAAAATAATTCTAACCAATTAAAATTAATTTCCTTAATACTGACTCCTTTTAATTCCACATATTCTTTATTTAAACACAATTCAGTATCATCAGTCAACCTTTTAACTGACTGTCATATACTTGAAAGTAACGTGCATTTATAGTTTTAATGTGGCATGTTTGTGCTTTATACAATTACTAATTACCCAGTTTAGGAAGTGTATTCATAGCACTGGGACTTGGCTAACACATTGCTCAGACAGAAGCATTTGGTATGACACATGCTGTGGTGATTGTAACTGCTTGAATGATAATGCCATAGAGTATGTGTAGTATAATTCTCCAAAGCAATACCTATCATTATTTCAAATCCCAAAATTTAACAATCACAGATTTTTTATGTTTTCCACATAATGCCAAAGCTGCAAAGGTTTTGTCTTTAATGCATAATGACAATCCCATATACAGTATGTAGCACTAAAGAGTGAAATAGTCACTTATTTTTAATTCATTTTATAAATCTCTTGTATATTTTAATCACATTTGTGATGAAAAACATTGTTGGCACTAGCTATCACTTTTTAGCGAATATTACACTTGGACTGTACCTTATACATATATGTATATTCCCTCTACTGCAGGAGTTATATTATTCTACAGTTTGTTACAGGTCACTACAATGATGCAACTGCTCAGATGTCAAGATTTGGCTTACAATATTTAACTATCCTTTCTTAATACACTTTGAGGCAGATCCACATAATTATGTTACAGTTTTAGCATCATGTTATAGTCATTTTAAGGATAGTTATTCGTAACTTATATCACCAAAGGTCCATAGAGTTACGTAATCGTATTTACCTGAAAAATAGTGGACCATAAATGTTAATGGACGTTTGGCTTACTCATAAGCAAATCATAAGGTAATGAGCAGTTTACCTAACAACGGAAATCCTCTGACCCCATTCATGTGAGCGCACGTTAATAACGAAGCTCTAAACCCAGAGCCCACCACCTGCATACTGGTCATGATGCGATGTGGCTGCTGGCTTATAATGCTTTAGCCAAAGGGTTTAACTAAATTACCCTTACTCATGAGAATACAAACATTGAAGTATCTAACTATATATTTGCGATATTTAACACATTCCAAAAGCTGCTGTTGCTAACACCCAGACCCTGATTATTATTTCATTTCAAAGTTACGCGCCATACAAATATAAATATAAAAAATGTAAATATCATATAAATTACTGAAACACATCATAAAATGTATTTTTTTTTTTTGTGATTAATGTGATAGTTTTGGTATATACAGATGCAGCCACCAGTATTAGAACATTTACCTGGGAAATTCTGGGAGATTCTGGGGAAGTCTCACAGTAAATGCCTCAACATTTCCTCAACATTTCTGTGAGATTCTTAATGGCCCATCAGATTAACACAGCGGGGGGTCCCTGCAGTCCCATTCAAACTAAATGCTGCTATGTTAATCCGATGGGCTATTAAGAATCTCACAGAAATGTTGAGGCAAAATTGAGGCATTTACTGTGAGACTGCCCCAGAATTTCCCAGGCAACAGTTCTAATACAGGTGACTGCATCTGTAATGTAATAATGGCTGTATTAAGTATGGGTGTACAATAATGTATTTTCATACATACTGTATCTCATACAAACAAAAAGAACGCAAAAAGAAAGACTGCAGCAATAAAAAATAAAAACACTATCAAATGAATAAATCAGTTAAAAACGTACATATAAACATATGTTATGGAATACGTATATTTCCAATAGAATCCCCACACCGTGGACAGATGGTACCGTGCAGTCCCTCCAGGCAGATTATTCGCTCCAACAGCTGGCAACCCGGGCAGGAACCGCACTCAAAAGTCCTAGCTATACATGAGCAATGCTACTGAGCTCCTAATAGCATACTTGTGCAACTTGGGGGGAGGGGGGCGTGTCTGGATATCTGTCATTACAGCATCGTACATGGTGACCTCAGTTATGATTTACATACATATGTCAACAATATTAATTTATATTGTTTTTTATTAATGTACAATTCAATTAATTGACTATAAATATTGGAAACAATTAATAAGTGGAAACATTTCTCAATATTATAACAATACTGTATGTACAATAGCTTTTGATAATGCACATGAGAAATGTGTTATTAGCACATGCACTACTGTGTTATAAGCACATGTGTTAAAGTTTGACTAATGCGCATGTGCATTGTATTGGAAAACACATCTCTGAGAAATAAAATCCCCATTACCAGCTGGTACTTTGATGAACGGTTGTTATTTTTGCATCTAATTATCTTTGATGGTACCCGTTAATAAGACGAAAAAATGTATGTTCCAATTTTCTGTAACCCGCGTTATTAGAGCAAAAACTATGGACTTCTGTGGGCCTACCCAATTGTAGGTTAATCTTAATTTGTAACTCAGAAGGGCTAGTGGTACACTCAATAAAATATAAGCTATCAAAAATATAAATGGTGCAAAATTCCATGACAGGGCCCACCACAAAATGGAGCCCACAAACAAGTGAAAAGGCAGTCAGGGAAAGAAAACTCAATAAAAAAAACAGTCTGTACTCAAAATGACATCAAAAAAAGTCATACATTTCAAAAGTGATTAGTCTAAGATGGTGCAATAATTACAGTATAAAACAATATAATATGTAATACAAAATAATACAAAATGGTACAAAAAAAAAAGGCAGACACACCTAATGCATCTTTAATGTTTCAGGACACATCCCTTTGTAAAGAGGAAATCTAAACAGAATTAAAACTGCTGTCCTTAAATAGACATCAAGGCTGTCTGGTTTCTTCCCATACTCCCGCTGGGGCAGCCAGTCCGTGACATTGCACACTTCGGCATCACCTGTATTTAAGTAAGTGTTTTGAGTGCTGTATAAAGGGGGAATCTTTCTGATCAAAATCACTTTGATCAACACTGTGAATAACTATCTCTACCCTCTAAGCACCTAACATATCCATTAAATAAGAGATATATATACTGTAGGTGATTGCGGTCTCGTTTACATATATTCATTTTGCAAAGCCAGTATAACCAACCCCACACTGAGGAGACCCATTAAGGTCGAAACAGTCTGTCTGGGGTGGGTTTGTTGGCCATGCATCTTAACCCTGGCTGTGCTCAAAGCTGTGACCATGCAGCAAGCTTAAGCCTATAGGGAACCATGTTAATGGTTTTGAAGCAAAAGGTGGCACTGTGTGCTCATTTGCATGTCATTTCCAAAAATCCTTTGAGGCAGTGTACGTGCTGTGTGCTTTGTGATAATGGTGAAAGGCGGGGTTGCAGACCTGTCTAAGACATGCAAATGAGCATACAGTAATATTTCCATTTGCTATATGCTTTGCTGTGGAGAGTTTTTGTCACATTTTTTCCCCACCATAACTTAACTAAATATATTTTATATATTTAATGTGGTGGGTGTTTGTCAATTGGATGTAGCATTGGGCACCCCTGTCATTTGAGCTCCTGTACATACCTGACCCTGAAGAAATCACATAGAGGGAAGAAATGCGTAGGATGTAGTGACGCGGTGACATCACACCACGTGGTGCGGTACTTGGAGCTAGCTGTTGGGGTGGGAAGCAGTATGCAGAGTGACTTGTACATCAGGAGTCAGTTGTTACAATTCAACTAATTAAACTAGTCTCTACTATTGATGTTTGGACACAATGTTGCAATGCAGCAGGTATCATTACATCAGCAACTTTGAATGTACATAAAAAAGTCTTTTGTTCTGAGCCAGTTATTGTAATGTGGGAACTTAATATTGAATAACTTGCAGATTTCAAAATTGGTTATCATTATTCAACGAACTTGTTTCCGCTGTCGGTACTTAGATACAATCTTGCACACTCTTTAACATATTGATAAGCATAGTGAGCATATAAGTAAAGTTTGGCAGTGAAGTTAGAGCTGCGCTATGTTTTGGCATAGCATTTATATGTGAGTTTAGATTATTGTAGTCCAGTAGGAAATGAAGAAGCAGGCACACGGTCTTAATCAGCAACAAGGAAGTTTAATGTATTGTATTGTATGTCTTTATTTATATAGCGCCATTAGTGTACATAGCGCTTCACAGTAGTAATACATGTGGTAATCAAATAAATAACAGATAATATAAATAACAGATCATGGGAATAAGTGCTTTAGACATAAAAGTAACATTTCGGAAGAGGAGTCCCTGCCCCGAGGAGCTTACAGTCTAATTGGTAGGTAGGTAGAACGTACAGAGACAGTAGGAGGGAGTTCTGGTAAGTGCCTCTGCAGGGGGCCAAGCTTTATGTATCGTGTTCAGAATATCCACAGTGCTATTCATATGCTTCTTTAAGCAAGTGTGTCTTAAGGTGGGTCTTAAAGGTGGATAGAGAGGGTGCTAGTCGGGTACTGAGGGGAAGGGCATTCCAGAGGTGTGGGGCAGTCAGTGAAAAAGGTTTAAGGCGGGAGAGGGCTTTAGATACAAAGGGGGTAGAAAGAAGACATCCTTGAGAAGAACGCAAGAGTCTGGATGGTGCATACCGAGAAATTAGGGATGAGATGTAAGGAGGGGCAGAAGAATGTAAAGCTTTAAAAGTGAGGAGAAGAATGGAGTGTGAGATGCGGGAATTGATCGGAAGCCAGGAGAGGGATTTCATGAGGGGAGATGCTGAGACAGATCTAGGAAAGACTAGAGTGATTCTGGCAGCAGCATTTAGGATAGATTGTAAGGGAGACAGGTGAGAGGCAGGAAGGCCAGACAGCAGGAGGTTACAGTAATCAAGACGGGAGAGAATGAGGGCCTGAGTCAGAGTTTTAGCAGTCGAAAAACAGAGGAAAGGGCGTATCTTAGTTATATTGCGGAGGAAAAAGCGACAAGTTTTAGAAATGTTTTGAATGTGAGGGGCGAATGTGAGAGAGGAGTCGAGTGTGACCCCTAGGCAGCGTGCTTGGGCTACTGGGTGAATGATTGTAGTTCCAACAGTAATGTGGAAGGAGGTAGTAGGGCCAGGTTTGGGAGGAAGTATGAGGAGCTCTGTTTTAGCCATGTTGAGTTTAAGGCGTCGGAGGGCCATCCAGGATGATATAGCAGAGAGACATTCAGAAACTTTGGTTTGTACAGCAGGTGTAAGGTCAGGTGTTGAAAAGTATATTTGTGTGTCGTCGGCATAGAGGTGATAATTAAACCCAAAAGATGTTATTGGGCCACCTAGAGAGAGTGTGTACAGAGAAAAGAGAAGAGGTCCCAGGACAGAGCCCTGGGGTACCCCCACAGAGAGATCAATAGAGGAGGAGGAGGTGTTAGCAGAAGAGACACTAAAAGTACGATGGGAGAGGTAGGATGAGATCCAGGATAGAGCTTTGTTCCGAATACCTAGAGTATGGAGAATGTGGAGGAGAAGAGGGTGGTCCACTGTGTCAAAAGCTGCAGAGAGGTCGAGTAATATGAGCTGAGTGTAATGACCTCTGTCTTTGGCAGCATGGAGGTCGTCAGTTATTTTAGTGAGGGCTGTTTCGGTGGAGTGAGCAGTACGGAAGCCAGATTGTAGAGGTTCTAGGAGAGAATAGGTGTTGAGAAAATGGAGCAAGCGAGAGAATAAAAGACGTTCAAGGAGTTTAGAGGCAAAAGGCAGGAGGGAGACAGGTCGATAGTTAGAAAGACAGGTAGGGTCAAGCTTGCTGTTTTTGAGTAATGGTATGACTGTTGCATGTTTGAAGGAGGATGGAAAGGTTCCAGAGCAGAGGGAGGAGTTAAAAATGTGTGTAAGCGTAGGGATTATAGTAGGAGCGAGAAGTTTTAGGAGATGGGAGGGAATGGGGTCAAGAGGGCAAGTGGTAGATGGAGAAGAGGCGATCAACAGCGACACATGCTCCTCTGAGACAGTGGAAAAAGAGTCAAGGAAGGCAGGAGGAGAGTTAGGAAGAGGTGTAGGATGGGGGGAAGAAACAGAGGGAATGTTCTGCCGTATGGATTCCACCTTTTCCTTAAAATAGTCAGCAAAGTCCTGAGCGGAGATGGAGGAAGGAGAGGCAGCTGAGGGTGGTTTGAGTAGAGTATCAAAGACAGAGAACAGTCGGCGTGGGTTAGACTTGTGCATGTTGATTAGTGCAGAAAAGTAGGCTTGTTTAGCTTGCGAGAGGGCAGAGTTGAAACAGGATAGCATAAATTTGTAGTGAAGGAAGTCTGCGAGAGTGTGAGACTTCCTACAGAGGCGTTCAGAGGAACGAGTGGAGGAACGCAGCATGCGTGTGTGGGAATTTAGCCAGGGTCTAGGGTTAGAAGGGCGAGGGCTGCAGAGAGAAAGCGGGGCATGTAGATCAAGAGACGAGGACAAGACAGAGTTGTAGTTCCTGACCAGGTTGTCAGGGTCTGTAGCAGAGCTGAGAGAGGAGAGGGAGGAGCGTAAAGTGGACTCAAAGTCAGGTAAGTGAATGGAGTGCAGGTTTCTGCAGAACCGGGGGGTAGATGGAGGTGGAGAAGGGGAGAAGCGAGATAAAGAGAATGAGATGAGATGATGGTCAGAGAGAGGAAAAGGGGAAATGGAGAAATCAGAGAGAGAGAAGTTTTTAGTGAAAACCAGGTCTAAGTAGTGGCCATCCTTGTGGGTGCTGGCTGCAGTCCACTGTTGAAGGCCAAAAGAAGAGGTAAGAGAAAGAAAGCGGGAAGCCCAAGAGAGAGAGGGGTCATCAATGTGGCAATTGAAGTCCCCAAGGAGAAGAACAGGGGAGTCTGAGGAGAGAAAGAAAGAGAGCCAGGATTCAAAGTGAGAGAGAAAGGCAGAAGGGGGATGAGTAGAGGTAGGTGGGCGATAGATGACCGCCACATGAACAGGGAGAGGAGAGAAGATCTGGACAGTGTGAGCCTCAAAGGAGGGAAAAGCAAGAGAGGGGGAAATAGAAAGGGCTCGGTAATGGCAGAGAGAGGAGAGCAGGAGCCCCACGCCTCCACCCCTGACATCAGGGCGCAGAGTGTGGGAGAAGGAAAGGCCACCATAGGATAGGGCAGCTTCCAGAGCAGAGTCAGACTGAGTGAGCCAGGTCTCAGTTATAGCAAAGAGAAGCAGGGAGTGAGAGAGAAAGAAGTCATGTACAGAGAGGAACTTGTTAGAGAGGGAGCGAGAATTCCAAAGGGCACAGGAGAAAGGGAGAGAGGAGGGAGGGTGGCAGGGGATGGGTATGAGGTTGGAGGGGTTGACACCAGAAGGAGTAGAAGTTGAATGTGGGAGGCGAGGACGAGAGCAAGTTGAAATAAGACAGGGACCAGGATTGGGAGAGATATCCCCAGAAGCAAGGAGGAGAAGCATGGATAGAAAGAGGATGTGTGAGGAGGATTTGTAGGGGTGTTTTTTAGTGCAGGGGATATAGCTGTGTGGTGTCAGAGGACGCAGGTAAGAAAGGAGTTCATGTGAACTGAGAAGTGGTGAAGAAAGGAGAGATGGATATATATGAATAGAGTTAGAGACATAAGAAGACTGGTAGAAAGAAGTGCATAATTTGAGAAGAAGTGAAGTCACAGCAAATATAAATGGTAAAGGCAGCATCACAGCAGTAATGATGCAGTCTGGTATTGATGATATCCTCCTTTCCAGCGTAGTTCAAATGCAGGAATCAGGGCCAGATGGGGTGTCCACTTCTTCCTCATTTCTTTTGAACTTCCTTTTAAACTTCAGTTGTTCAGTAGTCATGCCACTTATAATGGGCAACTTCCTTTTAAACTTCAGTTGTTTAGTAGTCATGCCACTTATAATGGGCCACTTGGATGTGGGCTGCAAGAAGACTAGCTGTTCTGACTGGGTTTATATAGGCCTAAAAGTCACATGACAGTGTGGTTCGGTCTGCTTAATTAGCACATCTGAGGCACATTCAAACAAATGGTTTTCTACACAGGGTATTCCCTGCCTAGGTGGCAACACTTAATTTGATTAGGGGTAGACAGAAAACAGCATTCAAATATGGTTTTTACCTAGCATTGGATCACTTGCATATACTATATAATACACACAGCAGAGGCTTCAATGAGGATTTAGAGATGGAGTTTACCTAGCATTGGATCACTTGCATATACTATATAATACACACAGCAGAGGCTTCAATGAGGATTTAGAGATGGAGTTTACCTAGCATTGGATCACTTGCATATACTATATAATACACACAGCAGAGGCTTCAATGAGGATTTAGAGATGGAGTTTACCTAGCATTGGATCACTTGCATATACTATATAATACACACAGCAGAGGCTTCAATGAGGATTTAGAGATTGAGTTTACCTAGCATTGGATCACTTGCATATACTATATAATACACACAGCAGAGGCTTCAATGAGGATTTAGAGATGGAGTTTACCTAGCATTGGATCACTTGCATATACAATATAATACACACAGCAGAGGCTTCAATGAGGATTTAGAGATGGAGTTTACCTAGCATTGGATCACTTGCATATACTATATAATACACACAGCAGAGGCTTCAATGAGGATTTAGAGATGGAGTTTACCTGAGGAGAGAAGAAGGATAAGATCCATTAGGGTAAGAATTCCTTCCTTTTAAACTTAAGTTGTTCAGTAGTCATGCCACTTATAATGGGCCACTTGGATATGGGCTGCAAAGTACAATACTGCCTTTCTCAAGGTGAAGGCTACCAAATACAAGTAAAAGACACACATATATATACATACCCCTAGTACTCACCCTTCCCTGCTCAGCTGCACTGCCACAACGTCTACGCCCACATGATGACGTCAGCGTGCCTCCGCGGCACTCCGCGATGACGTCAGATGTCGTGGTGTGGATCCCTGGTAGTACAGCACAGAGCTGCCCTGGGAAACTACAGCCACACCTCACACCAGGATGTCGACGCCCCTGCGATGACGTCAGTGCATCAGTGCGGGGGGGAAGGGGGCGGGTCTCAATCAGTGCAGTACTCACGGGGCTGAACTGGAGATGTTAATTCGTCGCCATGGGAACATAGTCTGAGCAGGGAGGATTGAGATCCTCTGTAAACCACCCTGTAAGTGCAAAATAACCATATGAAACAAAAAAATAAAGCATATGTGCAATGAACAATACACCATATACCCATGATCATAAAAAACTAGGGACTGTAAACTGCAGATGACAATATCCTGATTGACTATAGAGCCCTAATTGTATATACATATAATGATGTACTGCTATTTATGCTTATATGTATATACACTTAGGGCTACATAGGCAATCGTGATATTGTCATCTGCAGATAACAGTCCCTAGTTTTTTATGATCACGGGTATATATATGGTGTATTGTTCATTGCACATATGCTTTATTTTTTTGTTTCATATGGTTATTTTGCACTTACAGGGTGGTTTACAGAGGATCTCAATCCTCCCTGCGTCATCGCGTTGCGTCGCACTGACGCGCTGACGTCTTCATCCTAGTGTGAGGTGTGACTGTGGTTTCCCAGGGCAGCTCTGTGCTGTACTACCAGGGACCCATACCACGACATCTGACGTCATCGCGGAGCACCGCGGAGGCGCGCTGATGTCATCATGTGGGCGTCGACATCGTGGCAGTGCAGCTGAGCAGGGAGGGGTGAGTACTAGATCTATGTGTATATATATGTTGTCTTTTACTTGTATTTGGTAGCATTCACCTTCAGAAAGGCAGTATTGTACTGCTGAAATGTTGCTTTTCATGACACATTAAACTTCCGTGTTGCTGATTAAGACCGTGTGCCTGCTTCTTCATTTTCTACTGGACTGCTTTGGGATGTCAGGAGATCCATGGAACCAGTGCACCGGCAGCTAAGAACCCCCCTATTACCAATGTGACAGAGTGCGTGCACTTCCCTCTATAGTTAGATTATTGTAGGGCATCAACACTGGTCAGCTTGCTTGCAATTAACTAATTATCAACATTGTTTGTCTTTACTAGTATATAGTAAAATTAGACAGCAAAGTTGGAGCTGCGCTGTCTAACACACATCTTTTATGTTAGCTAAGTTCATCAAACGTCTGATTTTTACACATTAGTGTCTCCATACTGACATATAAATTTATGAAATTACTGGTGCATGCATTGAAATTGATTATTAACACATGATTGACTAAGCTGATTTAACATACCAGATAAAGTGTTATTCCCGGTATGTATCATTACATCAGCAACTTTGAATGTGCATAAAACAGTCTGTTGTTCTTAGCCATTTATTGTAATGTGAGAACTTTATACTGAATAAATTGCAATTTCAAATTGGATATTACTATTCATCGAACTTGTTTCCACTGTCAGTACTTACTGTTGCGGCCCCTTTTATCCTCCTTCATCCCCAAATTTTTTCGGGGATGTTTTCCGTTTGTCACGCACTTTGCCGCATTCAGCCGCATTCATGGCTAGACAGAGCTAATAGCGCTAAACAATGAAACCGCCCATGGCGCCTAAAACGGCCGGAAAACAGCCGGAACATGCCGCATCTGCCCGCGGTTTTAGAAATCGCGTTGAAACGGCCGCACGAGGCTAAAGGCGGCCGCCACTGTAAATCCAATCTTGCACACGCCTCAACATATTGATAAGCATAGTGAGCATATAAGTCAAATTTTGCAGGGAAGTTAAAGCTGTGCTATTTCTCTGCATAGCATTTATATGTGAGTTTAGATTATTGTAGGGCACCCACACAGGTCAGCTGGCTTGCAATTAATTAATTATCAACATTACTTTTCTTTACTAACATATATTAAAATTAGGCAGCGAAGTTGGAGCTGTTGTCTAACACACAGCATGTATATGTTAGTTAAGTACATCAAGTGCTGTTTGATTTTTACACAGTGTCTCCACACTGACATATAAACTTACGTAATGACTGATGTACGCATTGGAATTGACTACTAACACATGATTGACTGGGCTGATTTAACATAGTTAAACTTACTAACATTTGTACCACCCTCAAAAATTGTAATTGTAGCCAACTGCACCACGTGGGAAGATTTTTATATTAATATTGTATTCACTTTTCACTGAGCACTTCATATTCACTAAAGCATAAAAAAATTATATAACAATTATTAGCTTGGTGTGCACCAAGGTAATGGGTTCTTGTAGAGAATTGGCTGACTTCTTACAGTTTCAAATTCTCTAATTTGTAAATAATCATTTACTAGCACACAAGTTGCACCCATTGTCATTTCAGAGATAAAAAGAAAAAATGGTAATATAATTGAGAGCGGTGTATATCTCGTTTGTTTAGCATTGATATGAAGAAGTAATCGATTCTGCTATAAGTATTGTGGGGGTGCAAAAAAAAGATATATTCTCTTTCAGAGGGGTGGAGCTCCCTCCAAAGTTTACCAGCTGATTATCTTGTAGGCCTTTGAACAGAGTGGTTGGGTTATTTCTATTGTGGGCTCTAAACGGGCCTGATCTGTCCAATTTAGGGTTTAGTGTTATGTTGAAGTCACCTGCAACTATCAGGAATCTCTTTCCGACTCTATCTAATGTGTGAAAAATTGAATTAAAAAAGGATGGTCCTGCTCACAGGGGGCATATACCATGGCTATCGTTACATGTTGGTTATTTATTGTGCCCACCAGTATCAGCAATATGTCCTCTTTGTCTCTTTTAATCAAATCTACCACCAAGGGGGGTCTGCTGTGAATTTGGATTGCTACACCTCTCTTTTTCTCTGTAGCGTAGGATAGGAAGAGTTGGCGGAAATGCTTATCCATACATTTAGGGCAGCTCTTAGTACTAAAATGGGGTTCCTGTAGCATGACTATGTCTGCCTGCTTTCTATTCTATTCTATTCTATTCAGCCAATGCTGTTCAGCGTTTCCTTGGACAGTTAAGACCCTTCACATTGTGGGAAATTATTGTTATCCTCATTTTGTAGAGTCTGACCTACCCTTTAACGTAATATTTTGTGGATTCAAGCGAAGCTGGTCTCCCCACGCTGATAGATTGCTGAAGTCTGCCATGGAGAGTTTGGGATTAATCATCTTGAAGAGTCTGACAGAGGAAGGGCCTAACTTTGGAGAAGGGGAGGGGGAAACAAAATAGGTAAAGGTAAAAGGATGGGAGAACCAAAATTGGTAAGAGACAACACTGGTTCTCTTGCCTTTGGGGTGTGGCTTATAGCGGGTACACCAAAAAAGGGGTGTCCAGCAATCAAGCACATCTCAGATCCTAGCCTTCCAAAGGTCTTGATTGTGATCCCGGTTATGAACCCGGTCACACTTCAGGAGGCGCAGGTGAGCATCCGGGGTAGGCCCACCACCGGCATGCTTAAAAAACTTAAATTGTATTACAAAACTTAAATTGTATTACAAAACAACATCTTAATATTATTAACACATTAACTTTGGACAAAAGGTGAAATCTGTGAGTATTGAACCACATTTACCAACGAAACTCTAACCTTAGATCATCATAGTGAAACTAACTCTGTTCCATCGGGAATGTTATGATATCTGGGGCTCTCCTAATGTTATTCTCTGGAGTCATTATGGGCTATTTGCCTATGTGTCTATTGCTAGGCCTTCATGAGTGTGTGCTGGAATTCCTCTGTGGCCTTACTTTCGCATATGCCCTCATTCTCTAGGTCCGCACTACGCTTAATTGACCCTTCAGTCCTGAGGGCTTTGTATTCATACATTATGAGCCTCATTAACCCTTCCGTACCCTATAACATTCTTTGAAGCGGCTCGAGCCTGTCTCTGTTGGTATCCGACATTTATTCTGTTGAGCCTACCTGGCCTAGTCTACTCCTCCCCCTATGATGATGTATTAACTGAACAAATGGAACTGAACTGTCCCTCCTGGGCTGCGAGCATCTACCCCCCTATCACCTACCTTAAAACTTTGTTTTACCCTGTGTCTCTAATTTACTATACTGTCTCACCAGGTGTGTGAATGACAGAGAATAGGGGTCCGGGTAAGCGGTCTGGGTATGGGAATTAGTGAGAGCTGGCCTGCCACCAACCACCTATATTAATGTGTTCTCTCTCCATTCCTCTCTGTCTACTTCCATGTGTGCGTTGTCGATTAGGGTCCCCTACAACCCCTGTCCACCCTCCACAGGAAGATTCAGAGCCCCTCCCCCCTCCTCCCCATATAATTGGAGACAGTCCCTTCTATTGCTGTTGCTGCTCACATCACATCCTGCCATGATGATCGTCCATAACCTCCCCCCCAGACGCCTCTCTCCCTGTCTCTGTGCCACCTTTGTTCCACTGAGTCTGTTAATGTCTGTGCCCCAGTCAATGTTGCTTGCAATTCTGCAAGAGTGCCTGGAGACTGAGTTTTTCCCCCTCCCCCCCTTGACTCCCACCTACCCCCCCTCTCATTGATTTCCACCCTCCCCCACTCATATTGATTCCCCCCTCGCACTGATTCCCTCCTCACCCCCCTTCTCACATTCATTCCCCACTGTTATGGTCTATGTCGGGCTCTTTTAGCTGCCTCTGGAGGCTCTCTGATCCTTGCTATGGCTGCTGGAGGTCTATCAGAACCATCTGCGTAACTTCTCCTATGTGCATGCTCCGTTCCTTCGTAGCTTCTCAGTAACCTGACGTGTTCCAAGATGGCCGTAATTCATTCCTTCACTTTGCTTGAGTGAGGTAGTGCCTCATTAACTCCGGTGGTTGAGACCTGTGGAACAACAGTCTGAAAGGGGTAGGGCCCCTTTAAGGGCTTAATTGGTATCAATTAAAGCTTTTATGTGTCTTCTCCCTCGTGGAGGCTCGCATTTCTTCACAGGATTGGTCGGGACAGACACAAAACAAAGGAAAGGGAGGAAAAGGAAACAGGAAACTATAAGGAAAGAGAACAGGAGCAACAAGGAGAAAGGCAGACAGAGGAACCCCAGAGCAGA
The DNA here is from genome assembly GCF_040206685.1 of Ascaphus truei. Classification (NCBI taxonomy): domain Eukaryota; kingdom Metazoa; phylum Chordata; class Amphibia; order Anura; family Ascaphidae; genus Ascaphus; species Ascaphus truei. The sequence goes on along the minus strand of NC_134485.1, from coordinate 264,934,942 downwards.
CAGAAAATAGCAGCAAACCCGGTAGGCAGAGAAAGGAACTGGGAAAGGGGGAGATCTAGGAAAATGTCAGGGCTATTTCTTGACATTACTCCCCTCTCTCCAGGGAGGTCCTCAGATGACCTTCCCGGATCAGCAGGATGTCCTTCATGGAAAGCTGACTTAAGGTGGCCCTACTTTGGTGATCTACTGATGGGCAAGGTATTTGTCCCCCCCGGAACCAGCAACCGGTCCATCAGGCTCTTTATAGAAATCAGTGAGAACATTGAGTTCACTTTCCATAGTCGAGAGTTTTCACGGAGGAAGAAGCGGAGCATAGGAAAATACTTGGGGGCTAAACACTAATAGGTAAGAGGTTAAAACATACTTTATTCCATGGTAGACATCATGGTGTTATGGCAGGTAGGATCTCTAACGCATTTTGGGCGGTGGCCCTTTGTCAAAGAGTGTTTTACAGTCGCGTCTCTAACAGCTGATATAGACGTCCCCCCGCCCCCAGCTGATGCAGTGATGCAGCATCACCGCAGTGGTGCGAAATCGGATGTATCAATCTCATTGGCTGATGTAAATAATTTCCATAGTCTCCTTTTGTGATCAATGTATCTCTTTTAGCTTTGGAATCTCTTTCTCCAACTCCATATTTTCAGACTCCAATTGAGCACTAAGGACCTCATGTACTAAAGTCCGATAGAAAAATCACCAGGGTTTTTAATTCGCCATTTTTACAGGGTTTCTATCATGGTATGCAGAAAGACCCGAATACCAGTGACAGCAACATTTGGAAACATGGCGAGTAGCTGGCGATGAGATGATCGGCCCTCTTAAAAGGGCTCACCCGTCGAGTTGATTCTGCTGCAGAGAGAGATAGTTGCCTCTCTCTGTGCAAATCTCAGCAGAAATAAAACAAATGTAATTTAAATTGTATTACTAGGGTTGATGAGCAGGGGGTCTCTGGAGCAGAACCCGGCGATACATTTCTGCTGCAGAGAGAGCCGCCTCTGCCAGCGAAAATCTCGCCCGAAAATGATTGTTTTTTTATATACATTTCATTCATAGTGTAGATGAGCAGGGGGTATCTGGAGCAGAACCGCATTGATTTCAGGTCCGGGGACCCCCTGCTTCCCAAGATACAGGCCCTGTTATGGGGTTCGGGGAATCTCCTATGTATTGAAATGTCCTGGTCACGTGACACCATTCACTGTGAAGATCCAGAACAGGTAACCAAATTCTTCTTTCTTTAATCTTATCTCATCTTTTTCTTCATCTGTGATTATTTCTTTATTTTCTTTATCTTCTTTATTTTCTTTATCTTCTGTCTTTATCTTCTGTCTTTATCTTCTGTCTTCATCTGTTAATCCAATAACTCCATGTTAAATCTACGATGTTGACCCGTCGGCTTCTTGAACTCAAAAGAGACGTCCCGGCCTTAAATATGGCCTGTGACATCATATTTGAGCGGCAAATGCTTCCCACGCCATGTGATTGGCTGTGAAAAACATGTGCCTTTTTTTTATGTGACGTCACATAACGGGACTGAAGCCAGCCAATCAGAATGGCTGTGCTTAATTTCTCTTTAACATGGTGTCACAAATTCCAAAATGTCTGCCGTCACATGGTACTTCAGCCAATCAGTTTGTGAGAACTAAATCCTCAATCTGATTGGTTGTAGTAGACCATGTGGCTCCCTTTAGTAGCCCCGAGGATGGGTGTTTAGGCCTACCGGGTGTGTAGTAGCAGGGGTTAACTCCTTCATTACCTTAGCGGTATTAACGGCTAAGGTATAGAAGGGGTTAAGTCCACCCGCAACCTTCCCCATTGCAATGCCTAAACACCCACCATGGGCCAAATACCACCTTCACCCACCTCTGCTACCCACAATAAGCATGGCAGTGGAGGTTAACCCATTCATTGCCTTAGCGCAGGGGGGCGCAAACTTTTTTCCCTGCGCAGACTCCCAGAATGCACACGCCGCTGTATCAAACAGACGCGCGTGCATGACGGCGTCACTATGTCTGGCTCTGACAGCGGCACGCCCGCCGCACATCATGCGCCTCCCATGCATGCATGTCGCAAAACGAATAACGTTGGGACTGCCGTAAGCTATGCTACACCTGAGTCACTGGTTATCTCCTCCTATCGGATCTCTGCCTATGTCTAGAACACTCTCCCCTGCCTCCTTACCATTGGCTCCTGTCCCTTTTCATACCCACTCAGTCATCTGTTTGTTGCTGAGCATAGACCCTTGTCTATGCACCGTGCTCATTGCAGCCTGAGTTTGCCTGTGTCTGAACCTGTCTTGATCTCCATTGTGACCCCTGCCTGTATCTGAGCTATCTTTTCTACATCCCTGGTCTGTTTTTGAACTTCTTCTCTCTCCACGACCACAGCTTTGAACTACGACTATTCTCCTCTCTAACCCCAGACCACGGCAAATACTCTGACCTACCTACATTCTCCTATCCTGACCCGGCTACACATCCAAGACTCTGCTATCCGGACCTGGCCCCGTGGTTGTAGGGTGGCGATGGCCCCGTGGTTGTAGGGTGGCGATATACTGTATATACATCCCCACCTCGGCCCTGCAGTCTAGTCCAGGTTGTAGTGAGCATCTGTGACACGGGGTTCTCCGGTGGTGATATTAATTGATATCAGCTCCTGAGTCTTCCAGTATCAATCCGATGCAGGAAAAATACATATTTTTAAGTGCCGACTCGCCGCTGATTTGCAGAGGAAATCTCAATTGTATAGCGGTGATCAGCCTCAATAAGCTGATTGGGGCTACTAGAATTGAGCGAGTTTGAGAAACTGGCGAAAAGTGGCTTATTGCCGCACGTTTGGCAATTTTTTTTTGTTTTCTCGGCAAAAAAACCCTGGCGGCTTACCACGGTTTACTGAATCGCTGTAGGCTTTTTTGGCGATAAAAGGCTTATTGCTGTTTATTGCATGAGACCCTTAATCTTTGTACCTTGTTACCTTTGCTCATGTCTTGGAAAGCCTCTGCCAGCTTGCTTTCAAATTCTGTTTGATGTCTCGAATCTATTTATACTGTTCTAGTCTCATGCTGTTTTGTGGTATCATTTTAAAGAGCATTTAAGACCAGCTATTTGAGTTTTCGGCTCCTGAAGCTGACCTTCTGCACTTCTTTTCCCACTCAATGCAGTTGGCAGTTCAGCTTCTTTGGAGTTGAGTCGCGATTCCATATCTCGAAGATGACTCAGAGCAAGGCTTAAATCTGTTTCCTTTTATTTATTTCTGATCTGCAGCTGCCAGTACTCCTCCCGGACCTTGTCCAGCTGCAGTTGGGCCTTCTCACGGGCTGTGTGGTCCAGCATTCGCAGGCAACAGCCATTTTGACCTCATAGTGCAGTGTTAGGCCGGCCACTTGACGAACACCTCATTCTCTTCCTTTTTGGCGAGCTGTATCTTGAGCTCAGCGATCTACACCTGCAGCTCTGTAAGTTGCTGGGATGTGTGTTCAGCTGCCAGGTTTAGCTCTTCCACTGCTAGGTTTTGCTTCAAGTTCCACTCCTCAGTGAGAGACCCTTGTTTCTTGAGTGCATCCTTCAATTCTCCTCTCAGGGCCTTAATATCTTCACTGTGCTCACTCTGAGCTTTCTTCCATACCTCCTTCATTAAATTTTGGTGCTCTGCCAATTCCTTCACTAGGGTCCCAGCAGCTTGCCTTTTCCAGTTTTCTTTCTCCTGGGTGTACTGACTTTTGGGGATGGAGCAGTGTCTCTGCTCCTCTAGCTCTTGCTTCAGTTTCAGACTGCAACTTCTGAGTAGTTGGGGATGAACCGCCGATAGTACCCTGCTAAACCAGCAGAGAGCGTACCTGCATTTTTGTTTGGGGGGTCAGAACTTCTTTCAGGGCAGCTACCTTATCGGCTAATGGCCTTACTTTTCCACCTCCCAATGCATACCCTAAATATTTGGTTTCCGCCTTACCTAAGGCACATTTCTTAGAGTTGACTGTGAGCCCTGCCTCTCTTAGAGATTTGAGGACCGCTTTCAGCCTATTTAGATGGGCCCGCCAGTGTTTACTATAAATTACAATGTCATCTAGGTAGGCTGGAGGCATAAGCCCTATGATGGTAAATTTGTTTACCCTTCCTGGACCCTGGTTGAGCAATCTCGTAATCCACATTACCCGTGCGGCGGAGTACTTCGATGGGGCCCTGCTATTTGGCTAGGAGTTTGCTCTCACAACTGGGTAACAATAACATAACCTGGTCTCCCGGGTGAAACACGCTCATACGAGCATTTTGATTGTAATGTCTCTCCTAACTGTCCTGGGCTGATCTAAGATTCTCCCTAACAAAATGGCCGACCACATCTAGGTGCTTCCTAAGGTCCAATACAAATTGCAGGGTATTCTTAGAAGGGGACCGCTGTTCCTCGCAGGACTCCTTTAGGAGGTCTAGGATACCCCGGAGTTGGCAGCCATACAGCAGTTCAAATGGAGAGAATCCCGTGGAGGCCTGGAGAACTTCCCGCACGGCAAACAGCAGAAAAGGGAGAAGTTCATCCCAGGCTCTCTTCTCTGAATCTACAAATTTTCTCAGCATCCCTTTTAGAGTTCGGTTAAATCTTTCCACCAATCCGTCAGTCTGTGGATGGTAGACCGATGTCCGAACAGACTTGACCTCTAGTAATTTTAAGACATCCTGCATCAGTTTAGCCATAAAATTTGTACCTTAGTCTGTCAACATAACCTGGGGAAGTCCAACCCGTTAGAACAGCTCCAACAACTTGTTGGCTACTTGCTTTGCCATTGCTGTCCTCAGGGGGAACGTCTCAGGATATCTTGTTGCATAGTCAACTATTACGAGAATAAACCTGTGTCCTTTCACAGAAGGTTCTAGAGGTCCTACCAAGTCTACTCCAATCCCCTCAAAGGGATCTGACACCAAGGGTAGAGGGACCAAGGGGGCTGGTTTTTGTCCCTTCGGACTAGTTAGCTGGCACTCAGGACATGCTGCACATAACTTAGCAATATCACTATGCATCCTTGGCCAATAGAATCGGGACGAAATACGGTCCAAGGTTTTATCCCTGCCAAGGTGACCACCCCAAGGGACAGTATGGGCTAGGGTGAATACGGATTTAACAAATGCCTTGGGAACCAATATTTGTCTGGTGACCTCCCCTGTTTGTGTCTGCCTAATCACCCTATACAGGATATTATTTGACAATTCAAAATGGGGGAATACTATCACCCCCTGTGCATTCAATATCTGCTCATCAATTTTTACCACTTTATCATATTGTCTAGCAAGGACTGGGTCTTCCCTTTGCCTCTGGCGAAAATCAGGGAGGTATAGGTCTGGTAAATCTCCAGGGCCCATATCCTGCTCCTTCTGGCCATCCCCAGCCATCACTTGTGACTTCTGCCTACTGGTACGGTCACCTTGAGACCCAGATTTCTGCAACCAGTCCTGTTTGTCAGGGCGTCTCTGCTTTCGAGTCTTTGGAACCTGGTGTCTACTTGGGAAAAGGTCTGCCAAGAAGTGGAACAGTTTACCAGGGTTCTCCTGAGCCATAGAATATGGCTCCTCGTGAGAGACTGGAGCCATTAGGTCTAAAAAGAAAGGTCAGTCCTGGCCGAGCACAATGGGGGCAGGGAGCCAAGGAGCGACTCCTACTTCGAGGTAGGCCTCCTGACCTTTTACCTGTAGACAGATTTTGGACGTCGGATACCGTTTTACATCGCCGTGTATACATTCTATACTCCATGGGTAGTCAAAGGAACACACGTTAGGCGATAACAGTTCCTGGAAGACCAGAGTGTTCCCAGAGCCTGAATCTACAAGGGCCTGGACGGTTTATCCCCCAATCTGGGCTGGAAGTAGCCAGGGCTTGTAATTTTCTCCAGTGAAGGCCGAGGTGACGGTCCTGCTGAAGGAACCATCCATCTGTGGACAGTCCAAATGCCGGTGGCCTTGTTCTCCGCAGGAGGAACATGGAGAGGGTTCCCCCGCAGGAGGGTGCCGTGGATAGCGCTCCGCTGGACCAGATACTGGAGACCAGGCATCTGGTGGGTCCTGTAGGCGACGTCCTCGGAAGTTCCTCTCATTTGGCGACAAGCCGACATCAGGAAGGGGATGAGGGTCTCGGCGGTGCCCAGCATTTTGACTTCTTCCTTGTTGGAAGGACTTCTCCTTTCGGGGCAATTGGCGGTTGCGTATGGAGGGGCCGTAGTTTCCCCGTTGTTACGATTTCCCTTTTTGGGTGTCCGCAAGTGCTGGTGAAGTTGGATCCGTCGGATCCAGGGCACTCGCCTAGTCCTTGCCGCAAGGAAGTTCTCAACAAGTCGGACCACCAAAGATAGGGTTTCAGCAGCATGGTGTTTTACCCACGAGCGTGCGGAAGGGGTGTTATCTGTAGGAATTGTTCCAAAACAAATTGCTCAAGAATTGCCTCTTTAGTGCGCTCCTGGGGTTGTATCCAGTGTTTAAACAAGTCCAATAACCGCTGAGCGAGTATGCGGGGTCTCATCTTAGCGGTGTACTTCAGGTTCCGGAACTGCTGCCGGTAGGTCTCTGGGGTCAGACCTAAGTGATCCAGTATGGCGGCTTTTACTTGTTGGTAGTCCATTGCCTGATCTGCTGGGAGGCCCTGATATGAGGCCTGGGCTTCTCCTATGAGGAGTGGGGCCAAAGCAGTTGTCCAGCGATCTGCAGACCAGCCCTGAGCTTCGGCAACCCTTTCAAACATCAGTAAAAAAAAGCCTCTGGATCCTCGTTTGGAGCCATTTTCCTCAGGAGGACTGGGGGTTTGTTTGCAAGTTCTGGACTGGCAGACCACTGGAATTGGGTCAGCAGCCTGGACATCCGCTCCTCCTGTGCTGTCTGCTGCTGGGATAGGAGCTCGGTTTGCTGTTGTAATAGTTTTTCATCTCTCTCTGCTTGTAGTTGGGCCTGTTCCTGCATTAACAGTCCCTGCTGTCTGGTCTGCTTGCACAGAAACTCTTTTAAAAATTCTTCCATTTTTCTCATTTTTGTGTGTGTGTGTGGCCCTTCAACTGCAGGGGCCTCTTAGCATCCATCCCACTTCTGACACCATATGTTGCAGGGTACATGCAACCACACACGTGGGTTCTCTTGATAAGGCTTATTTATTGAGCCTTAAAAACATACAGCACACAAAAACAAAATAGCTTCTCTTCAGCAGACAAAAACAAAATAGCTTCTCTTCAGCATAGAAAACAAGGCAGCTTCTCTTCAGCATGCAGGACACAGACAGTTATCACACATGTACTTTGAAAAACAGACCTTATAGCAGTAATCTCTTCAGTATTTCAGTCCTGTCTCCTGACCAGCTAGCATGCATGTGTGTACAGCCTGGGGTTTTTAAAACACCTTGATGAGGCAGCTGGGCTAAGACTAATTAACTCAGCTGAAAGTTAACCTCCTCACTGCTGCACTGCTGCACTACAGATAAGTCTGCCAGGCATATGGCTGGTGACGTTTATTTACCCTGTCACACACACTTACTGGGAACGGGTCTAATGAATAAATCTATCCTCTAAACGAAATTCACAAAAATGCCTTCTGTAGGTGCCCTTTCCAGTGACCTGAAGCAACTCACGAAAGTCTTGGAATTTATTTCGGCATGGAAAGCCAGATGTGACCACTACGTTCTTCAGAAGTGGGACTTAGAAGAATTCTTGAGTCAAAATCTTTGAAGCCGGCTCATGTCTATTCAGCACAGAGCATCTTTGAATTCACTGCTGTTGGTTTGGCACTTGGAATCTGTACTCCTGATTGGCTGCAAATTTTCTTATGGGTTTTTGGTTCCCAGTCACAAAACACTACAGCCTATCAGAGCATGGGAATTTCCCTGCCAGCCAATACTGATTTGCCTGTATTGTAAAGCCAGGTGGGGACCGTTTCTCACTCTGTAATGGGGCATGCTCCAACCTGGCACCTCTGCCTCTTTGCATATTGATCCCACCCGCTGTCAAGGCTCCACGGAGTCTGGACTGGCAAAGGGTGGCCGGGGTAATGTGCTTTGCTGTATCCAAGTATCTCACTCAATTCCCGGATCCAACTCTTGGGGTATTCCAGAACTCTGGAACCCCGAAACATAGACACATTCTGCAAAGACTTTATCCGGCAACCCCACTCTGAATCTTACAGCCTAGAATTCTCCCGGTCCCAGCACCCCAGGAAAGGCAAAACACACATATTTTTTTATTGTCGCATAATTTGCACACAGTCATGCATTTAGGAAATCTGGGTCCAAGAGCTGACACTCTAGGACCTCACCACATGGATCAGGGGTAACCAAGTGGGCTAAACCTTTATTAGTGAGCCTGGTTAACCCCTTCACTGTACATAACCGCAGACTGTTAGTGCAAAGTGTTCATACTGTATTTGCAAAAGAACATAAAACAATACCATTTCAACTTTCAAATATAGCACAGCTTTCAATTTAGGACACAAGACTTTCCTAGAAAATTATTTAAAACAATGACAAATAGAATTCTAATTCAGAAATAACAGGTACAAATATAATGCTCCAATAAATCAACAAATTGCAATGTGGCTTTCATTATTTATAAGGATCCAGAATCTTTTATAGTACGGTATAATGTGTGGCTGTGGTGATATACAGTTATGTCAAAATAATATATAAGAAACAAAAATCTTAACAAGGTAATAAACACAAATTAGATAGATAAGGTAGAATGTCCTTGATCGTAGTCATTTACTGTCCCAAGGAATATTACACTGCATTGTAAATTAGATTGTAAAGAACTTTGATAATAAATACTAAAACAAAAGCACCAACATATCTTGCTTTGTGTCATGATTTATAGGAAACAATGATTGCCACTTTACTTTGATAAAGGATGGCACAATCAATTTTGGTATTTCCTTTCCATTGTACTATATTATATGCAAAATGGCATGATACTGTATTTGGTTACTATTGCTAATTGTATGGAGTAATAACAATATATGCTACACTACGATATGTATCAAAGTATAATATAGGCACTTTGCATAATTAGTTCAAAAAGCTTATGATTTACATTTTTGAGGAATGATGCTGTAATATGACTTCTTGTGATCTGAAGCTGTTACTAAGCTTTATTCTTCTATCATTTATGAATTGAAGTTTTTGCTTACTGCAGATATAAAAGTTCCATCCAAGTCTAAGGGTCCTGTTGTATGTGCTAAGATAATATTTGAATTTATTTTGTACGTCAACATTTTAGTGCTAAAAACTGGTATAAACATTTATAAATGTGCATTGTATGTATAAAGGCTTCAAACACATTATGTTGAATACCTGATTGATATTTTTTTTTTTAATTTAGAGCTATAACTAGTATTAGTAAGTATAAATATTAGTGTAATATTATTTAAAGAAGCTATACTGTGGAAATAATAAGTTTAGTTAACCTACAGTATATAATGAAACATTGGTGCAGTGTCAAATACAGTACATATTTGGCTGATACATTATTTAACAGACATTTTAGGGCTTATGCAAACCTTGACACCCTAATGATTTGACCCACTTTCAAGCTTTACTAGTGTATTACTAGTGTATTTTCTCTTTTAAAACACCTGACGCAGTAATAATCTGTGCGTCAAAACCTCCCCACATTTTTTAAGCTGATGTTGCAGATTGAGAAATTTCAGGTTAGTACATAGCCACACACAAAGAAATTTAAAATAAAATGTCCGGCCCTTAGTATAGCTCCTTACCTGGGAGAATCTGAAGCACGGTTAAGCACGGTTATACTGTATGCTATAACGAGTAATTAAAAGCTAACCAAAACCACAGCTAAACAGCTGTACAAGAGAATGCCACCACAAATAAAAAAAACTACCTACCAGAGTGTTCCAGACTTCTTTAAGTGGAGATGTAACAAGCTGACGGCACTTCACCCATCCCTGCTGAATCAGATCAAAAAGAAAATCTGGATCCCCGCATCTGCACAAAGAATGGCATATACTGTATCAGCTCTACACAAATATAACTAATGCCTTCCAACTTGACGTAATGAAGGTAGTTAAGAAGCTTAGAGGATATATCAACCAGCTAGCTGAATGCACAAGTGAACATAGAGACATACATGATCGAATCAGCGTCGGCGCAAGAGGATTTAACTCGGGAACTAATTAGAGTTAAAGCATGGAGGAACTTGAAGAATGATAAGAAGATCAAGACAATCGTTCCCGACGAAATAATCTGCATCTTCAGGGATTCCGGAGTCCGTTTATGATCTCACAGAATATCTATCACATCTCTTTCTGATCCTATGTCCAGATACCCCGCAATTGTGCCTGTTGCTTGACTGCTTGCACAGAGCATTATAAAGCCAAGATTACTGAAGCCGGAGGTTCCAAGAGATGTAATCTTCAGGCTTGATTATTTTGATATTAAGGAAGCCATCATGTCTGCTACCAGAAACTGTGACAGCATTGATATTGATGGAAGCAAATACAAATATTGGCAGACCTCTCCCAGCTAATGCTACAAAAGCACAGAGACTATAAAGAGATAACTGAATTCCTGCTGGAGCACAAAAGTCACCTAGGGCAGAAAATCTGCTACATGGATATTCCAACATGAGTTTGGAATATCCATGAGGCAGATCTTCTGCCCAAGGCGTCTTGGAGAACTCTTGATAGTAGATGAATGACTTCTTGGAACAACAGTGGTTGCCCATGTGTCACACAAGTTATAGCTATACAGTATATTATGTTTTAACGTTATTGTCTCATACTGTAGTGGTCAATTATAAGTCTGTTAAAAATGTTTAAGTTAGGTAAAGAAAAAAATCAGGATAAGTGGCATATAGATGTGTATTACAATTATACAGAGTTAGATCTAATATTCTGCTCTGAATATACAGTAGATATGCCTGCTGGATTTGTGCTAAAAGCAGCAAGAACTGCTTTATTCTTAATGGAAAGCCCCTATCTTCCTGTAAGAGGTTATCATATATTTCATAGATTAGTGCAAATATATGTAAAGTACATCAATGATAACTGTTATTATTATATAGGTGAGTCTTTCATGAGGTTCCGGGTGTGTTGGGGGTACTGGTGCAGCATTTTTGCTCCCCTCTTAAACATTTCACATTTTACTTGGCCCCCCATAATACGAATTCATGTATTGATTTTTTCTTGCCAGATGCAAGCCTACTATCTCAGCCTACCCAGGCCGAAATTTCCAGTTTCACGCTATAGTGATTAGTAGCAATTTCGGCCCATGTTATGATGAACTTTAAGATCCCTTTGCTAGCCCCCCAAAGCAATAACAGACAGTGGAGATTAAGCTAAATCACTTCTGTGAAACAGTGACCCAAATAGGACGACCTGAGGTCCTTTTTTTAGAGAAATTGATAATATATATATTTCAGGGGTGACTCCATTTTGTCTGCTGTATAACCATTTTATACTAACACTGCCATTATGCTTAGTCACACGATTTAACTAACATTTTTCCAACTACCCTTTTTCTGTATCTAATGTTGGCTGAGCTTCTGTGTTGAAATAGGAAGTATTGACCAAATAAGGCACAAACGGGAACTTATGTACGGTCTCAGCAATTTAATCTTGAATCATGTGATGTACGGGAGTTTCCAAATAAATGATTTAATATCTTGTTATGTCTAACATAAGCACAAAATAAGGGAAATAGAAATTGGCATATAGTCACCTTTGTTTTCGCTTGGCTATATAATCTGACTGAAATCGCCTAATAAACAGGAGAGATTTTTGACCACACATTGGTGTCAGACTCAATTATTTCTCCTCCGAACGTTCGATTACTTTTCCAGGGCTGTAACAGTGGGAAATCCTTCGAAGGTGTTCGATCCGATGTACTGGAGATGATCCCGACATATGCTGAGTCGAGGATTAATTATTAAGATTTGGTGTCAGAAGTGGGATAAGGCTCAACGGCTGGGTAAGTACAAGATATCAATTTTATCTGTATATTATCCTCCCGGTGTCCCTTATTTATAACCCTATTATATATTACCTCCGTACTGGACGAATTAGACTATATGGTTAATCGTTAAAACCACAGCCAAGGATATAAAGGGTGAATCCGGGCTGAGTCAAGGATATAAAGAGTGAATCCTGACTGAGTATAGTGCCAGGGTGAGTCCCTACTCATAGATATTTGTGTGAATATCAGGAAATACTCTTACAGCGACTGTGGAAACGTATACCCATTTTTGTGGGGAATATTGGTGTATTTTTATTGTATCTGTGCATGTATTTTTACATCTATAAGACATCTCTTTAGAGTGCATAAGGACACCGTAAATTTTACTGTGCTCTGCTTTATTGCATGAATATCTAAGACATTTTAGTACGCCATTTTATTTTCAAGAACTTGTATTGTGTGTAAGATGGGAGAGTCTAACAGTAAACGTGCCCATGGGAATTCTAAACAAGTAGCAGGTATAGAATCCTGTCTACTAAGCAGATGTTTAAGTCCCCGCTGTAAAACAAGGGGTTAAATTATAAAGTTCTGTCTGTATACTGGACTGTCTTTTGGGACCCTATATCAGTATATTTAGATAAGGTTATATTGCATTAAGATAAGTTTTTTTTATAAGCTAATTATGGGTAATAAAGTAAAATATTGTCTGGAAGTGAGCCTGACAAAAAAAAAATAAAGTACAAGATTAACAATAACAACAAGAAATGTGTTAAAACTGATAAGGAATGTGCTGCAGCCTGTGTCAAAATTGCATCTTTTAAGCGCTGCCAACTGAATATTTTTTTATATAACTCTCAAAATGCATATTTGCCCCCTGCCCCTATGCCATCGGGACAATTACAATTTCCATAGGTAGCCCCAATTTACCCCAGTGTCCCTGTTCTAAAAAAAACCCTGATCCCTTAACCTTTCCTCGGTCACAGGCTCTGAGGCAGTCTCCGATAAAGAAGTTCTTATGGCTTCATGGGGAACCCAAAGCAATAGGCTCCCTAGACCACTCCCCATTGATATGCCAGGCAGATCGGTACGGATGGGGAAGAGACGGACTCTAGGCAGGAATGAACCCCTGTCAGGGACCGTTCACGGGACAGGGAAAAGTTACAGGATGAATCAGAATCAGATACTGACACTGTGGCACAGTTTTATGCAGGTCTGTCAAACAACGCTAAAAAAAAAAAAAAAAAAAAGAGCAGGGAAGCTTAGAAAGCAAGGGAAAAGAAAGGACAGGAAGTGCTATGATTGTAAAGAGACAGGATATTTTGCCAGTAATTGCAAACCAGCCCCTAAGAAGAGAACCAGAGAATTTTTTTAGTAGAATATTCTTGTCTAAATTCAGACGGGTCTTTCCCGCCGGTATTGAGAATCTCAAGTATTGTAAATCTTAGTGGAAAATATGTTTTGTGTGTAAATTTAAGGTAGGAAAATTAGTTTTTCCCCAGAATGTTTTATTAAATTTTATAAATATGGTAAAAAGGTTGATTGAGTAATCCCTGTGTGCTTGTATAATCTGAGTGAATCCTAACTATGTGAAAGTTTTATGTGCATTGAATAATATGAATGTCGGTTTATTGTATATATACAATTTTATCTAGGTACTTGCAAGTGTTTCTGAAATAAGAACATAATTAATTGCTCATGTTAAGTTTAAATTTTAAAGGTGAGAAACACCCCCACTATAACGCAAACTAATCAATAATGGGAAAGGGAGAGTTTGACTGGTTATTGAGAGAAGGACAAATAATGGGCAAATGTGAGAAAAAGAAAAAAAAATTATAATTCAGCCCGGTCACTGGTATATTTTGAGGATTTATTCGTTCTGGCCAGACGATGATTTCTTAAAACCAGAAAGACATCCTTTTCCAACTTCTCTATTTCCATGTCAAGAGAGAGAGAGGGAGAGAGAGAATCAGAATAGCAGCCCAGACAGCCCCCCTTCTCCAGTTGAAAAAATGTGCGGAGATACATTTGAGACATGAAAGTTAACCGAAGCTCTGTAGCTACAAATTAGGTTTAACTGTTTTATTAATATAGTTTGCGGGCAGGATCAAACAATTTTGCATTGCGTTGTCTTGGTAATTTTTGTTGTATTATTTTTGTTTCTTTTATGTGTCACATTTTATTCTGTAATCAGGCCGTGTGAGGAGCTGCATTTTTAAGATGTCCCAAATTATATTGCAATGTAATTAACAGTTTTTTTTTTCTTATCTGTTTTGTTCCAAGGTTTTGGCAGGATGCCCAGAAAGTTATTTCAAGCTTGTTCCAATCCGGGAAAAAAAAAAAAAAAGTTTTTAAATCTGTGTCTATAATTTCTTATATTACAGGATGTTTCTGTCAGAAGACAATAGCTGATTATATTTATATTCAGTAGTGTTTTCAGGGTTTTTAATGCAAATTTTATACCCAAAGGATTCAGGTTAGTTTAGCTACAGATCAAGCAACAATAGTTAGTTATGTTTTGAATGCTGTTATCCTTTCTGTAATATTGTTCACATATAAAAAATTATGTGAACAAAGGAGGGGTATTATTGCTGTTTATCATATAGCTGTCTATGCCCAGAAGTTAGATGGTTTAGTGCCCGGGATGAACGAAATCTGAAATTATTATTATTTTATTTTTAAGAATAATGCTGAGTGCCTTTTAAGGTTGGCAGTGTGCTCGGCACTTTTCAAAGAAATTATATTACAAGTGATTAGTTTGGAGTTCTATACAGAATTATTTTAGCCATTTTTTCTTTTGGTTTGGCAATAGCTGAGGCACCAATTTTAATGAATTTAGATTGTAGCAAAGTCAAGACCACAGTGACTGTTTAGTAAAACAATTAGTAAGTATTGTATGCAACTAATATATTTTTGAGTCTCTCTAGGCACATGTCAAAGTTGAAAGTGCACCTACGAGAGATGGGTTAATGGTCAAGCATTTCCTACGCAAGAACGTTCTTCATCCCAGATGAAAAGGCGCTACTACTACTATTAAAAGTACTACTCATCACCATTACAGCAAATAAAATGGCAGAGGTCTCTTTTTGGATCCACGTTACGCATATGAAACTTATCCCAGCACCACCCACAGTTGCTTCAATCTGCACCGTATCCAAAGTGGAAAAGCCTAGAGACACAGCCAAAATTCCAGGCCTCAACATATGAACTTTGAACTTTTTAATAATCTTTTTTCTTTACAGGTTTTGTTATTTTAATTATAAATGTATAGTCTATTAGGTTTGTGTAAATAGTGTGCACACAAAGACGATAGGGTAGTAACAGATATATTTTGTTTAGTAATTGTTATTTTGTTTTTATTGATTTGTGTATAGCATATATGCACACCTTTTGTCACACAATGGAATCCTAGTAAACAAAGCCCATATTTTATATATAATGTAACCCAATGTACTATCTATATTCAATAGGTTGCACCCCAGGAAAATGAGTGTTATATTTAACCCCTTGAGAAAAAGACAATATGATATAAGACATTTGTAGAACCATCTATAAGAAATTGGTTACGAAGGGTGTAGAAATACGAGTTTGCCCTAGGGAAGTTATTGACTCTGTGATAGGAGGACAGGTAGAATATTACCCTGCAACTAGAATAGTTTATGTTATTTGGGGAAAATAGTCCAGTGTTTAAAGGTAGAGATGACGGATGGGATTTGTTGGGACTTGGTGGTTGGATTAGTTCTCTGGAAGCGAAGCTATTGGATGCTTTTGTGTGTGTGTCTGTCCTACTCATCACTCTCTATGTATGTGTCATATGCAGTAAACTTTGATCAAGAAGTGCGTTGCACCCCACCAACGCTATGCCTCTTTTCGGTGATGTCAGCAGTCCCCCAGAAGAAGAGACCGAGAAGAAATCAACTGTGCCGATATAATGGCCGAAAAAGAATGACAAGGCACAATTGGACAATCTCCTGGTCCAGCAGGACTATGCAATGGTTAACTGTTCTTTAAATAGACTGTCTCTAAAGAATAAGAGGGGACTAAGAAGATTGGATATGAGGCTATGAGGAAAGTGGGAGGTCACCCAGAGGCGTGTGTCAGCCACAAGGAAAGGATCATAAGTCAGCCATTTTTTACCATAGCAGTCATTTTGCTGTTTTGCCATTCTGAATAAATGCAGTATGAAAGATGCGTGCAAGATGGATATTTGTGCAATCGCTCCCGGTAGAAATTAGCCCCCACCAATTTTCACAAATTTTAGCCGCCATAATGTGCTAGTAGTTACAGAAGAGCAGTGTGAATAGTAATTTAGAAATTGGTAATAGGTTTTGTAGTAATAGTCAACTTGGTAAACAGAAAAGATATTATACCAGCCACACCGATATATATCTCTCTACAAACAAGAACTCCTGTGGCCATATATATATATATTTTTATTTTCTTCTGACCCCCAAAACCTGCACCACTAGTTCAGTACGACAAAGTATATCAAAAATATCAAAAACAATATAGTAGTTGTTAGGTTATGGACCCATGACAGAATGAGGGAAAGAGAATTGTTTTGGGACTGATAATTATCGTTTGCATATTTGTAATATTAGTTGTTGTTATTATTACATGCTGCAAGTTCATGTGTTCGGCTTTATGTAAACTTATGATGCCATCTGTTAAGTCAGTTAGCCACACGTATGCTTCACTGAACATTAACGCCCCTATTCCTGGTCCCGCAACCATAACCTACGACTCTAGAATACCATCCACTAGTGTCCCGATACCTTTAGTGGATTATCCTTTAGTGGATTATGATAATATGCAAATCCAGTACGAGACCCCCGAAGTGTAGGAGTTGTCATTTTGATGACAAAAGGAGGGACTGATAATATATATATTTCAGGGGTGACTCCATTTTGTCTGCTGTATAACCATTTTATACTAACACTGCCATTATGCTTAGTCACACGATTTAACTAACATTTTTCCAACTACCCTTTTTCTGTATCTAATGTTGGCTGAGCTTCTGTGTTGAAATAGGAAGTATTGACCAAATAAGGCACAAACGGGAACTTATGTACGGTCTCAGCAATTTAATCTTGAATCATGTGATGTACGGGTGTTTCCAAATAAATGATTTAATATCTTGTTAAGTCTAACATAAGCACAAAATAAGGGAAATAGAAATTGGCATATAGTCACCTTTGTTTTCGCTTGGCTATATAATCTGACTGAAATCGCCTAATAAACAGGAGAGATTTTTGACCACACATTGGTGTCAGACTCAATTATTTCTCCTCCGAACGTTCGATTACTTTTCCAGGGCTGTAACAGTGGGAAATCCTTCGAAGGTGTTCGATCCGATGTACTGGAGATGATCCCGACATATGCTGAGTCGAGGATTAATTATTAAGAGAAATGATACACCAAACCTCCCAAATTCAACTATTTGGGCCCGCATAAACCGTATATAAGAGGAACTTTTATAAAGATAGCCACACATAGGAAAAAAGCTTGTATAAAAAGAATTACAGACTTAGCAACAGAAATACCTAAGCTGGAGGTTAGATTTAACATAGGTATACAGTAGCTATGCTATAGGACATACTTGAAAACGAGAGGTAACTCTCAATGTATTACTTCCTGGTAAAATATTTTATAAATAAATAAATAAATAAATGCTGCTGTATAACATGTCACAAAGAATAGCATCAGAATAGGAAGAGGATTGCTTACTGACCGCAGACCTCTTCCCCCTCGTTCCCTAGATTGTGAGTCACACTTAATACTCGAAGCACGGTGCATTTAATGGTGACCCCCTTCATGCATGTGCCTATACACTACCGACACACTTTATTAAAGTGTGGCCGGTACCGCAAGCTGGGAGATTTCCCGGCTTGCTAGTGGCCGCCCCTCGGCGTGCCGCGCGTCATAGACGCGCGGTCACGCGTCTTCGGGAGCGTGCGCCCCCTGCACGCTCGTCCAGGGGCTCCCCGAGGGAGCCCTGGTGTCCCGCGATCGCGGGACAGCGGCAGGGGGTTCCGGGGGACCCGGCGGACCCGGCAGCGGTAGGGAGAGCGCCCCGATCGGAGGGCGCTCTTCCGCTGCTTCGGCGCGCGCCCGTCACTCTCGGGCGCGCGCCAGGCTACTGCTGCGGCCAAGAACGGGCAAATGCTCGAATAAACTTGGCCGCAGCAGTATTAGAAGACACATATACTGTATATGTTCTATGCAACACGCATGCACCTACATTAAAAGACACACGTGTGTAAACATATAGACAGTATACTTTAACAATCTTCTCGATTCTTAATATATAACATTCTCACAATTATGTTACAGTATGAAACTACAAGAGAGAGCAAGAAGAAGTTGTTGATTGAAGTCTAATAACTAATAATATTTTACATTTTTTACTATTAACTTCTTTTATTTATCAATATTTTAGAATTGTTTAATATTTTAAAGGTATTAACTGAATAAAACATTGTATCTAAAAAGCATTGTACTTTTTAGTAGACACATACATGTACATTATTATACTATTATACTACTGAGGATAAAAACATTGTTACGGCAAAACATTGTAAAAGCAATGGGCTGTTTCTTCTGTAATATTTACATGTATTGAGTGCTGACATTAGTGATGTGGGATTTGGCCACAGTACTGACACAAATTGCCAACACTATCGACTGCATACATGGACAAAGCAGCTCAACCTCCCCCACTGTAAAGGAAAACTGCGGCACTCCCTCAGATATAAAAAAAAAATAATCACAATCAAATAGTAAAAGTACTGACCCTTAAATGCTGCTGCTCAGTCATGGAGGATCTCCAAGATTCTCCAACCTCCCCCACTCCCTGATTATATTCTAGCAAATGAACACCCCCCACCCCCGCGAAATACCAGGGACTAAGGTCCAATCTGATTTTCTACAATCAATTGTTTCTTACCTTTCCCAGGTTAAAGATTCATCCTCCTCATATACAGTAACATCAGCATTAACTTTTGACCCACAATACAATGATTCTCATCAGTGATGATGCAAAGAAGTCCACGGTCTTCAGTTGTTTGCAGAGGAGATCCCAGTGAGTAGTTATTTCCTTTCTTTTCTTCCTATCTTCATCATTTTCTTCTTTCTTCTCCAACAGGTGCAAGAGATCTTTTTACGCTGGCTTCTTGGGGTTAAATGAGACATGACAGACCTTTAATAAGGTTCTGTGACGTTACATTTCACTCACAAATGGTACATCCACCAATCCGATTGGTGGATGTACCATTTGTACAAAGTGCAATGAGAGAGAGAGAGAGAGAGAGAGAGGGGGAGAGAGAGAGAGAGAGAGAGAGAGAGAGAGAGAGAGAGAGAGAGAGAATGTGTCTGTGTGTGTACCGTATGTCTGCGCGTGTATACAGTAAGTGGGTGTAGATGGGGAGAAGAGAAAGGGGAGGAGAGGGTAGAGGAGAAGAGAGATGTTGATTGATTATCTGGCGATGTCTTCCTGCAGTAGTGCTACAAATCTCTTTTGCATGTGCACATGTAGCGCCTCTGCGGTGACATCACCGAATCTCTTTGCAGCTCTGCAGTTTCTGGTATAATTGAGGCCTTACCCTTGAAATTACCAATTCACTACCAAAGACAACAACATACTGAAACAATAGGGGAAAATAGAACAACAAATGTAAACCTATAGATTTCATGAACTGTATCAACTTCAATGAACTGTATTGTAATTAGAGAATGTGAATATTATTGGCTTCTGCTAATTTGTACAGTTGCTGACCAACACAATCACACTTTATTTATTCTGTAAGTATACATACAGTAGGAAGGGGGAGAGGCTTAAAAACCTCTTTCTTTAAGAAGAAAATGAATACATTTGCAGATTGGTGGATACGGGGCTCAAGTTTGTTTATTTGTTTAAAATGGCGATCTGTTGATGGTGCTTACAGAAGAGATGAGAATACTTTTCATCTTTGCTCATAAACTTTAGTTAGTAATCTGTAGTACTCAATTGAATAATCCTGATGAAGGGACTTCCTGTAAATGTTGTGCTTTCTTTTTTGGGGTCAAATTTAAAAAAGAACACATTTCCTTGAGATCATATTTTTCTATTGAGTGTGGCAGCCTGCTAACTAAAGACTTAAAAAGAAAAGTGAAATAATGTAAGAACGTATGTGTAAATTAAAAAAAGTTGTGCTCTATATATGAAAATAAAAAAGCAGCAGTACTGCTTACCCACACCTACTCTTTTACTATTACACTTTAACCACTGTTCTGAACAGCAATTTAAAATAAAAACTTGTATTGTAGATAAATGATTTCATGTTGATAAGTACTGAAGCTTAAAAAAACAATTGGGTAATGTAGAAAAAAATCAACATTTCATGTATGGTGATCCTCTGTAAGTTTTTGATACATTAAGTTGTGTTTTTCACATGAATAATCAGCTGTAGGATGCTGGAAGTGTATAGAGATAATCACATCATCATATACTGGTGAATGTATTTCTCCAGTGCAAGGACTTTAACATAACATTTTTGCCCATACCACAGGAATGGGATTTCAAAATTACAATCACAAAGTCTAATTAATAAAGGTTTTGATTGTAAAGTTCACCTAATAGAAAGCTTATGATGAATAAGATCAATAGAAAAAAAACAATTGAAATGTCAAAAAAACCATGCTTTTAACAAGTTCAGGGCTGCAGGGGTTTACAACAGATAAGTAATGTGCTGCAAGCCTTTCCAGGGCTTAGAGATGTACTATTCTCTAAAGTAAAATAGTTAACTACATGCTATTTTATAGAATAAAACAGCAGGTGGTTAAAGTGCCAAATAGCCTAAACCAGTGTTTATCATTATTACATAGCTGCATTGGTTGTTGTCGAGTTTTTAAATATTCAGATAATTACAGTTGTCAGTGTAGTAAACTTTAATGAAGTAAAATTTATGAGGTAAATTAATCAAGCGTCAGTAAGGGTTATCACACCCATTTTTGCGTTAATTCCCATTGACTTGAAAGGGCGTAAAAACGTAACGGTTGCAATAATCCTTTCCTGCACTTGATGCAAATGCCCCCTATGTGTCATATTTACTAAGCATTGCTATTCTAGATAACAGCTATCGGTGCTGCAATACATTTGATGAGGATTTATTCACTTGAATGGTCCATACAGTGTCTTCAAGTGTCAGAAACTTTATCTTAAGAAAACCTAACAAATTAGCACTGCTTAGAAAATATGTCCCTTTTTAATAGTGCATGTATAATTTCATTTTTTTCTTTAAGATTGTTTGTCATTTTGAAGTGCCCACACTGCTGAAAAAAACAGCCATCTGTTGATCTGAAGATTCTTTTTCACATTTGGACAGCTTTCTCAACAGCATGAGAAGAAAACACATTTTTTAAGATGGAATTTTTCTTAAATGCTTTCTTTAATGTGACATTAGCTTTTATATCCAATTTTCTAAGTACTTTACAAATAGTAAATCCTTCTAAATCAATTTCTACATGTAGAGACATACTATAAAATAACTCATTAATTTTGATGAAGAAAGAATAATTAGCTTGTAATTATCTGTCAATTTCATATCTACTTCTGCTTCCCATTTATACATGAGTTGTTACTGTGTAAATGCCTGATCCTAAGTAGCTGTATTTCCACTTGGTAACCACTGCTGTGCAGAATGTAATGCTGTATTGCTCTTTTCAGTGCATTTGCAGCAGAAGTTTTTTGCACCTTCTGTGGGCTGCTTTCCTTTAAGGCAGCAATCCACACTGCTGTGTTTTTTTTTTAAATCTTCTTTAATCTCACTGAAACTGGGGAGTCCCCTGGAGCTGCTCTGTGGTCCTTAAGTGTCTGGGGACCCCCGGGTTCCTGAGTACTGTACTTGTCCTGGGTAAATATTCTGCCCTCAAAGCACAACATGGCCTCAAAGTATCTTGCCTCCGCATGCAACAGAAATCGAGGAGATCATCGGGAGATGACATAGCTGACTTTCTATTGCTGATGACTAAGAAAAACAGTATCAGGCTTCATTGCTGATGTAACAGATTTTCTGGCCTGTCTGACCCACCCAATCTCACATTGGCTCCTGTGGTCTAACCAGTCCCCATTACATGGTTGTGACTGGTGGTGCACCTGTTGGTAACAGGACTCCTGAGTCTCCCGCATGATGTTGTGTGGGGAATGTCAACCCAGACAGGCAGCTGAGTAAGTGTGCGTGAGTCCTACCTACATACAGTGCAGCGCCTCCACCTCATCAGGATCTCTGCGTCCGCAAGGAGATGGTTCTGATGAGGAACTCCTTCTTGGTGGTGCCTTCCGCTGTGGAGTAACTTCACACTCACACATTGGGGTTGTTGTGAACAAGGGCATCTTTTATTGTTGGTATAGGCAGACTGCGCCTCGCAGCTGTCAGCTCAGCCGCTCATCTCTCTGCTGCACTCCATCTGGAAGGTTCCTCCTTCTCCTAATGGAGTTGCTTTCCACCTCTCCCCTCAGGGAGATTCACCAGCTTGTCTCTCTTGAGCTGCCCAGACTCACAGCTATTGCATCAGCCTCTGCAACACTATTGCAGACCTCCACATGACTCTCCTGAACCGAGTCAAAACACCAACTGAACTGAACTCTAACTTTAGGCAGTTCTGTGTCTTATATCACCTCCAGAAAACAGACACCCTCTGTGTCACTAAGGGTGGACACAAAGCATGTTGTCACTTCCTTTGGGACATATGACACCTCACCAGGGTTTGAGGGCAAACCTCCATGATTGTTGCTGGCAATCCTGCATACTTCAGACCTTTATAAAATAATATGGTCAGGGGTGAAAAAAGTGTGTATAAAAATAAAAAATGTTTATTAATAAATATACTTTAAAAACGTGTGTGGTTGTTATACTTTCTATAATAAAAATAGACAAATAGTCTATATGTTCTACTCTGGTCACCCAGTGGATTGAGGTGGCAGAATTTGACTGGCGAAAATGGGCATGTGCATTAAATTATCCTCTCAATGGTGAAACGGTAATGTGATACAGGTCTGAAGGTAGTGGGATTGTGCTTTCCCTGTATATGCTTAATAGCTGTTAGTGAGATGAATTCCAAAATACCAAGGATAGAAGAGAGAGATCGGATTAGTAGAGCCTGTTTAATCTGTCTCTGTAACACAGCACATTCAGACTATATACCAGTTCAAGTAATTATAAATTAACTGTTTGCACAATGGTAGAAGGAGTTAAGGTTACTCCTCACATTGCCCATCGTGGTGATGTATTGAAAAATAAGAAAGTCTTACTGCATCTGCCTCATATATGTTCATTGGCACTGCGTACCTTGTAATGTGTTTAATAATTGTATCTGGTAATATATCCAGTACACAGGTAATGCCTATTGATAGGGTTATTCTATGGCACAGATATCAATGGATCTAAAGGGGCCAAATGCCACTATAATTCCTTCCTGTGTACCGCTCGTGATCCAAGTATACTGTATACTGAAGGGATCTTACTGCGCATGCGTCAACTAAGTTCCGTGACGCTAAGTCCCCGATCGTATACCCAATGTGTTGGAAAGGAGCGAGGTGAGTCAAACAAGTTATTCTATAGCACAGATATCGGAGGGTCTGAAGGGGCCAAGTGTCACTATGGTTCCTTCCTGTGCGCCGCTGGTGATCGGAACGTACTCTAAATTAAAGGTATCTGACTGCGCATACATCAATTGCGTTCCGTGACGCTGTATCACCGATCGTGTATCCAGTGTATTGGAAAAGAGCGGGGTGATTGAAACAAGTTACTAGATTGTAGATCTTGTGACTCTACACATCGAGCTGAAGAGCTATCTTGCCAAGAGTATTGTATAAGTACAAATCAATGTATCTGCTGATGGTATGGTGTTTTCCTGTAACCCTATTGCGTCATTATGCAATATATCTCGTTTTTGCTGCAACAGGACGGTTTGTCACTGTGAAAACCAAAGAAGTTTAGGCTCAAAGTGCAGTTTGAGAAGTGTTGGCTTACAGATACACTGATGTTATAGTCCTTGCTACCAAAACAGTATACTGTGAAGCAATAAAACCACATGGATTGTAAATGTATCGTGCAGCATGTGTTATATCTGTATAGAGGTGATATAACACCTCAAAAAACGGGACAGGTTTTCAGAGGTGACACAACACCTCAAAAAACGGGACAGGTTTTAGTCAATATAGTTAATTTGCAATCAGTGAATCCCAAATGCATATGGATATAGTAGCTCTGGTAAACTATAGCTCAAGTCATCATCAGATGTTGAATCACATTAAATGTTAGTGGTGATAATAGTGCATAGAGAGCAAAGAGTCTATGGCTGTGCCAAACACCTCTTTAAATGGGTGTATCAAGGTATGTTATTCTGGGTATGATTTCAAGTAGAAACTGTCGGCAAAAGATCCTGTGTTATATCTGTATAGAGGTGATATAACACCTCAAAAAACGGGACAGGTTTTCAGAGGTGACACAACACCTCAAAAAACGGAACAGGTTTTAGTCAATATAGTTCAATTGCAATCAGTGAATCCCAAATGCATATGGATATAGTAGCTCTGGTAAACTATAGCTCAAGTCATCATCAGATGTTGAATCACATTACATGTTAGTGGTGATAATAGTACATAGAGAGCAAAGAGTCTATGGCTGTGCCAAACACCTCTTTAAATGGGTGTATCAAGGTATGTTATTCTGGGTATGATTTCAAGTAGAAACTGTCGGCAAAAGACCCGACATGCAGCATGTTTCGTCGCTTCTTGCGACTTCTTCTGGGGTGGGCGTGTCAGCGTCCCTTGCGGCTCCTTTATACCCGGTGGTTTAGTGGTGGTGCATAGGTACTGCACCTAAAAAGTTTGCTGTCTTTGAACAAATCTGACCATAGTTAGAGCTGTTAAGTGTATACAATGCTCATTTATGTGAGTAATAGAACAAGAAGAATGCCTCTGTATTGTAACACAATGAACAGGTGGTATTAGAGGAAAGAGGTAAATACAAAACCTTCATTTAAGCCAGATGGATAATGGGTGTTTAATAGATATATCCATCTGGCTTCACACTGCAATAGCTTTTTGTCCCAATTGCCTCTGCGGACACTTGGGGGTATGTGGTCTATCCCTTGAAATATCAGTGTATGCATGTTACCTGCGTGGTTTTCTCTGACATGACGGGAAACAGGTGTGTCTAAGGAGTTTCTTACGGCTCCAATGTGTTCTAAAACACTTTTTTACATTCCCGTTTGGTTTTGCCAACATACTTCTTGCCACATGAGCAAGTGACAAGGTAGATGATTCCAGTGCTTTTGCAGTTTATGAATTGTTTAATGGTGAAGGTCTTGTTGTCCCCTGTGTTTGTAAAGTTGTGTATACAGCCATTTTTCTGTAAAAAACAAGAAAAGTAAAACATGGCTAAGTGTAAAAGGATTTCACAAATGACACCACTGCAAAGTGTGTATGTATATGAAGGAAAGCAAAAACTACTTTTTCTACTTTCATTTCCCAGAATTTTCGTGTTCCTGATATTACAGATGCAGAGTCTTGCATCTCTAATCTGCCGCAACACATGTGCTGGAGAAACATAGACAAAAAGTCAAGCGTTAACAGCAAAGTACTTGGCAGGGGGGACTTTCCAATCAGGATTAACACAGCAGGGGTCCCTGCTCCTGGATGGGACTCCCATATACATCAGTCTGTAAGAGATAGATAGAATCAGTCACTCTCTGCACATCTCCAAGGCTTTGGTACTGCTGCGTCCGGCGGCGCGTGCGGCCGCGTGCGCATTACTCACCATCACATTGTATCCTCCCGAGCAGGTCCCATTCCCCCCTCGCTGCATGGCTCACTACACACTGTGACGTGACAGCCGCCAGGGAATGCAAGAGAATTGAGATCCTGAGCGGCGACACATCACGTGGTGTGGCTGTGAGCCAATCAGCACCAGGTCTGGAGCTGTCAGAGCTTTGGGGGGGGGGGAGGGTGGGGAAGTGTGTGTGTGTGTATGGATGTGTGTGTATGGATGTATATATAAATATATATATATTGTGTGTTGTGTGTTTCTAATTATTTTCCCTTTTTGCTACCCTTCACCCCCCCTTCCCCCGATCCCCACGGCTGCTGCCCGCTTGGGCAGGGAAGTAGGAGCGGGGTCAGTTGGTTGTGTGGGCTCCCCCCCCCTCTGCCTCAGATCCTTGTGGATGCTGCCCAGGCGGGAGGTAAGCGCGGGGGGGGAAGCGGGGTTGACCCCATACATGCCCACTCCGGGCGGATTGAGCATGCGGGGGGAGAAGCTGGGGAGAGACTGGCGTGCACGCTGTCCCCCAGCCCACGATCCCCCCGGGGGAGCTGTAAAGGGGCCAGCTTGTGGGTGCGCGGGGCTCCCGCATGGTGCCGCCTCCCCCTCCTGCCCCCAGTTCCTCGTCAGTTGAAGGAGAGGTGTGGGCGGGTTTACGAACACGCGTTTCCTCCCCTAACCCCACGTCATGGCCGTGCCCCCCCCCGACTCGCTTTGGTCACACCCCCCCCGCGCCAGAAAAGGTCAGCTGCAGACCGCAGATTGCGGTGCAGTGACTTTCACGCGCCGCCTGTTTGCAGTGCGGGCGCGCTGTCTGAGGCAGAGTGGCCTTAGCTTAACAGGCAATTGTGCGGCTTTTATTGAAGCAGTATTGAAGCAGAGGGTCTCCATAGCTGAACCGCTTTCATTTCAGCACCGGGGACCCCCTGCTACCCGAGTTACAGGACCCATGCCCCTGGGGTGCCGGTACCTCCGCCATGTTTAAATTCTCCCACGTCACGGCCCACGTGACCTGGACATTTAACCATGCAGGGAGATACTGCCACCCCATACCGGGGTCTGTAACTCAGGAAGTAAGGGGTTCTCGAGAATGAAATTAATGCAGTTCAGCTCTGGGGACCCCCTGCTTCAATACTGTGTCATTAAAATAAAAGCTGCTTCATTACCCTAGCGGCTAGTCACTAGGGAAATTATAGGTTTAAATCAGATGACTTGGTTTATTGGGGGTAGAGGAGGTAGTTTGGTTTAATCCTTTCATTGCCTCATTTCATTGTGTATTGATGAAAGAACCTGGTTTAAATCTCCAACCTGGGTAAACAATATAGCCACCAAATATCTCGATACTGGAGGCAATATTACATTTTCCATAAAGGAACAAAAAGTAAAAAAAAAAAAAAAGAATCCAACATGAAGTTGTCTGACTCTCACTCGAAATGTAGAAAAGGGGTCATCAATCACAAACAAACCAAGAAGGTGAGTATTTAAAACATATAAAATATATCTGGGTGCAGGGTGTATTAACTGGTCACATTCTATAAGAAGCTCTCATATTAGTCTAAAGAAATCATTTCTCAAGGACCAATATAGCTACTGGAATTTTCAATTACTGTATATCTGATATTAGTAAAACTGTGCAGAGAAAAAGCAGCCTTGCATTTTCTCAAAGATTTGAATTTTAGCCTGGTCTGATTTTGGATGGCAGTGGCCATAACCAATATGATACAGTACATACAGTGGTGTGAAAAAGAAAGTACACCCTCTTTGATTTCTATGGTTTTACATACTGTATCAGGACATAATAACAATCAAAGTGGAGTGCTGCTATGTTGTATGTACAGTATGTATGTATGTATCTATGCATGTACAGTGCATACATACATACATACATACGGCATAGCAGCACTCCACTTAAATGAAAAAAAAACTGCCTGGGTGCTAGCCGCAATAATGTAGTTACAGTATACAGAAAAAAAGGAAACGCATGCACACCAGGGCTTTGTAAAAAAAAAATGCAATACTTTTTCATAGAACTGATCAATGTTTCGGCTCTCTAGAATAGCCTTTCTAAAGACAACAAAAACACAGTGAGGATACAGACCTTAAATACCCTTCCCCCAGCTCTGTGTACACCAGAAAAGGTGGGCTTAATGCTTGTTCACCTGCCACTCACCTCTACTGTGGTTGCTAGGCAACAGAGCCCAACAACAGAAGCGTGCTCAAGAGCATCCCTGATTACAGATAAGTGCTCAGAGTGTGTCACCAAGCAGAACACAAACATTTAAAAGCCTTTAAAAGCAGTACAACAAAGCACAAACAATACTTATGGGCATAAGGGAGAGCTAGCAATAAATATATTATATATATATATATATATAGGGGCCTGCGTAGCTGAGTAGCACTAAAACTATTAAGGGTCAACTTTGAATAAAGGGAATAAACTTATTTAATCCATAATGTACATTATGTATTGGGGATACATCTTATTAACAGAGTTGATAAGTGATACATACTATGCTAGCGAAATACTATAAGTGATTGAAGTAGCAGATTCGGGCAACAAGGCATGATAATGCTAAAAGAGGATGAAGACAACACTAATAGCTGAACACATAAATTGTTATAAACTGGTGCCATATAGAGAAAAGCCCGTTGTAAGTAAGATAAACAGTCCAAAATAAGTACAAAAAGTGCCACTCCAGCAATGTACAATACAGTCTGTTAGATAACAAAATAGTTCAGCATGGTGATCAAAAAGGCAAATAAACTCTATGGTGTTGCAGCCTAGCAGGGACCAAACATACTGTAGTGCAAGGTATACTGTATATAGTTTCATACAGTTCTGCTCCTCAAATAAACATTCTCGTTAGGAAGAAAAGCATTACATGGTATATGCAGAAACATTACTAAAGAGGTATGTTGTCATTCATTTGAACAAGACAAAAAGCACCCTGGCTAAAAAAAGGTTATTGTAAGAGATGAGTGCAGAGGTGAATATATGAGACAGTTTTAGTAAAAATAAATGTAGGCTCTTATTTAGTCAAAATGCAATAAACAAAAACGCAAGCTTTTTCTCATCCCAGATGCCGCAAAAACAGAGTAGCAAATTTTTTTTTAGGGCTTTCTTACTTTAGGTCAAAGTTCAGTTCCATAGCGTATTGAAGTCCATATAGACATGTAAAGAAAGAGAATGCAAGTCTGAAAGAAGAACATTCAGATTTTTCTGACCAGGCTAATGAAGGAAAGGAGAAGCTTCACCAAGCGGAAAAAGTTACGGAACAATTGTCCCAGGAGAATTTAGAAGTACAGGCAGCACTGCAGAATGCAGAGAGAATGCTGGGAAAAGAATGCCTCTGCCTGGAGCAGCATACACAAGCAGAGCATGTACTGCAAAGCCAGCTGCAAGAACTGCGTGCGCATCTACAGGAGGCTAAGGAGAAGCAGTGGGTCCTGCAGGAAGAAAGTATCCAAGCTGCTAACAAAGTAAAGGTTCTGCAAGAGCGTCTGAATACCCAGTGTGTCTCCGCAGAACAGCATGAGCAGCTGAAGGTCACGTTGAGCATCACAAGAGCATCACTAGAGGCAGAGCTTAGAGGCCAGGTGACTCTGTATGAGAAGGAGAACGAGAAGGTCCAGAAACTAGAGCAAGAGATGGAGAAGCAGAGAGGCTGCTCCATCCCCAAAAATCAGTACACTCAGGAGATTGAGGCGTGGCAGACAGATGTAGCAGCGATCCTAGTGACAAAAACTGCAGAACTCCAAAATATGAAGGAGGCTCTGATGCAAACCCAGAGCAAGCATCGGGAAGGGGTGAAGGCCCTGAGAGGGGACTTGCAGGATCAAATTGAAGAACTGCAGACACAGATTGCTGAGCGCAAGAAACAGCTCGCCGAGAGGGAGGAGGTGTCCATCCATAAGGTGGCCTGCCTGACATTGCGCTATGAAACCGAGATGGCCGATAACTGCAAGCTGCTGGATCACATGGCCAATGAGAGGGTCCAGCTGCAGCTGGAACTGAATAAGGTCTGGAAGGAGCACCAACAGCTGCAGGTGAAGAAAAGAGAAAAGGAAATAGAGTTAAACCTTGCTCTGAATCAGCTCGCAGATGTGGAATCGCGACTGAACTAGTAGCTGCACTGAACGGAAAAAGAAATAGAGAAGGACAGCTTCAAGACATGAGGAAGGACCTGGAGTCTGTGCTTACTGGCTGCAAGATGGCAGAGAAACAAAAATATGACCTGGGTCAGGAGCTCGAGGCTCTGAAGACTGAGCGGGGCGCTACATTGGACTCTACTGCTGCCCAGCAGGAAGTTCCTCAGATGAAATTGGAGAAAAAGGTTACAAACCTAAGACAGACACTTGGGTCAAAGAAGCAGTACATAGAAAAGATAGAGGTAGGGTTAAGACAAATGGAAAATATGCGGAACAGTAATGCACAAGTGTCTCCACTACAAGAAAAGGTTTTGGCCCAGGCCAAGCGTCTGTATCCTACAGAAACTAATGCCCTTGAAGACAGGGGTACAGTGAGAGCTGGGGACACTGCTCAACTACAAAATGAGATTACAAAGTTTGAACATCTGAGCAAGTGAAGCGTGACTGCAGTGCCCATGGAACCCAAAGTGGATTCCTTGCCATGAGAGCAGCCGCTGTGAAGAGACATTTCAGTAAGAGGAGCATAGAAGGTTCAAATATTGGAAAGCAGATTCGACAAAGGGCAATGCTGTGCTTGAATAGTTCCAGATCTCCCCACTCTGGACCACAGTGTGGAGCCAAGGAGAATCTGGTCCAGGTGTCTTGTCAGAGGCTGACGAAACAGTCCAATCATGTGCAGCGTGCAACAGGTGTTAAAATGAAGTCTGAGGATGTAATGGACTAGAAGTCGAGAAAAAAAAATGTGTGGGAACTAACAGATTAGGTTACACATGCGGACTATGTCACGGACAGTTTAGCATTATAACATTATTCGCTAGTGCAATTATATTGTATATTATGTCTCTAGAGTATGCAGTGCATTCATATTGCAATATTGTATTTTCTCTTCTTTGTAAATATAGGTAAGACCCCAAATTAGTATACAGGGTTGATGGCCCTTAATTATATAACAAGATTTGTATCTTCTAAAGTATTGGTAGCTAACAGTATAGTACAAAATGTTAGGCAGTGACCTTTTTGTAAAATATACCCATGGTCGCTCACCACAGAAGGTATACGCTGGGGGGAGAGGATATGTGCCACAGTCGCAGGATAGTGGGCAGCTTTTTGTCTGATTTATAGAAGAAAGTGCAGACTTAGTTTGGATGATCCGCTCCACAGATTCTCAGTCGCTAAGGTTGGTGGATAGGAAATCCATACAAAACTACAATGGTTTTGATTTCCCTCACCTGCTCTCCTAATTAAGGAACAGGAATATATTGCAGTGAAGTTTGCTGCTCCAGTCTCTCTCTTAGAGTCTGGAGGCTGGGAGGAAAACTGCTGCTCCCCAGTATCCAGTTCAGGATAGACAACCCCCCAACGTGTTGCAGCATCTGAGGATCTAATGCAGAAGGAGCTGCTCAGTGAGTAAATACACTGACTGGCACTGAGTTTGGAGCAGGGGAACCTTGTGACCTTGGGCAAGCCACTTTATCTACCTGTGCCTCAGGCACCAAACAAACATAGATTGTAAGCTCTACGGGGCAAGGACTATGTCTGCAAAATGTCTCTGTAAAGCGCTACGTAAAACTAGGAGCACCATACAAGAACAAACAATTATTATTAAATTATTATTAGAATGGAATGCTGTTCTCATTTCACAATTAAGGGCTCAATGTTATTATACCTGTGTGTTATTTAAAGTTTGTAACTGGCTTAGCCAGCCAATATTGCATATAGGGATATGAGTTAGACTCCTTACTGGAGTAGGTGTTTCCTTTTATGATTTATGTTGTTCTTAAAGTGACGGTGTTTAAAATGTTTAGTGTCACTCATGGAGAAATAAACCGCTGAAGGTTGAGGGCAGAGTGCCCCTTGTGTGTAGACACATGTTTGTTCCCCTTTTCTACAAATTAAACCCTAGAAGACTGTGTCGCGAAGAGCCTGGGCAAACTGTAGCGCTACATAAGGGGAGCTATTTGCCACACTACACATGAAAATATTATTATACCATGACGCCAGTACAGTCCATTATTATACAGTATCTTCTGATTTTTGGGGGGTTGGAGGAGACAAATCATGCATGGCATGGGTTACAGCACTTTACGTTAGGACTAGAGGTTTACATTAGGTTTTTGGGGGCTTGGGGGAAAGGACTTGTCATGCATGGATTTGAGCATTGGTTCTTACCTGGCAGTATTTCTGGGAGAGTTTCCTGCACCAAAGGGGGGGGGGGGATTTCCTGCACGTTTTCTTTGTCCAGCTCCAGACATGCATATGCAAAACAGAAATAGAAAAAAATGAGTATACCATGAAGGCAGTACAGTCCATTATTTTACAGTATCTTCTGCCTTTTGTAGGGTTGGAGGAGAGAAACATGCATGGCATGGAGTACAGCACTTTACATAAGGACTAGAGGTTTACATTAATTTTTGGGGGTTTGGGGGGAAGGGACATGGCATGCATGGATTTGTTCACTGTTTCTTACTTGGCAGTATTGCCGGGAGAGTTTCCTGCACCAAGGAGGGTTATTTCCTGCACGTTGCCTTTGGCCAGCTCCAGACATGCAAAATAGAAAAAAAGCATTAAACAATGAAATAATTTAAAACAATCAACTGTCTTTTTTTTAGATTAAAAACATTGGTGGTACGTCTATATTTTAAAATAAATTTATAACTAGTAGTCATCAAACAAGTCGATGAACCTCCAGGGAAGAGCCCTTGTATGCCTCAAAAGGCCATTGCTGCTGTCTCTCACAGTTCTCACAAGAAGACTGGTATTATTAAAATAGAGCTTCACTTCTTCCATAATTGTTCTCCTTAAATTTGCAGGAAGACCCATCTTGTTTTTATTGCTTTCATAAATGGCATTTTTGGTCCACTCGCTGTACAGCTCAAAACTGACGTGGTGCTTAAAGATGAACTGAGCATATCTTTGAGGTAGACCACCACATCTGATCTTGTATTTCTCCCAGACACTCTGGGGCAGGTCTCTCAACATGATGTCTGGGAGATGTACAATCCTGGGTGCTGGAGTAGGTGTGCTTCAGACAGAAGGCGGGGGTAGGTGGTCTGGGAGGATGCTTTCCTGCTGTCATGGCCTTACCAGGGTTGTTATCACTTTCAACAGTAGGGTATACTGTATGTGTAACCTGGAGATGGAGCGGGTGAGATTGTGGGGTCCCGTGGTGTGCTTGGTTTTGGAAGCATGAAGGTCAACTCCAGGGATTGAAAAGGTGCATGGGGAGGGGGGAGGGGTATGTGTTTCCTCCATGGGGGAATAAGGTACCTCCAGGTCACCCCCCCTGTGTCGGACATACAGGGGCAGGGACTCCAAGCAAAGAATAGAGCCCTGTGATGTTCCTCTCAATCTTGTCCAGATGAACATCCATGCACCCATCCAAATTCTCCATGGTCTCCAAAAGATGATCCATCTTGGCCTCCATTCCATTCTGTCCCTGTATTGCTCTGTTAGGTTGTCATAGATTTCGATACCACTAAAAACATCCAGCATGCAAACGACGGAGCTGGATCTGATGCAAGCAGTTCTGGTGTCATCCGAATGAACATCTGTGTGGCTGGGTGCTGGAGTAGGTGAGCTTGGGGCTTCGGGTGAACATTGGCGTGGATGGGTGCTGGAAGAGGTAGCTGGGGGTTTCCGGACGAGCACCGGTGGACAAAGGGTCAGAGCGGCTGGATGTTTTGGAATCGGTGGCAGTTGGTAATGGCCGTGAAATGTCCAGGATGTCCGATTTGACTTCGGTGAGTGAAGGGGCACTTCTGTGGACCATCCAAACAACTTGATCATGGCAGATATTGGTCATTTTATTCTTCATATACAAAGGGCCAGGCGTCTTTGCTTTGGGAGCCTTTGGAACCTTTTCTTTAGGCACCTTTGGCTTGGAAACCGCTTCTGACTTTCGCTTTCTTGTGACTGGCACAGCAGAAGACAGCAGGTTGCTGCATCCATAGAATCAGGGTTCATACATGGAAGCAGATTGAAGAATTCACAATACTGTATCTGGACAAAAGCTTGTTCAGATAGAGATCAGCGTGTAGGATGCTATGCAATTTGTGTCACATTTAATGCACTGTGACAATTTTGAATTTGTTGGTGGGCCTGGACATGAGCTGTAGGTGTTAAAAGTGGGCGTATACTTTACAGTACCTCTCGAGCTCCATTATAAATATACCATCACTTCTGTTGATTCAATGCATATTGAATATACATCGAATACACATCGAATAAACATTCCTCTGTGCTTGATTTATTTTCTAAAGCAGCGATGCTGAGGAAAATTATTTCAAAAGATCTAAGCATGAAAATACAGGACATGTACAAGAGAGGACACAGAATTTTACAGATCAAACGGTGGTTACTTACTTTGGGCTTTGATTTAGCACAAATCACTGTCAGCTATCATGACCATTGTCAGACTAAAAGTGTAAAGCGGAGTCCCCCAGTCATAACAGAGAAAGTATTTTTGATTCTTTTTGTAGTTACTGTATTTCTCTGAAAGCTTCTTGAATATCAAATTGTTTATTTTGTTTACTTGTTTTCTTTGCAATTCTTTTACAGCCAAAAAAATACTGTACTAATTTTAAAAGAAAATATGAAATGTTTTTTTTTCTCTTTCTGCTTTTATTACTCTAAAAGCTTCTTGCTTATCAAAATGCATTTTTTTTGTTTACTTGTTTTCTTTGCAATTCTTTTAGTCCCAGAAAATAACTGTACTAATTTTAGAAGTATAATTTTAAATATATGTCCTATATTTGTTTTTTAATTATTTTTGGGCCTAACAAATTGTTTTCTTTTCCTTTAAACTGTAGGATGGTAAAGCGTCTGGTGTATGAAATCAGCTAGGTTAATGATGAGAACTGTGCAGCAAACGTCAAGACTGTTCTAGAGAACAGTCACAATATCACAGCATCTGAGACCAGCATCAGGGGGATGAGACACCAATTGGAATGGACATATGGACATGTCAAGTAAGCGTCTTACTGTAATAAAATATAGTATAATGCAATAGTATGCAGAGTGACAGAACAGCATTGATACTGTAATTACTGTGCTGTAGTTACTGTATGACAGTGCAGGTACTGTAACGTGTTGTACAATACTGTACTTTAGGTAAAAGTGTGGTTTTACTGTACCTGTAAAATTCTTCCTTGTCATTACAAAGCATATCCTATGATAAGGGAGGTCAACAATACCGCCTCTACTGGCTATATTCTTGCGAGCAGGATCAACTTGGTTAAGACACCACCGGAGTAAGTGCTCCAGTGTACAGTAACTGTTTCTCATTGTTGAAACTGTTTTTATCTGTTCAACTAATTCGCCATTTTTTCCAGCTCCCATTCCATATCACCAGATTTGAACACCATAGAACTGGTGTGGCATGCGCTGTAGGATCATATACGAAAAGTTGTGAAACCGTCCAACAAGGACAAATTAATAAAAGGAATAAAGAGTTTCTGGAACGATATACTGTACAAAAACAACTACATAAACAATATTAGCGGCATTTGCCCATTGCGCATTCTTTTAGAGCATCATTGGAATGCCACTGGCATGTAGTAAGGTACTGTAGTGTACTGTAGTAAGGTAAGTACAGGTACAGTAAGTGTATACAGGTAAGTATGTTACTGACAATAACCTGTTTAAATATTATCCTTATATTAAAGGTAATTGAACATTAACCATTTTATGTCTGCGCTTACTCTCCACTTTCTATATATTATATACAGTATGTACAGGATTTGTATTAGACATGTTTGTATTACCTATTATTTATAATAATTCAATGCAGGTACGTTAAGTTATAGTTTATTCATTTTGTGTGGTTTTCAATAGTGTTAAAGAGTCAAGGCCTTAAATTCACTAATCCTGCAGTCATTGTTTTTTCACAGGAGATGCAGCACTACTGGAACGGGGTGGGGGGGGGAGGGCGGGGAATGTCCAAGTGTATTGTATTGTGTGCATAATAACAGTCAATTGTTTGTTCTAATCCGCCTTTCTCTCAATGACAAATTAAATCCACGGTCATTTGCACCGGGTGAGGTGACTCAGCTAAATCCAATGGAATTAAAAACACCAACAGTCAAAGCCTGAAACATTATGGTACAGTATTTGTGTGTGATTGTCCTATTGTGAGGGTGGTGGGGGGTGGGGGGAGGTGCAACTAAATTAGTCCGTCTTGGTCTAATGCTGTGATGAGAGTGCAGGATTACAGTAGAAAGAAATCATTTGAACTGTTTTAAAATATAATAAAAGTTTTCACTTCTTTGAGACCATATTTGTGTGTGTGTGATATTTCCATAAACAGTATGAAAAGCAGACCAAGCCTACCCAAAGTTGAAGGTTTTGAATGGTATCCCCCGCACCCCCAAAAAAATGAGTATGCCACCTTATAGAGAAATTATAAGGTAGTCAATCTATTAATGTAAATTTATTAAACCCTTCGAGGAAAAAAGGGACACAAAAGATATGCCTTTTTTTCTGATTTGAAATTAACACTGGCAATGAAGTCATTCTAGACAATTCACAATGCAGGACTTATCAGCCATGCGCTTGAGTGTGAAACCAAGCAAATTAATTTCTTAACCAAGAACCAAAGGATCAAACATAATGTGTCTTTCTTTTTTAAGGTCCCATGGCGTGGGGGAGGTGTTGATAACATGTTGAATGCCTTTTGCTTGGCTTTGTGAGGGTGGTGGGGGGGAGGAGAAGGTGCAACTAAATTAGACCATCTTTGTCAAAGGCTGTGATGAGCGTCAGGATTACAGTAGAAAGAATTCATTTGAGACCTTGAGACCATGGGGCTCATGCAGAGAGCATAGATAAGGAAATAGCGCCATCTTCTGGCGAAAAAACTAGCCAGAAATCCTTAAACTCGGGAGAAAACGGCGCGATTTTTAAAAGTGCTCTGAAAATTTTTCAGAGCTGTAAAACTCGCCAAACTCGTGGCGAGAACCTGAAACTCGCCATGCTAATATAGCGTTGTATTCCAGAAGCTCCGAATCGCTGGAACATGCCAATATGTGCAATAGTATGGCGAGTTTCAAATAGCCAGGAAAAGTTGGCAATTTGCAGTTTTTTGTGGAAATGAGTTAACGACGTTCCCTGCATAACACCTTCACTAACGGCAAATCTGTGGCTATTTTACAGCCATTTTAACCTTTTTTAACGTTCCTCTCTGCATAAGCCCCCATGTTGGTGTGTGTGTAATATTTCAATAAACATTATGAAAAGCAGACCAAGCCTACCAAAAGTTGAAGGTATTCAATAGAATTACCCCCCACGCCCACCCCCCCCCCCCCCTCCCCTCCTCATAGATTTTTTTTTTAAATTTTATCTTTGGAGTTTCTTACCCGAATTAATTTCACATGCAAAGTCTAATTGTACTGCAAAATGCAACATCATTGATAAAATAAAAATTTTGATTGTAACAATGTAGAAATGTATTATATCTGAAAACAGTGCATCACATAAGGTTTTGTGTAAAGCTCACAATTATTCTCTCCTTCTTAAGAAAAATAAATGTTACTTTAACTTAAAAAAATTTGTGTTGGATTTTTTAGTCCAATTCACAATGTTCATGCATGTGAAACCAGGAAATGGAAATGTCTCTACCAGCAGCTAAATCATGAAACTGTACTGTATTATTTCAGTTGTCCAAAATAATTGTGTGGCAACGTTTTAAAAGTGTGCAGCTTGTAATACTGACTGTATAAAAGTTAAAAAGGCAACGTTTAAAAAAAAGCGATATTAGAGTTCAATCCAACTTCATACTTTTCATTTGATGCTAGATTTCAAAGTTTCTTTCTTGAAAAAAAATGTTATGCTATAAGTTCCGTTAGTGCACATGCGTCAAGTCATGCTCTAGTGCACATGTGTACAAGCATTGATATGGCAGGCATACAGTACACTACTGTAGTGTCATTGGGAACTAAAGTTAATACTGTATAGTACATTATATTTACCTTCATTTTAAACTTTTCCAACCGGGTGGAGATGAGCCAATGTCAGAGGTGTATTGTACGTACAAGCTGAGGTCACTCATGTAGTCTGCATTATAGTTGAAAGGTGTCTGCTTAAGCTGGTAATCAGGCGGGGCCAGGTAGCAAGGATTGCGGTTCACCAGGTTTTCAGTGATGGTCGGTCAGTTATTGCAATAGTATTGGTAAGCCGGTGTTAGTACATTGCAGGGTAGGGAAGTACTAATCTTAAATGGATTAAACCCGACCTTTCTCCTTTTGAAGCCGTCATGAGCAAACATACCAGTAAAAGCTGGGAGCACAGACCAATATAATTGGGTACATCCCAGAGGAGGAGATAATCGAAAATAGCAATCTTCATTAAAGTTTGCCATATCCAATGCTTCCACCCACGCTGGTTCAGTGAAAATTTAAAGAAATCATATTTTTCAATGATATAGCCATATATCTCTGCTAAAGTCGCCTTCTTATTTGTTCCAGCATTAATTGCAGAAAATTTTAAAAATGTGTAACTACAGTTCGGCTTACTATAAGGACTTGACATGATGTTCAGCGTATGTCTATTCAGCAATTGTGCAGGCATAGCAATTGAAATATTCCAAAAAACTACAGGATTCAAAGGGTGAAGACTTCTAACGGTAAGATACATATTGAATGTATATAAATGTCTTTTTTCAGGTATTTTTATTGTATTTATTTATTTTTATGTTTTTCATTGCCCATTGACTTCCAATGTATTAATCTATGCCCCTTTAGGGTACAGATAAATATAGTGATAGGAAATGCTTATTTTGGCAAATACTTGTTTTGTATTGACTGGTATTTTTTCTATTTCTGTTTATTGTTTTGAATTTGGATGGCTTGTTTTCAATACATTTTAGGATTGGTTAGCATTTAAATTAATTAATTGTTTTGTTGACTAGTGCTTTTATTTATTTATTTGATTGATTGGCTAGTGGTTTTATTTCTTGAATAGTTTGCTCGAATAGGTGTTTATTTAATTAGATTGTTATGTTTTAGAATAACATCATTTGAATTATTTTGCTATTTTGGTGATAGATACATTTAGTAATACGTACTTTTAGGCTATTTAGTTCTTTTATTGTTGGTGTGTTGTGTATTTATTTAATTGTGTGTTTTTGGACATAATGGACTTAATGATTTTTATTAGGTTGACCATTGAGTGCTATAGTGGCTTATCCTGCGCATATTAAATGTGTATGATGTGCCAATCAATGGGTGGGTATAGTGGGACCGGGGTGGGTTGTTAGGTCTTCCGGGTGGGTAGTGGGGGAGGGTGGGTTAGCCCTGTAATTACTATAGTGGCTATTAACTGCTAAGGTAATTACATATAGTTACATAGTTACATAGTAGATGAGGTTGAAAATAGACATACAGTGGCGGCCGCCTTTATCCTTATGCGGCCGATTCGGC
Source organism: Ascaphus truei (assembly GCF_040206685.1). NCBI lineage: Eukaryota > Metazoa > Chordata > Amphibia > Anura > Ascaphidae > Ascaphus > Ascaphus truei. The sequence goes on along the minus strand of NC_134485.1, from coordinate 264,895,668 downwards.
GCAACTTTGATAACCGCGGGCAGATGCGTTTTGTTTTTTTTCCGTAATATTTTTTTTACTGAATATTTTCTGATATTTTCGCGCTCGTTTAGGGGTCTATGCACTGAGCAGGGGAATCAGGAAAAAAATCAGGCCTTTTTCGTGCCTGGGATTGATGCTGGAGGTCTCCGGAGCTGATACTAATTAATAGCAGCACCGGAGCCCCCCTGCATGTATCCGTGGCAGGAAAAATGCTTTTAAAAGGCCACTTCATTACCTTAGCGGCTAACCGCTAAGGTAATGAAGGGGTTAACCAGCTGTGCCAGGTTTATTGTGGGTAGCGGGGGTGGGTGAAGGGGGTATTTGGCCCTTGGTTGCTGTTTAGGGCTTTCGGGGGGGTTGCGGGTGGACTTAACCCATTTATTGCCTTAGCGGTTAATACCGCTACGGTGAAGAAGGGCTTAAGCCCTCCCGCTACCCATCCGCAAGCCCTAAACAACCACCGTTGGGGCTAATACCCCCTTCACCCACCCCCGTTACCCACAATAAAAAAAATACACATACAAAAACTCCACACTACATATATAAATAAATATATATATATAAATAAATAAATGTATATATATATATATATATATATATATATATATATATATATGGACAAACAGAACAAAAAAGCAGCGCCTAGTGAGGTATAACTATGTGAGTGTGTTATATACAATTAATATTGTGTATTAAAGATTTATGTGTTGCTAAGTGCCTATCCTAGTGGGCAAGTGTGAATCATATATAAAGTGTACAGAATATATATATAATAAATAGTGATATGTGGCACCCAATACAATACAATGATGCAATATAGAACAAATAATAAAAAATATAATAAAAAGAAAAAGAAAAAGATATATATAAAAAATAAAACAATGAAAAATATATAAAAAGAGGGTGAAAACCAGTCCTCAAAATGAATGACCAATGGTGAAAAATAAAAATAAAAATAGGTGTTGGGGGTCTCCGGCTGCTCTCAGAGAATTAACCACATCCGAATGGAATCTGCAGAAAAGAGAGAGGAGAGAGCGCACGCCCCATAGTGTAAAACCATAAATTTATTGTGGGGGAGGGGAAGGGGGGGTAAAAAATGCACTCACAAGAGTACAAGTATTAAAAGCATATTGTGATTATAATCACCATCATCCGGTAACTTCAACTGGTGCTGTGGAAGACCCTCGGTCCCGAGATTATATGAACCACGCTGTTTGCAAGATTTCCTGGGCAGTTGGATAATAAGGAAACGATTTCCAAAGATCCCAGGAGAAAGCTGCCTTGCTTGTAGTTCTCTGTGGTATCCGGCGCTCGAATCAATTCCTGCTGCGCTCCGTGATGACGTAATGTCCGTGCGTCGACGTGATGACGCTCCCTGACGCGTTTCGTCACACACGGGTGACTTTTTCAAAGGGTTGTGGTACAGAGTAGAATGTCCACATATATATACCCTAATGGATAGTTAATAATCCCTACAAGCAGCTGAGTATAATCGTAGGAGTAATTAGAGCCTGAGTGGCTTTCAAAAGGTGAATAAAGATATTGTAATGAGAGAGACACACACATAAATTAGTGCTATAGAAACTAATGAATTCTATCTACACTCTAAAGAGCATGTGAAACAGATTATGCAATGGATTCAATCCTCAGTGGACATACCAATACAAACAATATAAAGATATTATAGTTTTCAATTAATACCCATATATCATGAATGATTTAGAGCTACAATGAATATTACTAAATATGGAATTCGATATAAATGACAAGTATTTTCCTAAATTAATTAGTACCAATTGATATTGGGCAAAATATAACAAACAACGAATTTATCCTAGAATATCATTTGTAACTTAGAACATGCCCCGAATGAAATTAAACATGAATTTCTTATAAGTAAGGCTTATATGCCTATAAGCATCCATAGATACAATTGATACAATACACACTAAATTCCCTACAGGTTATTAAAAAAAAAAATATATATATATATATATATGCACATGGTTGCTATAGGTATAGAGATCGAGGAAAAAGACAACAACAACAACAAATATGTTTGTAAAGGAATTGGGTAATACATGAATATATCTATATATGGATTATCTCCCATTCAGACATAATATATGGTCTGGAATATGAATGTGGTTATATTAGGTTGATGATTGTAAACCTATGGGTCCTATGTACTATTATAGTTGAATGAAATTATTTATTTTATTTTATTGATATATCTATTTATTAGTTTTTATCATTAAATAATTACATTTAAGATTAATGTTAATGATAAGGACCCGAACGTGTACAAATTTGTACATTATTTATAATATCAAATGTTGTGAAAAGGGTAATATAATAAACCACTATATAGGATGAATAGTCTCAAGGAACCCAATTGTATAGTTTACATGAAATGCAACATAAACACATATACACATATATATATATGCATACATATATATATATGTGCATACCATATAACTAAATAATTGAATATTTGGATAAATGACCAATACTTAAAGAACAAGGATGGATCTAGGTGAGATCCAGACAAAAAGATGGCAGAGGATACAGAGGAGGCAGTAGAGCAAGGAGGGGTGCCCGCGGGAAGGACTAGACCAATGTACTGACATCTAAGCATTCATTTAATCCACCAGGAGTCAGGGTACCCAGCTGATGGATCCAGAATGTTTCTCGCCTGCAGAGGGTCTTGAATCGGTCACCCCCCAAAGCACATGGAGAAATGGATTCAAGTCCCATGATAGTCATGGATTTAGGATCCTGACCATGGTGTAATTTGAAATGTCGTGAGACGCTATGTGAATTTAAGCCTTTAATCACATTTCTCCTGTGCTCTAGGAAGCGAGTACCAAGTGACCTAGTGGTGCAGCCTACATATTGTTGACCGCATCCACACTGTATCAAGTATACAATATACGTACTAAGACAATTAATTGAGGTGGTAATTGAATGTATTGTTCCTCTGCTGGCAGAACAGAACTGGGATTTTTTGAGAAGATGATTCACTCCTAGCTACGCCAATCTCTTCCTGGGGCACTGGGAGGAGATTTCCGTGTGGCAAAATACCAACCTTGGAGCGGGTCTCGTATACTATGGCCGTTTCATAGATGATATCATTCTCATCTGGGATGGTGAAGAGTCTGCTCTATCTGTTTTTTTGAGTTCCTTCAGCGATAATCAATTTGGACTTAAATTTACCTTTGAAATCCATGCAGTATCCACTGTATTTCTTGATCTGGTTCTTACAGCAGACACGGACTCCAATATTACCACTACCACGCACTTCAAGTCCGTGTCTGTTAATAGTTATGTTCATGCGTCCAGCAATCACCACAAACAATGGCTCGACAATGTCCCTCTGGGCCAGTTTCACAGGTTACGTAGGAACTATACCAGAGATACAGATTTTGCCAGCCAGTCCAAACTACTTGGTGAAAAATTCATATCTAAAGGCTATGATCCGGATCTGGTCTCCGACTCACTCAGCAAAACTAGTTCTATGGAGAGTTCAGCTTTATTGAATAAATCAAAAACTAAATCAGACAGGGGGGTACGTTCAAGTTATGATGCTCCGATTGAACATACACTGGCGACACACTTTATTCGAGCTCGGCTAGTCCCACGAATTCGGGTATACTCGGGTGTATTGAGGTTTGTGACTGTTTTCTGCCCGAGTGCATTGCGTTATTTTCCAGGCAGGGATTGAAGCATTTTATTCCCGCTGGCTGCAATACTGCACAGTATATATATATATATATACTGCATTACAATTCATGAATTTATGCCATCTGGTAGACACGCGAAGCATTGCAGCCTATTAAATCCTAATCATTATCATTTAACAGATCAGCCGCCCGTCAGCCAGGCATGTACCATGGCTGGAAAGGCAAACGCAACGGGGCTTGTCTGAGGTGAGGAGCGGCGCATTCCAGGTATCTGCCAGGTACATACTGGGTATTTGCTCGAATAAAGTGTGTCGCAGTAGTATGAAAACAGGACCATCTTCAGTCAGGTTTATAACCACATTCAATCAGTCATTTAGATCAATCAATGCAATTCTGAGAAATCACTGGAGCATCCTCAGATGTGACCCCCATTTGAGAGCCACTATACCAGAGAAAGCTGCTATAGTCTACAGGAAGGCTAGAAATATCAAGAGTCTTGTGGCTCCCACCAAACTGAGGTCAGTAAGCACATCCAAAGTCCCGGTTCGTATAGGCCCTTTGGGCAATCATCCATGTGGACGTAGCCGGTGTATCACCTGCAGACATCTTCTCAAAAAATCCCAGTTCTGTTCTGCAAGCAGAGGAACAATACATTCAATTACCACCTCAATTAATTGTCTTAGTACGTATATTGTATACTTGATACAGTGTGGATGCGGTCAACAATATGTAGGCCGCACCACTAGGTCACTTGGTACTCGCTTCCTTGAGCACAGGAGAAATGTGATTAAAGGCTTAAATTCACATAGCGTCTCACGACATTTCAAATTACACCATGGTCAGGATCCTAAATCCATGACTATCATGGGACTTGAATCCATTTCTCCATGTGCTTTGGGGGGTGACCGATTCAAGACCCTCTGCAGGCGAGAAACATTCTGGATCCACCAGCTGGGTACCCTGACCCCTGGTGGATTAAATGAATGCCTAGATGTCAGTACATTGGTCTAGTCCTTCCCGCGGGCACCCCTCCTTGCTCTACTGCCTCCTCTGTATCCTCTGCCATCTTTTTGTCTGGATCTCACCTAGATCCATCCTTGTTCTTTAAGTATTGGTCATTTATCCAAATATTCAATTATTTAGTTATATGGTATGCACATATATATATATATGTATGCATATATATATATGTGTATATGTGTGTATGTTGCATTTCATGTAAACTATACAATTGGGTTCCTTGAGACTATTCGTCCTATATAGTGGTTTATTATATTACCCTTTTCACAACATTTGATATTATAAATAATGTACAAATTTGTACACGTTCGGGTCCTTATCATTAACATTAATCTTAAATGTAATTATTTAATGATAAAAACTAATAAATAGATATATCAATAAAATAAAATAAATAATTTCATTCAACTATAATAGTACATAGGACCCATAGGTTTACAATCATCAACCTAATATAACCACATTCATATTCCAGACCATATATTATGTCTGAATGGGAGATAATCCATATATAGATATATTCATGTATTACCCAATTCCTTTACAAACATATTTGTTGTTGTTGTTGTCTTTTTCCTCGATCTCTATACCTATAGCAACCATGTGCATATATATATATATATATATATATATTTTTAATAACCTGTTGGGAATTTAGTGTGTATTGTATCAATTGTATCTATGGATGCTTATAGGCATATAAGCCTTACTTATAAGAAATTCATGTTTAATTTCATTCGGGGCATGTTCTAAGTTACAAATGATATTCTAGGATAAATTCGTTGTTTGTTATATTTTGCCCAATATCAATTGGTACTAATTAATTTAGGAAAATACTTGTCATTTATATCGAATTCCATATTTAGTAATATTCATTGTAGCTCTAAATCATTCATGATATATGGGTATTAATTGAAAACTATAATATCTTTGTATTGTTTGTATTGGTATGTCCACTGAGGATTGAATCCATTGCATAATCTGTTTCACATGCTCTTTAGAGTGTAGATAGAATTCATTAGTTTCTATAGCACTAATTTATGTGTGTGTCTCTCTCATTACAATATCTTTATTCACCTTTTGAAAGCCACTCAGGCTCTAATTACTCCTACGATTATACTCAGCTGCTTGTAGAGATTATTAACTATCCATTAGGGTTTATATATTTGGACATTCTACTCTGTACCACAACCCTTTGAAAAAGTCACCCGTGTGTGACGAAACGCGTCAGGGAGCGTCATCACGTCGACGCACGGACACTACGTCATCACGGAGCGCAGCAGGAATTGATTCGAGCGCCAGATACCACAGAGAACTACAAGCAAGGCAGCTTTCTCCTGGGATCTTTGGAAATCGTTTCCTTATTATCCAACTGCCCAGGAAATCTTGCAAACAGCGTGGTTCATATAATCTCGGGACCGAGGGTCTTCCACAGCACCAGTTGAAGTTACCGGATGGTGGTGATTATAATCACAATATGCTTTTAATACTTGTACCCTTGTGAGTGCATTTTTTACCCCCCCCCTTCCCCTCCCCCTCAATAAATTTACGGTTTTACATTATGGGGCGTGCGCTCTCTCCTCTCTCTTTTCTATATATATATATATATATATATATATATATATATATATATATATATATATATATATACATGTAGAGGTATCAGTACCGTGTTAGCCGAGCTTCAATAATCAAAAAATAAATAGATGATACCGTGATACCGATGATATCTTTTTGCTTCATTCATTGTAACATCGCCGGATAAGGGATCAGTGTATCTCGAAAGCTCGCACAAATAAATGCATTTCATTAGCCACAGAACGGTATCATCTATTTATTTTTTGATTATATATATATATATATATATTATATATAAATATATATATATATACATGTATTACAGCAACAACCCCTATACCCCCTAACATACACATACAGTATAGTAATGGGCACAATTACTATTATCCACAAATGGATAATAGTGAATGTGCCCATTTTAAATACATTAAGAACATTAAATTAAATAAATACATATTGCACTCACCCTTGTCCGTCTGCCACGATGAAGGCCACCCTCATCTTCATCACCGCCCATGCCCCATCCGGTGCTGCAAAACATGAACATATGTTACGCCTCTAACCAATATCTCCTTTTTTCTGTATAAAAGTCTATGAGTAATAAATTGAGACAAAGGATTTGAAATCTGGCTTGCGTTACGTTTCATCGAAGATAACAGTGGCAGGGCGTGAAAACTTCTCCGGGGAAGTCTGCTGCAAACGGTGCAGATTGTGTCCAGTCTCAAGGCTTCAGTTTTCTTTGTAGAGAATAGGTTCCTTTTGGTTCTGAAGCCAGGGGAAGGAAATAACGGATTTTTCTTCAGTTTTTGGCGTCTAGAAGTGGGAAGTTCACAGAGGTGGTGAGTATATATCTAAATTTTTATATATGATGCTTCACCCCCTCTGGGAATTTAATAGACCTAAATTGTGACTGAAGAATTGGTATGGCCCTTTTAAACAGAATTTTTGGTAAGAGTCCAGTAAATTCTGTGCACGACTGGACTATTATCTCTGATCTAGCTGAACAACCATTGTATATTGTGTAAGTATAAATATTGCAATTATTTGTCATAATTAAGCTGTTTGTCTATAAGCTACTAATGGTTTATGCTGGTCTCAGAAATCAATCAGGAATAATAGCTCAGAATAATGGTGTCTGTTTTAATTGTGGTGGTTTTGGTCATTGGCAGAGAGTGTGCCACTATCAGTCAGAAGCAGGGAAGTGCTGCTTTGCCCGTGGGGGCTCAGAGTGAAAGTCTCTGTAAAAAAAAAAAAACACCGCTACCTTATGTAAAAGAGTTTGTTTGTAACCCTGATGAATTTTTTTTCCTGAATGATTTCTTGTGTGAAAGTCATGCTGATTATCATCTGTACAAAAAATATGAATATTAGTTGCTCATGATGAAATCTAAATTTTAAAAGGTTTTAAAAAGGTGTACACCGAATATAGAGAGAAATACCTCACAACAAAAGGGGAGTCTATTAAGCTCGGTCCCTGGTTATAGTTTGAAAGGTTTATTCGTCCTGGCCAGGCGGATACTTTTTAAACCGGACACATTTCTTTTCGTTTGTGGTATTTCTGTCTTAATAAAAGGAGGGACACAGCCTCTCCCTTACAGTTTAAAGAATGCAAAGCATTCACATTAAAATTAACTAGCTCTGTGCTTAAGCAGTTTATTCATGAGAACAAGGTAATGTAGAACTGTCTTTTTTTCCGTAAAGCAGTAAGATAACACATTTCAATTTTATTTCTACAGGATTAAGATGTTTTTTGTTTAAAATGCTGGTAAGAGCTCACAAGCACTGTTTGAATTAATATATTGTATTATATATGTATATAACGCCATTAATGTACATAGCGCTTCAAAAGGAGGGTGTCCGTGGTGTGAGCGGAGTGTGATGATATCTGTCTTTAGCAGCATGGAGGTCAGTTATTTTAGCGAGAATTGTCTCCGTTAAATAAGCAGTGTAGAAGCCATACAAGACAGGTAGGGTCAAGCTTGCTGTTTTTTTAGTCATGGTATAACTGTTGCATGTTTGAAGATATTTTGTTTAGCTTAAGAGAGGGCATAGTTAAAACGGGATAGCATAAGATGTATTGATGGAAGTTTGTAGGAATATGAGATTTCTTTCAGAAGGCATTCAGGGGAATGAGTGAAATAATGTTGCATGCTCTTGTAGGCATAGACTTGGTGTTTATAAATAATTTGAAATATTCCCGTTATTTAATTTTTGAAAGACCATACAAAATGCAGTTTTAGGACAGCGTGGAAAGCTTCATATTTAACATTAAACTAATGTTACAATCCCCTGCGTGAGGATGAATCCAGCAGTTAATATGAATTAGACAGCGAAACCCGTTATCTGTACTTTGAGGTTTCTGGCTGTTTTCCCAGAAAGAAAGAAAAAAAGAAAAAAACCTCACGAGCCTGCCGAGGGTGTTCTTGGCACTATGTGTCCTGTGTGATTCCTACACTCAGCGTTATTCAAGGGAAAACGCATCTATTACTATCAAAGCAGGATAGTATCCTTTCCTACTCCCGGGATGTCCCTCTGGTCCAACCAAGGTGTCCAGGTTTTTAGATAAATTTCGCCAGTGTCATTAACTAGACTTGTTAATTTCTCCATCTGACATACAAACCAAATTCTGTTCCGAATCTTGGGAATTAGAGGAATTTCGGGTTGCTTCCATAGTGCTGCTGCGAATTAAGCAACTAGTTTATTACTTGATTTAGTCCACCCCATGGACGGTCTGTTCAGCAGAAACCGCCACGGGTCCATGGAAATTTTAAGACTTAGAATCTTCTGAAGCCAATCTCTGATTTTTCGCCAGAGCGGTCTAATCCTCGGGCAAGACCACAGCATATGTAGCAAATCAGCCGTTGCTCCGCACTGTCTAGGGCACAGGGGGGAGTACCCTGGTACGAATTTAGATAATTTCAAGGGAGTGTGATACCATCGCATTAAAACTTTATATGCGTTTTCCCTTAAAGTTGTGCATATAGAGCTCTTGGCAGATGCCGTAATTATTCTAACCCACTCTTCAGTCTCTAGAACTTCACCTAGATCTCTCTCCCACTGATCCATGTACCTCAGTTTGTGGTCAGCTTGTACTCCTGAACCGATCACCTCTTTGTACAACAGCGATATGAGTCCCCTGGTATCCGTCTCAACTAGACAGAGCTTTTCAAACTTGGTTAGTGGGGGTCGTGGGTTAACGCTAATGTAAAATGCTCGCAGTTGGAGAAATCTAAATATTTCTATGGGGGAGGTGTTTGAATCCTCTCTAATTTGTGCAAAGGGCTTCATATCTTTGCTCCCCTCTAGATCTCGGAATCTATGTATGCCTAATTGCTTCCAAATTGAAAATTCCTTTCTGTACAGGCCTGGAGCAAAATCTGGGTTGCCCCATAATGGAGTCATCAGAGATCCTCTAGATAGCAGATTACATTTACTTTTATTGGCCTCCCAGATAGCCAGCGAGTTCGCCACTGAGGCCAGCGGCTTATTCAGCAGCTTCAAGGCTGTTTTGGGTTACCATATCAAGCTTTTTAACTCTATTGGGGAGCAAGCTTCACTTTCCAATGCAACCCACCTTTTCGAATCCGGGTTTACGTGCCATTGGGAGATTTGACTTAATTGTGCCGCTTTGTAATAAGATAGCAGACAAGGTACCGCCAGGCCCCCTTCCAATGTTGGCTTTTTTAGAATCATACACTTTTCTCTCGGTTTTTTTCCTTCCCATATGAATTTGGATATAGCAGACTGAAGTGAGAGTATATCCGTCAGTCTGAGTGGCACCGGTAATGTCTGGAACAAATATAGTATGCGTGGGAGGCGATTCATCTTTATGCTATGTATCCGCCCGATCCATGAGATTTTAAAAGACGCCCACTTTCTCAGCTCTTCCTTCAGATCGCGGATCAGTTTGGGGAAGTTCGCCTGGTAGATACTATTGTAATCTTTGGGGATTATAACCCCTAGGTATTTCACCCCTTTTTTCGGCCAATTAAAGTTGAAATTGAGCTGTATCAACTTTTCTGTCTCTTTCGGGAGGCTTATATTCAGGGCTTCAGACTTAGATTGGTTGATCTTAAAGGCTGATATATCATGAAATTTCCCTAGCAAGTTGAATAGGTTCGGCAAGGAAGTGAGCGGCCTTAAGATTGTGAGCAAGACATCGTCTGCGTAAAGAGCTATCTTATGCGTTTGTGTGCCCGCCTCGATGCTCCCACATCTGGATTATTTCTAATCTGTGCCGCTAAGGGCTCTATACACATTGCGAATAGAAGGGGGGATAATGGGCACCCCTGTCTGGTGCCGCTTCTGATTTGGAACGGGTCCGACGGAAATCCCTGGTGGATCACCCTGGCTGCCGGTCCCTGGTATAGTGACAGGATAGCATTGATCACCCGCGCTCCCATCCCAAACTCTCCAAGCGTGGCCCTCAGATATGGCAAGTCAATCCTGTCGAAAGCTTTTTCAGCATCCAGACTCAACATCATAACTGGGATCTTACGTGTATTGGCTATATCTATCAAATCAATGATCCGTCGGTTGTTATCTGCAGCTTGTCGACCCTTAATAAACCCAACTTGATCTGGATGTATGAGTCTGGGCAGGATGTGACTTAATCGATTGGCCAGCAATTTAGCTTATATTTTGACATCGGTGTTAATGAGCGAAATGGGCCTGTAACTTGAGCAATCTAATGGGTCTTTCCCAGGCTTATAAATTACTGAGATGGACGCTTGGAGCATCTGTTCCGGGAATGCAGCCCCGTCTAGCACCGCATTGAACATTCTGAGGAGGTGAGGCCCCAGGAGCTCAATGTATTTTTTATAATAAAGGTTGGAGAACCCGTCAGGTCCAGGTGCCTTGACAGGTTTGAGGCTCTGAATAACCTGGGTAAGTTCCTCTAAAGTAAAATCTGCTCCTAAAACTTCCCTTTCCAAACCACTCAATCCTGGTAGGTGTGCGCCCTTCAGGAAATCCTTAATGGCCCTTTTGGTTTTACCATTATGTGCCACCTTTTCACCATTATAGAGGTTCTCATAGAAACTCCTGAATTCCTCCACTATCAGTTTTGGGTTAGCTGTTTTGGCTCCTGTTTTTAGCCTTAACTCCCGAATACTATAATTTGGCTGTCTATTCCTCAATTTGTTAGCCAGTAGGTATCTGGTTTGTTTGACTTATCATAGAATAGCCTTTTGGACCAACTCACCGTGTTGTCTGCCTGGGAGGTCAGGACTAGATTGAGCACGACTCTAGTATCTTGAATTTCTTTGAGAAGGACCGGACTCTGATCTCGTTTATGTTTGAGTAGTAATTCTCTAAGCTTATTTTGTAAGGTATTGATTTTCCAATTCCTTTCTCTTTTTCTTTTAGCCGCTAATTTAATTAGGGTCCCCCTCAAGGTTGCCTTGTGTGCTTCCCACAGTACAAGGTGGGATTGAACACTACCCGTATTAATTTGGAAAAATTGATCTATCTCTTTACTAATTATTTGTTCGGACCCTGGGACCTTCAACAGTGCCTCGTTAAGTTTCCAATTTGCTCCCGGCCTGTCCAGAAATTTTTGTGTGCACCGTAGCTCTATAGGTGCGTGATCCGACCATGAAATATCATGGATCCCTGAGTTGGGGATCTTCGGGACCAGTCTGCTAGAGACAAAGAAGTAATCGATTCTGCTATAGGATAAATGGGGGTGCGAGAAAAAGGTGTAATCTCTTTCTAACAGGTGCATCTCCCTCCAAATGTCTATTAGTTGGCTATGCTTAAGACCTTTCAGGAGGGCATCTATATATGACTTTTTGTTAGCCTTATGGGGGCCTGACCTGTCCATCCCTGGGTTGATCGCTACATTGAAATCACCTGCCACAATTAAATCACCCTTGGCCACTGATCTCAGTGTGTCAAAGAACCCGTTAATGAATGAGGGGTCTTGCTCACATGGAGCGTATATCATAGCCAGCGTTATAGGCTGGGTTTGTATAGTGCCTACTAAGACTAGGTATCTACCTTCTTTATCTCTCTTAACCACCTCTTCTATAAATGGGACATTGTTATGAAGCAGGATTGCCACTCCTCTCTTCTTTTCCGTCCTTGCAGAGGAAAGGTAAAACCGCTTAAAGCTCTTATCCCAAAATTTGGGGGCACTTTTGCCGCTAAAGTGCGTCTCTTGTAGAAACACTACGTTGGCCCGCTTGCGTTTGTAATCCGCTATAGCTATTCGGCGTTTGCCCGGGCTATTTAAACCTTTAGTGTTGTGGGAGATCATAGTCAACGACATAGTGTAGTGGGGTTGTTGTTATCGCTGTAAGTGCTGTCTATATTGTAGGCCCCTATAGCCTCTGAGCCCTCTGGCCCAGCTACTTCAGTCGGGGGTTGCGCCCGCACCACAGAGGGAGGGGGTGGAAGGGGGGGCTGGGGAAGGGTAGGGGGGAACAAAACAATTGAGGGGCCGAAGCTGACCTTGGTCAGCAATGGTCCCTTGGCCATCAGGCGAACCTTGCACCCTGGAATGCCCAGTGGGGGCTTCCTAACTCCCAACCACATCTCGTGGCCGGGTGCCCGAGGGACTTGTCTGTGCATGATGGCGTGACCCATTCGTGCACAGCTTGAGTCGCAGGCGGCCGGCCCAGGTGGTCCCGAACTCGGCACCATCTACGCAATATATTTAAGCAATATAGAGAGAGAAAGAGAAAAAAGGAAGCAATGCTTCTCCCCTTCCTCTCCCTCTCCCTCAGGTATACGTTGTGTGTCATAGCAAACCGACATGTGTAAATCACAAAAACTATTTACAGTGAAACAGTAGAACTAGTTATGTCCTTTTCGTCTTCCCCAGCCTTCTTTCTGCCGTCCCCCAATATGACTGGTGGCGATCATAGTGTCCCAATAGAGTATGCGGTGTGTGGCTCCCCTCTCCTCTCAGCCGTGGGCTAATCCCGTGGGGGTCTCCCCCTTACGCTAAGTGTGACCTAGGGTTAACATTTATGAGAGACAGAATAGTGAAAAGTCTCGGACTGTAGCCTCCATCATCTCTCCTGTGCGTGTCGTTTAATCACGTCATCCCTCCCCCCCTCCCCTCCCTTCCCTTGCTACCGGACTCTTTGACTCCATAGAGGGGGTGCTGATTGTTCTGGAGTCCTCGGGTAAATGGTGTCCGGTCCCGGAGCAGCGACCATGTGTGGCGATGTCCCCTTAGATGGCCACCCCTCTCGTCGATACAGCCCCGAGCTCCCCGCTCCTCCTTTCAGGAGCTCCCGACTGTAAGGGTTGGAGAGACATGTTAATTATATGACAATGTATAGGGGCATTACTCCCTGAGAGGGAACCACCTTCAGCTTACTCTTCCTATCTCTCCTACCTCCAAGCTCTCTCCCCTGTGATTATCATCCTCTCTCCCTCTCCTACCTCCCTTTCAGAAGCAGGGCCCTTTCTCTTGTTTACGAGGGTGTTCTCTCGTCTTTGCATATCCCCTTTCTAGGTTCTCTATTCGTTCGCTCCCTCGTCCCTCCCCCGCCCTTTCTTACCCCCCTCCTGCTTTTCCTCTCCCTGTTCTCTCCTCCTTCCCCAATACTCTTCTTACCTTCCACCTATCATCCATCCCCTCTCTGACACCTTCTTGCTCTCTCCCATTGCCTTCCCAACCTCCCTCCTCTCTCATCTTGCCACCTTCTGCGCCTCCCTCTGGTCCCCCACCTCCCCCCATTCTCCCCTCCCTTCTCCCCTCCTTTCTCCCCTCCTTTCCCCCATCCCTCCCTCCACCCCTCCCTGTTATATTTTAAAGTCAGAGTGTCTTTTAAAGTTAATGCTGGCCGTGTGCTCAGCACTTTGCAAAGAGTTCAAAATTATTTGTCTATTTTAAAAGGAAATCTTTTGTTCAGGATTTCAGGATTTTTTCTTATATTGTAAATGCCACAGTTGTTAAGAGACCTACTGCAGGCTTTTTCTTTTAACACAAGCAGTAAATATTTTTATAGTCACTACACATACAAATCTATTTACCCGTTTAATTTTGCTATATATCAAGCAACCTGTTTTCATAACTATTTTTGTATTTTTGTTCAGATATATAGATAATATATGAACAAAAGAGGGGAGATACATACATAGGTTATTGAAGGTCTCTCTGAAATCCCTATAGAGGGATTTGATATGAACTTGATATGTTGTAAATGATATACAATGCACAGCAGGTTCAGAATTTATTATAGCAATGTTAACTCCAAGGGCTCTTGCAGTAATAAAAAGTTGCTGCCATACTAACAGGGCTGACAGGCCCCTGGTAAATAATAATAATACATTTGCAGATGTCACAGCAAAGCAGGTAGCAAACCGTCCCTATGTTGAGGGATATATCATATCTGCCAAATTTATAATTTTGTAACCATTTATTTGTTTTTGGGAATGTCCAGGACATATAGTTAAAGGACAGGGGATATATTATTGCAAGTGTAATTGCATAAGTGAACAGGGTATATATTATATACAAGGCATTTCACATTTTTAGCAGAATAGTTACAGTGGAGTGTTTGAGGTGAAAGCCAGGAGTGACTGTGGGTGTGGGACAATAGCCATGAGTGCAGGCTGTTGGGATGCTTAACTTGTGGGGCGAGTTTTAAGGTTAGTTAGTATTAAATGACTAAAAGGTTGACACCATTTGCATCAGAGAAAATGGCAGATGGCAGTTAGGTATGAATGAGAGTAAGTGTGTATTGGGAGAAGAGAGATTGATTTGTAGTTTGAGACAGTGTTTTTGTCCCCATTTTTGAAGATTGGGACAACTCTGGCAGTTTTCCAGGTCTTGGGGATATGGCCTGCAGACGGGATAGAGTTGATTATGGAAGCAATTGGTTTGGCACAGGCTGAGGTACCAAGTTTTAGGAACTTGGATTGTAGCAAAGTCAAGTCCATATTGGTTGCTTAGTTTAAAATTTGAGGAGCGTTAATAGGGAATATCTCTGTTTAATATTGCGGATGCTAATAATAGTAGTAACCATATTAATACAATAATTTATTTCTAGGTATAAATTCTCTCCCTATGAGACACTTATGGGATGAGTTATGACCATCAGTAGTTCAAAGTAACGAATTAAGGACCATGTTATTGGTAAAAAAAACAATTAATAAGTATTGCATGCAATTAATATATATTTTTGAGTCTTTCTAGGCACAGGTTAAAGCTGAAAGTGCACCTACGCAAGACGGGTTAATGGTCAAGCATTTTCTACGCAAGCACGCTCTTCATCCCAGATGAAAAGGCCATTTAAATGCTACTCATCACCAGCATTGCAGTAAAAATTTCTTATCATCATGGATACACATCACGCACGTCAAAATAGTGCTAGTCTAAGCACAAACAGCTAATAAAGACAAAGACATAGCACCTACAAATAAGTGTTTTGATGGACACAATACTCTCTGAACACTAATCATCAAGGGAGAAAGGTCATAGGCAAAAATGTCCAGGCCTCAACACACGAACTTTGACCTTTTTATTTTTACAGGTTTTTATTATTTTTCAATTACCATGTATGCTCCATTATGTTTGTGTAAGTGGCGTCCCATAAGGATGACAAAATAGTATAAGGTATTATTTGTTTAACTCTGTTTATTTTGTTTGGATTTATAGGTTAATAGAATCTCCCTCAAGAAGGATATCCCGGTGGGAGAATGTTTTATCAGTCAAACACACGGTTATGTTAATTGCTCACACGTAGAGTTAGAAACAGAAGAGATGCACCCAATACACAAGTGCTAAAAAGTAGTCTATGGGAAGAATAAGTTTCAGGGAATTTATTCCCAAATGTAGGAGTTGGATTACTGTATGACAGGTTTACAGGGATATCCTCAATCATACAACCACAGACATTTACTCATTTAACCAAGAATAGGTTTAGTTTAAATTAATGGCTCCGCAGAATAAAATAGCTCTAGATTACATTTTAGCCTCAAAAGGAGGGGCATGTATGCGCCCTAGTTAAAGCGCAATGTTGTGTATTTATCCAGGATTTAGGGACCATGGGGACTTGGTGGTTGGATTGATTTGCTTTGAGCGAAGCTAGCGAATGTTTTTGTATGTGTGTGTTTGTCCTACTCATTGCTCTCTATGTATTAAGTACAGCAAAACATTGATCCAGAAGTGCGTTGCAACCCCCACCGATGCTATGCCTCTCTGCGGTGATGATGTCGCCAGTCCCCCAGAAGAAGAGACTGAAGAAGAAATCAACTGGGCTGATATAATGGCTGGAAAAGAAAGGAATGAAGTTATGCACAACTTGGACATCTTGGTCCATCAGGACTATGAAATGGTTAACTGTTCTGTTCTTTAAATAGACTGTCTCTTAAGGATATGGGTGAAAAAAATAGAGATTGCTTCCGAGGTTCACAGCACCTTCACTCAGCCAGTTGTATGAATATAAAAAAGTTTATTAGTAACCAGCAATGTACAACAGCATGAACACTCTTACGCGTTTCGTCCAAGCCAGGATTTTTCAAAGAGTACTGTTCATGCACAATGTCCCAGTTCATATAGGGAGAGAGCTAGATCAACAGCCAATCATTCCTAAGGTCAGATAAATTATCACTGCTGAAATCAATTAGGTGATTCGCTATACTATAGGACTGTTTATATCACATCGCTCACTACATGAAGGGACATACAGACATGCAAATATTGCATACATTGTTAACAATATTAAAATGACAGCCTAATGCTGTATAAAATTAAAATCAAAATCATACAAAGCATTATGTTCAAATACTGGTATAAATAAAACATTAATAAATTGTATAATAATTAATCAATTAATTCAATCTGAAAGAAAGTGGATAGGAATTATAGCTTACATAATCATAGAAATAAATGAATAATGTAACATAGAATTAATTCTCAAAACTTAATAAATGTTATAATACACAGTGTGGATATTTTGAATTAACATTATATTAATGATTTTTCTATAATGGGTAATGATACCCAAATAGACATAATTTGGACAGTAAGCACACCCTGAACACCTATCATACTGGGCCATCACCCCACCAAGAAGTGCTTGAGCTCCCAGTCTTGGTTGATTCCGGCCGGATGAAGTGTGTTCAGGGTGTACACCCAGTACATTTCCTGTTTATTCAATACACCTTCCCTATGTCCTCCTCTAGCATGACAAGGTATATGCTCAATAGCAGTATAGGAGAAATTATTTATACCTCCTTTGGGGCATCTAAAGAAGTGTCTAGGGACAGGGTGGGTAGTATCATTCCTTTTGATAAGTCTTACATGCTCTGCTATGCGAGTTTTGACAGGTCTAATTGTGCGTCCTACATACATTTTATTACGGCCAAATCTTAAAAGATATATAGTAAAGGACGTATTGCAATTTAGAAACTCCTTAATAAAATGTTTTTTTGTGTTAGATTCTGATTTTACATATTTGGTACTGTGAGCATACCTACACATAGAACAATTTCCACATGCAAAAAAGCCCTTAGGGATCCCTTTTATTTTATTAGAGTTTGACTGAAAATGGCTAGGTGCCAGGTGTGATGCTAAAGTTTTAGCCTTCCTAAATGTGAATCTTGGCCCATTTCTTATATATTCTACAATATCCCTGTCAAGTGACAGAGTATGCCAATGTTTATGTATGATATCACATATTTGTTTGGATTGTCGATTATATGTGGTAACAAAAAATGGACTCAATTCACTTAGCTCAGGAACAGGTTTTGTTTGATCCATAAAACGTTTCTTTTTCTTATATTTTTCCAGGAGTACGGAACGATCCAAAGATCTTGCATGTTCAAATGCCGTTTGGATATCCCTACTGTTATAGCCTCTGGCCTGAAATCTTTGAAACAATGCTTCTGATTGTGAATAAAAATTCTCATCATTTGAACATATACGTCTTAACCGTATAAATTGAGCTTTAGGGATGCCTTTGAGTAATGATTGGGGGTGGCAACTTTTTGCTGACAGTAATGTATTCCTAGAATTGGGTTTACGGAATATATCAGTTTGGATTTTTTGATCATGGTCGATGTACAGAAGCAGGTCTAGATAATTTATACAATTAATATTATGCTCATAAGTAAATTTAATATTTCTGTCATTAGAATTAAGGAGATTGATAAATGTAAGAAGTGATGATTCATCGCCGTCCCATACTATGATGAGATCGTCGATTAATCTTTTGAAATAAATTATTTGTGAACGATAAATATTGTTGCTGTGATAAATATATTGTGCTTCCCATAATCCCATAAATAAATTTGCATATGATGGTGCAAAACTCGTGCCCATTGCAGTGCCTAACAACTGTAAATAAAATTGTGAATCAAACATAAAATAATTGTGAGTTAATAAAAATTTAATAGATTCTAAAAGAAAAGTGCAAAGTGACGTGGATAATTGTGATAATTGTAAAAAATGTGCAATTTCTGTCAACCCGTGATCGTGATGTATAATTGAATAAAGAGAAATCACATCAAGTGTGACCCATCTGTATTCTTTCTTCCAGACCAGGTCCTGTACATCGACCATGAGATCCGAAGAATCCTTTATAAAAGATGGCAATGAGCAAACAAGGGGTTGTAAATATGAATCCACAAAGCGTGATAAACCATCTCCCAAAGATCCAATTCCTGCCACTATAGGACGACCAGGCGGGTTGACCAGTGACTTATGGATCTTTGGGAGATGGTGGAACACCGGAATCACGGGATGTGGGTTACTTAGAAAATCAATTTCCTGTTTGTTGAGTGTACATAGAATTTTACCAAATTCAATGAGTTCCTTATACTGCAAAATAAATTCAGCTGTAGGATCTTTTTTCAATAATCTGTAATGTTGTGGGTTCCCCAACTGTCTCAGTGCTTCCTGTCTATATTGTGTAGTTGATAAAACAACAAGGGCCCCCCCTTTGTCAGCATTCCTTTGTAAACCAGATGATTGGGTACCGAAGAAAGGTTGGGAGAAGGCATTAATTTCTTCACCCTGCAGTTCAAGTAATGCATCCTGCCTTCTCCCAACCTTTCTTCGGTACCCAATCATCTGGTTTAAAAAGGAAGTCCATCTTTTGCCCAAATAATAGCAGGGGACCGTTCATCACGGCATTCGAAAGGTTGGTAGAAAGGGACTTGCAAATACTAGCAAAAGGCTTTTCATGTTCATCTGTGCATGCCAATAATCTGACATACACAGAGGTCCAGGAGCTTGATGTCCTGAAAAGTAACAAGGACATTATGTTTAGGAATGCTGACAAAGGGGGGGCCCTTGTTGTTTTATCAACTACACAATATAGACAGGACGCACAGAGACAGTTGGGGAACCCACAACATTACAGATTATTGAAAAAAGATCCTACAGCTGAATTTATTTTGCAGTATAAGGAACTCATTGAATTTGGTAAAATTCTATGTACACTCAACAAACAGGAAATTGATTTTCTAAGTAACCCACATCCCGTGATTCCGGTGTTCCACCATCTCCCAAAGATCCATAAGTCACTGGTCAACCCGCCTGGTCGTCCTATAGTGGCAGGAATTGGATCTTTGGTAGATGGTTTATCACGCTTTGTGGATTCATATTTACAACCCCTTGTTTGCTCATTGCCATCTTTTATAAAGGATTCTTCGGATCTCATGGTCGATGTACAGGACCTGGTCTGGAAGAAAGAATACAGATGGGTCACACTTGATGTGATTTCTCTTTATTCAATTATACATCACGATCACGGGTTGACAGCAATTGCACATTTTTTACAATTATCACAATTATCCACGTCACTTTGCACTTTTCTTTTAGAATCTATTAAATTTTTATTAACTCACAATTATTTTATGTTTGATTCACAATTTTATTTACAGTTGTTAGGCACTGCAATGGGCACGAGTTTTGCACCATCATATGCAAACTTATTTATGGGTTTATGGGAAGCACAATATATTTATCACAGCAACAATATTTATCGTTCACAAATAATTTATTTCAAAAGATTAATCGACGATCTCATCATAGTATGGGACGGCGATGAATCATCACTTCTTACATTTATCAATCTCCTTAATTCTAATGACAGAAATATTAAATTTACTTATGAGCATAATATTAATTGTATAAATTATCTAGACCTGCTTCTGTACATCGACCATGATCAAAAAATCCAAACTGATATATTCCGTAAACTAAATTCTAGGAATACATTACTGTCAGCAAAAAGTTGCCACCCCCAATCATTACTCAAAGGCATCCCTAAAGCTCAATTTATACGGTTAAGACGGTTAAGACGTATATGTTCAAATGATGAGAATTTTTATTCACAATCAGATGCATTGTTTCAAAGATTTCAGGCCAGAGGCTATAACAGTAGGGATATCCAAACGGCATTTGAACATGCAAGATCTTTGGATCGTTCCGTACTCCTGGAAAAATATATGTGTAGGTATGCTCACAGTAACAAATATGTAAAATCAGAATCTAACACAAAAAAACATTTTATTAAGGAGTTTCTAAATTGCAATACGTCCTTTACTATATATCTTTTAAGATGTGGCTGTAATAAAATGTATGTAGGACGCACAATTAGACCTGTCAAAACTCGCATAGCAGAGCATGTAAGACTTATCAAAAGGAATGATACTACCCACCCTGTCCCTAGACACTTCTCTAGATGCCCCAAAGGAGGTACTGCTGCGGCCAAGTTTATTCGAGCATTTGCCCGGTCTCGGCCGCAGCAGTAACCAGGCGCGCGCCGGGATGTGCCTGGCACGCGCCGAAGCCGCGGAGGAGCGCCCTCCGATCGGGGCTTTCTCCTCTCGCTCGCCGGGTACGCCGGGTCCCCCGGAACCCCCTGCCGCCGTCCCCCACATCACGGGACACCAGGGCTCCCTCGGGAGGCTCCCGATGACTTGTGACTGCGCGTCAGTGACCGCGCGTCGGTGACGCGCGGCACGCCGAGGGAGTGGGGCTAGCAAGCCGGGACATGTCCCGGCTTGCGGTACTAGCCCTACTCAAATTAAACGTGTCGCCAGTGTATAAATAATTTCTCCTATACTGCTATTGAGCATATACCTTGTCATGCTAGAGGAGGACATAGGGAAGGTGTATTGAATAAACAGGAAATGTACTGGGTGTACACCCTGAACACACTTCATCCGGCCGGAATCAACCAAGACTGGGAGCTCAAGCACTTCTTGGTGGGGTGATGGCCCAGTATGATAGGTGTTCAGGGTGTGCTTACTGTCCAAATTATGTCTATTTGGGTATCATTACCCATTATAGAAAAATCATTAATATAATGTTAATTCAAAATATCCACACTGTGTATTATAACATTTATTAAGTTTTGAGAATTAATTCTATGTTACATTATTCGTTTATTTCTATGATTATGTAAGCTATAATTCCTATCCACTTTCTTTCAGATTGAATTAATTGATTAATTATTATACAATTTATTAATGTTTTATTTATACCAGTATTTGAACATAATGCTTTGTATGATTTTGATTTTAATTTTATACAGCATTAGGCTGTCATTTTAATATTGTTAACAATGTATGCAATATTTGCATGTCTGTATGTCCCTTCATGTAGTGAGCGATGTGATATAAACAGTCCTATAGTATAGCGAATCACCTAATTGATTTCAGCAGTGATAATTTATCTGACCTTAGGAATGATTGGCTGTTGATCTAGCTCTCTCCCTATATGAACTGGGACATTGTGCATGAACAGTACTCTTTGAAAAATCCTGGCTTGGACGAAACGCGTAAGAGTGTTCATGCTGTTGTACATTGCTGGTTACTAATAAACTTTTTTATATTCATACAACTGGCTGAGTGAAGGTGCTGTGAACCTCGGAAGCAATCTCTATTTTTTTCATCTGTGACGTCATATCCGGTTGGGGCACGCAGACGCCAGCAAGCAGAATCCCAGCACACAGAGCCTCCAGGA
Source organism: Ascaphus truei (assembly GCF_040206685.1). Taxonomy (NCBI): domain Eukaryota; kingdom Metazoa; phylum Chordata; class Amphibia; order Anura; family Ascaphidae; genus Ascaphus; species Ascaphus truei. The sequence goes on along the minus strand of NC_134485.1, from coordinate 264,873,426 downwards.
TCAAGCTTGCAGCCGCAAACAGGAACTGCTTTCAAGGGACCTCCAGGATCAAGCTTGCAGCCGCAAACAGGAACAGCTTTCAAGGGACCTCCATGCGATACACAGGGGAGACAGGTGAGGATATATTGGTAGCCGGGCCGTGATTTACTTGGGGGCGCCCCCTTGGGAGGTGTCCCCTTGTACCTCTAACCGGTTTTCCAGTACCCCACTCCCCTTGTTAGTATCGGAGATACCTATATATTGCCTTATTACCTGCATCACCTACATACCGGCGTCAAACCTTCTTTCCTAAACACACTCCATAGTGCCTGGTAGTGGCCTCGATAATTGGGGTTACCCTATTTTTTCCATAAGGATATGGGTGGACTGAGAAGACTGGATATGAGGAAGGTGGGAGGTCACAAAGGGACGTGAGTCAACCACAAGGAAAGGGTCACAAGTCATCCATTTTGACCATAGCAGCCGTCTTGGTCCGTTTTGCCATTCTGAGTAAATGCAGTATGAAAGATGTGTGGAAGAAGAATGTTTGTGCAGTCGCTCTTAGCAGAAATTAGCCCCCACCAATTCTCACAAATAGCTGACCCTTAAATTATATGACATATTGAGATGTAAGCCATTTTCTAATCTATAGAAATATTTAATGATATATATATATATATATATATATATATATATATATATATATATATATATACACTGGCGACACACTTTATTCGAGCTCGGCTAGTCCCACAAATTCGGGTATACCCGGGTGTATTGCGGTTTGTGACTGTTTTCTGCCCGAGTGCATTGGGTTATTTTCCAGGCAGGGATTGAAGCATTTTATTCCCGCTGGCTGCAATACTGCACAGTATATATATATATACTGCATTACAATTCATGAATTTATGCCATCTGGTAGACATGCGAAGCATTGCAGCCTATTAAATCCTAATCATTATCATTTAACAGATCAGCCGCCCGTCAGCCAGGCATGAACCCAGGCTGGGAAGGCAAACGCAACGGGGCTTGTCAGAGGTGAGGAGCGGCGCATTCCAGGTATCTGCCAGGTACATACTGGGTATTTGCTCGAATAAAGTGTGTCGGTGCAGTATATATATATATATATAGGTTGTGTGGCATGTGGGCCACTAAGATTGTACCCTGCAATCACACTGCCCTTTGTTATCTGGGTTTCATTCTTCCCACTTTCTATGTATCTGACACGTTACCCCAAGGGAAGCTGAGAAATCGAAAAGATCTGACCAGGACCATTAGTTCAAACCGCATTGCAGCTTGGGTTTTTATACCTAGTCTAGGTGTTCTGGATCTCTATTCTAAATTAAGTGATCTTATGGTAAATATTAATGATGCTCTTAATCAGACATGTGATGCTATCATCCGTTTGACTAATGAACAAGAGCAGATCCGGACAGTATTATTACAGAATAGAATGGCTCTAGATTATCTGCTAGCCTCACAAGGAGGTGTTTGTAAACTTGTAGGACAGAAGTGCTGTGCCTATATTGAAGATGAGTCTGTCGCTATTTATAAAGATATGGATAAGCTACAGGAAATTCAGGCTAGGATGCGTAAAGAATCCTCAGACCTTAGCTTAAATTGGATGTCAGAACTCACTAGTTGGATCGGAGAATTGGGTGTGAAAATTCTCTATGGTTTTATTGTAGTGATTAGTATAATCGCAGCAATTTTTGTTATTTTTCACTGTGCTAAGTGTGCAATGCTTTCATTTGTCTCAAGAAAACCGTCAGTTTCATCTCACGCCATGTATGCAACTAATAATTCATATGTGGCCATGAACAGAGTCTATGATACTATTGGTCCCCATAAGGCCATAGTCCTAGAGAATCGTACCTAGTAAGGGTATTTGTTCTTTTAGAGAACAAAAAGGAGGGGATTGTTAGGACCAATATGTCAGGCCAGAATCTGCACTCATGTTAAGCTTCCATTTTGTATGGTCATAACTAGTTAAGATTCTGTAGTCAGCCTTTTGCTGAAATATAATTCATAAATGCACTCAGTTTCTGCTAAATTGCATTTCCTTTCTTCCTGGTCAGGATATTACCACGATACTTTTGTGTTGTCAATTTCCTGATGTTTTAGTTAGAATATAATAGAATGGTTCTCTGCAAGAAGCAAAATAGTGTAATATAGTTGCTAAAGACTCAAGGTCTCTTTTGATAACAGACAATGAATAAGCTATGTATTCAGACAATTGCTTGTATTGTAAAAGACACGTACCAAAAGTCACGCCACTAATATGTCCTGCCCCTAGATCACGCCTCTAATCAAAGCTACGCCCAAGACACGCCTATGATACGCCTATGTTACGCATATGTTACGCCTCTAACCAATATCTTCTTTTTTTCTGTATAAAAGTCATTACCCTATGAGTAATAAATTGAGACAAAGGATTTGAAACCTTGCTTGCGTTACGTTTCATTTTGTTCGTCTACCAGGCCTGAAAAGTTAATCAAAAATCGAAGATAACAGTGGCAGGGCGTGAAAACTTCTCCGGGGAAGTCTGCTGCAAACGGTGCAGATTGTGTCCAGTCACAAGGCTTCAGTTTTCTTTGCAGAGAATAGGTTCCTTTTGGTTCTGAAGCCAGGGGAAGGAAATAACGGATTTTCCTTCAGTCTGGATAATTAAAATCCCCCATTATGCAAACATGACCCAGTTTTGATGCCTTCTTCATTTGCAAAAGTATTTTAGCTTCCTCAATCTCACAGATATTTGGTGGTTTATAGCATAGCAATTAAGGGGCTAGGAGCCATTAGATTTTATTTTTTCATGTACTCTTGCTGGCAAAGGAGGACATGGACCTGGAGTATGCTGACAGGGACGCTTTCATGATGGTAGGGGTAAGTAGAAAGTTGTATTTAGTTTATTTATTGCTGGATGACTAATGTTTGATTTTATAATGGGCAAATGAGCTATTATCCATATCTAGATAATAGTTATTTTGCCCATTATTGTACTGTATGTGTTGTGGGGGGCGTGGGTTGTTGGGGTTAGAGGAGGTGGGTAGTAGGGTTGATGTGTGTATTTTTTTTTATTGTGGGTAGAGGGATTGGGTGAAGGGGGTAGTCCCCAAAGCCCCAAGGATGGAGGTTTAGGCCTAGCGGGTGGTAATGGGAGGGGTTAACTCCTTCATTACTTAAGCAGTATTAACTGCAAAGATAATGGAGGGGTTAACTCCACCCTAAACCCACCGCAAGGCCTAAACACCCCTCATGGGCCAAATACCAACTTTACCCACCCCCGCTACCCAAAATAAACATGGCACAGGTAGTTAACCCCTTCGTTGCTTTAGTGGTTAGCCGCTAAATTTAGGAAGTGGTTTGCAAATGCATTTTTATTGCATGGGATTCATGCGGGGAGTCTCTTGTGCTGATATTAATGAGTTTCAGCTCCGTAGTTTCTCGGAATCAATATGATGCAGGAAAAAAGCATTTTTTTTCTAAGTCCTCTCTCGCCGCCTTCTCAACAGGTTCTCCCCAGCCTCACGTCAACTTTTCCTGGTGTGAGGATTTTGGGAGAAACTCACCATTCTAGAGCTGCAATTAGCCTCAATAAACTAATTGAGGCTACTAGAATTGCACGTGTTTCAGAACCTGCCGATAAGTGGCTTATTGACGGTCACCCAGCGTTCTGTTTAGGGCAGCTGAAAAAATGGGCTATTTATGCCTTCATCGCCCACTTATCAAGGCTTACAGAATAGCAGGAGGAATTTTGGGGAGAAAAGGCCTCGTTAAGTGGGTTATGAAGGCTTATATAATAGGCCCCATTGTCTGTGATTTCTATCCCAATCGCAGAGCAATGCAAGGCCATTCTTTCCTCTTGGTTTTGCCCACATACAGTCTGTAAAGTCTGCACTTTCAAGCGTCCGCGTCACGTGACCGGGACACTGAAATTCTGCAGGGGATACCGGCACCCCATAACGGGGCCAGTATCTCCTGAAGTAGGGGGTCCTCGGACCTGAAACCAATGCTGTTCAGCTCCGGAGACCCCCTGCTCATGTATACTATTGTTCAAATGTATTTATTTAGTGTACGATCGCCTGTAACAGCCCTGCATGGAGATGGCAAATCTCCATGCAAATGTTACTTGCGGCTTTTTTTTCTTTCAGCTAGCATACGTGAAGTTTAAGAACGCTAGAAGGGGGGAAAAAAGCAACACGTACGCTGTGGGTGTTTTGAGCACGTACGTTAAAAAATGGGCTCAAGGCCTTAGTGAATCGCGTCCCAGGCCTCACTTTTTAACGGACGTGCTTTTTTTGAACATCAGAACGAAAACCCATTGAGCTTAGTGCATAGCCCCCTAAGTTCAAGCTGTTATTCATACAGTAGGGCTGAACACTTATTGATCGGTTATTGATATCAGCCATTATTTATTAAGATCATTTGAATAAAATTGTGGCCATTATATGTATTCTTACTTAATTTTATATTTTTTCAACAATCATCCTTAAGTAGTTAATTAGATCTGCAGCTCCATACAAATGTAGCTTTAGGTGTTAAATTATATATGTATTATTACACTATCATATAAACCATCCTTTCTAAAGTAAGTGACTGACACTGATGTTTGTTTCTTTTAAAATTGTTTTTCATGTTGTATTTTAGTTAATAAAGTTTTATTATTTTTGTATTTGGAATACTAATCTGGGCTCGCTGCCAACCTTCCTCTCCCAAGTAATGCCTTGTGGTAAGTTATATCCTGCACTAAGCAGAAACACAAACTACGATGTCGTACTTGTAGATTTCTCGGTTCACACTCTCTAACAAGAGTATTGTGAGATTATTATAAAGAAAGGTCACTCAGAGTTTGTATAAGATAAGGTTTGTCATTTATTGTATCACAACAGTAATAATCAGAAATATCACAAAAGCTAACTTGTAAGCTAACAGCTAATAGTAACCTAACAATCCATTCCTAACTATGCAGAGATTATATAGCTAATATGCATTGTCATACTCACAAACAAAAAAATATTATGATAGGTCAGCCAGTCTCAGTAAGCCTCATCTGTGTGGTTCCCCACTCTCACTTCGGTTCTACTCAATATGGGGGCACGCCAAGTTATATAGCGTCTTATTGTTTGCTGCGTACGTGATATGATACCATACTCTGTGGCTACTGACGTATGATGTTTACCAGCATTTACGGTTTACTGACGTATGATGTGTTTCATCATTTACAGTTTGACCACAGCGCAACCACGGCCTGTTTACGCGAGTTAGTTCCCCTTTTATGCATATGAACAAATATCCTGTTCATTTCATAGTAAAACAACCTATTATTTCTAAGACAAAAGTAAGCTATGATTTTGACAATATGCTCTAAGCTGTACTAGGCCTTATAATGATACTATATATGTACCTGTGACCTGTATTAACTATGCTATATATGCCATAAGATACTTGTAATCCATAACACCCTCTCCTACACATAATTATCATATTTTTTGCAAATGCAGAAAAACTATCAAAGCAGAAAATAATCATTATGTGTACTTTTGGAAGACAGTGTCACTGCTCTCTGATGTTGATGAGCTTGAACTCACAGGAGTTTGTGATTGAACGCCAAAACACCCACAACTGCGCATATGTGCACAAGTGATCCCAGGATGGAAAGGTATCAATTTGTAAAAATTACCCAATTGCAAAGCAGGTTGATGTTGTCGTTCATACATACTTAACAGAGTAGTGTTCCACCGGGCCCCAAAACAATGTTGATATTTATTACCTGAACATGCAAACAACGTAGTACAATTATATGACCCGTGGCTAACAATGCTGATATGACCTTCTTCAATTGTATAAAAAGACATTTGAAATATTTGACGGTGAATGTCTCTACACTTGAAGTTGGGTTGATCACCAAGAGACAATAAAGATTTCACTTGCCAAAAATTACATAACATTAGCAAGCTACGCGGAAGCAATGTCCCATTAGGTGTTTAAACTGAAAACGGTCCTGAGGAAACAAGAGAGTCCTGATACATAAAGTCTCTCATTGTATCGTGAACTGCATGCACTTTGCAGGGTTTCTGATGTGGCAAAACAAGTTCATCTAAGTACATCCTCATGGAGGTTTGATAGGACCGTGGTAGACGTAAGATTTGTGAAGTATCTTTCTTTTCGTCTTTGTCCTTGCAACAAAGCATACTGCAGCAGGTTAGATTTGACCTGTGTGCTTAAAACAGTATATTAGTATCTAGGTAAAAAACATAAGAATATATGCTAAAAGTCAAAATGTGATTAAGCTGATCGCCTCTTCATCTTCGGAAGAAAAGAGAAAACACGAAGCAAAATAACAAGTATTATTATACCCAAAATAAAAAACAATAGTGGTTTCAAATAACCTACGATTCCAAACGCATCTCCTAGTCCACTAAAAATACCTTTACCAGTAGTTTGTAGGCTGGTGCCTATTTTTGACAAAAAATTACCTGTCATTGGCCAAAAAGTTTTCAATGATTCACCTAGTGTAGTTAACCACTGGGGAAAATCACCCGGGTGTAAATCAACACGTAGTAATTTACTGTGAACTCTCTGTAGGAGTGCATGCACTATTTCATGTGTGTACCCTATAGTGATCTTCATTTTCTTCAAATGAGCCAAAAAGGCTGTCATGTGAGGAAGGATCAGTGTGATAGCTGGTATCTGGAAATGTACGGCAGATGTGAGTGTCTGATGTAACAGAGGTGGAATAAATGTAGTACCATAACACTGTATACTCCTATTAACCGTGACAAGTGATGCCTGAAAAGGAGGAATATTGCAATCCTCTTCTGTAGACAATACTATGTAACTCCCATTATCTAGACTGTGAATTAATGTAAAAGGAGTTTGAATAGGTGTTGCAGTTATTGGGCAGTTGCTACCTTGCATTCGATCATTGCAAGGCATATGCTGTATGATGTCGTCACATATTAAATAACCTCTATCAACACATCGTATAGTGCTGATGAAAAATTCACGATCACATTTCACAGACATGTATTGAAATGGTTGAGCAACCTGCACCCTTGCGAAATAAGAACCTGTGTGTGTTAAGTGTCCAAAATTAAGCAGTACCCAATTTGTTGTATAAACATCTCCTGGAATTAATAATTCATAGTATAGAAAAACTTCCCATAAAGTGTCATCAGGGTTATGAACCCGTCTGTGGTTTCTTTCTCGTATGTCATAAACTGTGGTTTGTGAAACATATGCTTGGATCTCAGACTTGGAGATGATTTACTTGAAACCTTACATTCATTCATGAAATATGTATCATTTTCATAATACACTATGGTATTAATTGTTGCATTTGTACCCCACATTGCCTCTGAGTAGGGCATGTTAACAATATTATGTGTGGTGCACGTGTCATATTCACAGGATTATCATCTGGAGCTATTTGGACATGCATCAAATCGCTCATTGCCCTGATTACTGTGTCTACATTAATATGCAAACTATCATTGAGACATTTCTGGAACTGGGAGTAGACTGTATAATTAGGTTTCATAATCATTATTCGCTCCACACACCAAAAACCTCGTAACCCAGAAAAATGTAAAAATCCTTGATCAATCATTTTCGGTTGCCAGTTAAAATAGCCTTCCGTGAGATTGTAATAAATAGAACAGGGTTTACACCCGTATTTGAATACTGTATTTTCCTTATCAAAAGTGAAAGGAAAAAAAGACAATGTCGGCGCCAAACAATAAAATTGAATCAAACCATATAGTGAATTGTCCAAATCAAAGTCCTTGTATGACAAAGGTGAGTAGGCAATTGCAAACTCTCCAGGACGTGACGTGGTACATGAAAAAACAAAAAGAAATAATTATAGTGCAGTATGCCAATATATAGGGACATAAAAACATATAACACTGACAACATAAAACATACAAGACAGACTAACAACAACAACAACAGGCCAGACTAAAAATAATAAAAAAGCTATTTATTATCAACTAATGTTGGACTCTGGATGTGGCTGTCACATACCAATCCGGGGGGGGGGGTAAAATCATTACCCTACTCACAGAAATGTGGACAATAAAAGGCAGCAGGACTGGAATCACTTTTACGAATCCAAGATGGCGGCCGTAGCTCTCTCCCCGGCTTCCCCACATGTGTCAGATGATGTGTAGAGCCTCCTGGACATGGCGTCGCGCTCTCCTCTCCTGCCGGTCTCCTGTCCTCCCAATCCGGGCATGCAACTCCTCTCCCTCGCCTCCTAACCGTATAGTGTGCTCGCCGGCTCCAGATGCAGTCAAATGCCTCTAAAAACGGTATCTTCCCAACGCGTTTCGTGCGCATGCGCGCACTTCATCCCTTGAAGAAGTTGGTAGTTGTCTTTTTTTCCTTTCACTTGTGTCACTGACTGTACAGTCAGTTTTTGTCTGGCTGCCAATTTTTATTAATTGTCCCATAGGGGCTTATGTTCTTTAGTGCTGTTTTGCACCGTCTTTTTTGCTTTTATTGTCCTTATCACAGTTTCCTTCATTGATCAATTTCTCCAATGTGATACCACACGCATTCTTGAAACCTTTACATGAATGGCTGTAGTATGTAGTATTGGTAAATGTAGCAAAGCGTGGTTGAGTGCAAGTGTCCCATGCTGTAGGTTCACGAAACAACATACCATCACCTTGTGTATTCCATTCTTTCGGAAGTGCTGCTGTCTGTAGCTGTCCAGTTTTAGCATCTTTCATCACAGCTTGAAGTTTGAGTAACAGTTCATCAGTGGTTGTTCCACCATTCTGAGTAAATACTGTCAGAGCAAAAAACAGCAGAATTATAGGCTCTTACCCCTCCAGGTATTCTGTACACTTCTTCTTCAGCACAATCCCAGAATGCCACTCTTGGATCAGTCTGTCCGTTGGGAACAAATACTTTCTGAGTATTCTGTCCTGTATTCAGATAAAAAATAGGGTATTGCTTATACCTTATATTGTCCATCGTCACACCAGGCCGAGGGCAATGATCAGCTTTCAACTCCTTCATTGGCCATTTACGTGTTCCTTGAAAGTCAATGAAATAGCAATGTCCAAATTCAGCATAACAACGTTGTTCATGGTAGCTTTGCTACTTCCAATGGTCATGAAGGGGTAAATCATATTTCAGGCTTGTAGATTGCAGCTGTTGCATCTGTGCATTCAGATGTTGTGTCACTAGCTTCCTTCCTTCTGGCGTAGTTATACCAGCTTCTTTAGCTAGCACAGTTGAATCAAACAGCACAACCTGTGAAATCCCCAAAGTCTTTCATTTCTGGATGATAGGCATAAACCCAAAGCCATCGTTCTTACAGAAACATGGCTAACCCCTAAAACCCCTGATGCACATATTGCCATTCAGGGATACTCCATTTTTAGGAGAGATAGGTCAAAGAGAGGAGGAGGGGTGTTATTTTATATTGCAGACACCTTACAAATTACACTGTTAAATTGCCCAGCAAGCCCACCCTCTTTTGAAACTCTAGTTGGCAAAATCTGCCTCCCCTTTTCTAAGCCCATCTTGCTCGTTGGCATCTACCGCCCCCCTAAAGCCCCTCTACAATCCCTGACTGATATCACCCAATTTCTTGGCTCCATTTCCTCTCTGAATGAGAAGAGTGAGCTGCTAGTTCTTGGGGATTTCCTCTTCAATTGTCTTGACCCTAAAAACCACAAAATCCAGATACAACTCAAGTCACTTAACCTATCGCAACTAATTTCCCAACCCACATGGATAAACCTGAAATCGCATAACCATTCTTTGCTAGACTGGATTCTCAAAGAAAGTGTGCACCAAGAGTGGCACACCAAAAAGGATCCCCTTTAGATAGGCGCACTGCAGACCTGAATATAAAGACGGTCAGGGGTGGATGTGTAGTATAGAAATAACTTTATTAAATTTCCATGAAATGGTGTATATATAAAACTGTATATAGTGCTGTGCTATATACTGTGTGAATTGACTACTGTTGGTCTATTCAAACTGCGTCTGGCGTTACAATATGCTCCCACTAGTTTTGTCTCCCTTCCTAGTTATAGTAGATGCTTATGTTCATTGAAGTCTAAGTGGTTACGTTAACCCTGCAGCATAGTTGTAGATTTAGGCTATACCAAGACTTGCAATACATACATGGGGCATATCCACGTTGTATGCATACTGCGCATGCGTCATGTAAGTTGAAGAATCACGTATCTGTATATGTACGTATTGCGCATGCGCCGGAACAGTGCGAGAAGCTAGCTGTCTGGACGGCCCGATTGTGGTGAGTAACGGGCAAAGGGAGTACTAGGTATGTGTTGAAAAATATTTAGCAGTAATTGTACACAGTGACACACAGTGCGCTGTGCTTCTGGATCCCTGCAGATTTTAGTCAAAACCCATTGATTAGCGGGACGTGTGTGCTTAATATATCAATGCGTGCATGCATCAGAAAAGGATAATTACTCTATTGATATGTCCACTGGTGTAGGCGCAGGTACGGAGGTGCTGTGCACCTATAGTTACAAGAGTGGAGAAGGTAGTTAGCGTAGTGCTGGGCTCATTTGTGATATTGAATCAGGTAGAGTAAAGCCCGTGTGGCCACAGTACTGCTTGTTTGTACACTGCTACAGTGAGGACATATAGCATACCATGCGGGACAAAAGATAGTCAAAGCAGCTGTAACTATACAAGGCAGCATAGATATATATGCACGGTGATATCAGTAGTATTTAAAGCAAGTACACTGTGCTGGTAGTGAGTATCGAGTGCCGCCCTGTGGCAGCACTAACACCTCTTTAATTGGGTGTATCAATGCAAATAGCTCTGACACAGATCAGCGCACAAAGGAGCTTATTGGAGATAGCCGACGCAGTTAGTCATGAATCATGAGACAGCTAAAAGACCCGACATGCCGCATGTTTCGTCACTTCCTGTGACTTCATCCGGGGTGGGCGTTTCTTGGTTCCCAGTCGCTTCTTTATACCCGGTAGTTGCCATAGCGATCATGGGACGCCAAATGCTGATAGATGGTGATGCACGGGTACTACATCCTAAACTGACCTAAGTAAATGGTTGTAATGCAAGTTAGGTTTTTAATGGACTTCAAAGATACCATTGGAGGCAACAAAGGTAAGTGAAGTTGAAATGAAAATAGATACTCACTTAGGTTTATAGGAAAGAGTTGAAAACAAAACCCTCATTGAGGCCAGATGGATAGTGGGTATTGAGCAGATAAATCCATCTGGCCTCCCGCTGCAGGAGTTTCTTATCCCAATTCCCCCTGCGAATGCTGGGGGGAACATGGTCTATGCCTTGAAAGTTAAGCACATCAAGTTTCCCTGCATGATGGTCCCTAACATGACGGGAGACCGGGGTATCCAGAGCATTCCTGATAGATCCTATATGCTCCAGGATGCGTCTCCGGAGTTCTCGCTTTGTCTTTCCAACATACTTTTTTCCACATAAACAGGTTATCAAGTAGATAATCCCACTGCTCTTGCAGTTAATAAAATGATTAGTGGTGTATGTTTTATTGTTGTCAGTATTAGTAAAGGTCTTGCTTTCCTTGACATAGCCACAGTGATGGCATTTATACGAGCCTTTCACACTTAACCATGTTGTACTTTTTCTGTTGTTTCCCAGCGTAAAATGGCTGTGCACCAAATGGTCCTTAATATTTGGTGCCCTTCTCCAGACGATGGATGGATGGCTTTTAAGTACCTTCTTCAGATCTTCGTCGTTCGTCAGGATAGGCCAGTGCTTGGTGAGTATCCTGTGGATATCCCTCCACTGATTGTGGTAAGTGGCTATGCATCTAATTTCACTCCTTTTATTGCTCTCATCCAAAGATGATGGTTTTAATAAATCAATGCGTGGTGTGTTAATGGCACGATGATATGCCGTCTTGAGTTGGCGGTTTGAGTATCCCCTTGCTAGGAAATTATCCCGCATTTTTCTACTTTCTTCCTTGAATGCCGTGATGTCTGTGCAATTGCGCCTGATGCGCAAGAATTGTCCTGTGGGGATACCTCGTATGAGGGGTTGAGGATGAAAACTGTCGGCTCTGAGGTAACTATTTGTGGCAGTCTCTTTCTTGTGATTTGTTGTGGAGAGATAACCATCCTCATTGATAGTTATTTTTAAGTCCAGGAAAGTGATGCTGCTAGGGCTACTTTCTGATGTTAACTTAAGGTTGTGATCGTTGAGGTTAAGTATTTGCTGAAAGGTTTCCAGATCTTTTTTTGTACCCTTCCAAAGTAACAGGATGTCATCTATGTAGCGTAGCCACAAATCTATGTGTTCTGTGTACATAGACAGTCCTTCAGAAAAAACACTGATGGCCTCCCACCAGCCTAGATATAGGTTGGCGTAGGTGGGGGCACATGTTGTACCCATGGCCGTTCCTTGGATTTGTAGGTAATATTTGGAATCAAATAAAAAGTAATTATGTTCCAATACAAATTCTAAAAGCTCGACAATGAAAGCATTATGTTCAGTATATTCACAACTACGTGATGATAGAAAGTATGCTACTGCCATGAGACCGAACTCGGCAGGTTTTCTTTCACGAACTATGGATTTCAATGATTGGGAGGCTGACTCAGAAAATATATTTTCAACAAATCCCATATCTAGAGAAGAACCCACCGTTAATAACATCAAGACGTATTTTCAAAACCTAGAACATCTGTATAAGAAACAATCACGCCTATGGTGGGAGGTGTGCAGCCTCCAAAAATATCAAAAAAGCAAGATGATACCGAGGGGTCTGAGAGTTAACCTCTCTCCATCATATCATAACTTACAAGAGACATTCATTAAGAAATGGGACGAAACTATAACTAAATGTTCACATGACTTAATGATTCTCTTAGTTGACAATGAACTGGCTGAACTCAAAAAGGTTAACATAGACATAGAGAGAAACAAAAAAGAGGCAGTCCAATGGAAGGAATCACCCCATTTTGACAAATATGAAAACATCCTACAGAAGACCACTGACAACTATGTGAAAGGAATAAAAGAACGCAAGCGCATTAAATTTTTGAGAGATAGTGGGGACTACAAGAGTGGCAAAATCTATAAGCACCATTTCCAGGCCGAGAGGGCCAAAATACAGAATCATAGTGACTCGTCCACTGACTGGGACATGTCTGAAACTGAGGACAGTAGTGGGTATCAAAACAGAATAACAACCAGATCTAAATCACAAAGGGACAAAACCCAGACACAAGGGGAGAGTCACAATCCTGAACATTTTTTAGGCCAGGCCCAGGAATCAATAGACTATGGCCCAGAAAGACTAGAAGAGGAGGGATATTGGAGAGGAAGAGGAAGAGGAAGATGGCCAGGACACAGGAGACAGAGGAAAAGAAGATACTAAACAGGGATAATATGAGTCACAATAAGAGTGAAATCATAAATCTCTCTGACATAACCCTCACGGAGGGTCAACTTAGCCTCCTGGAAAAAGGCCTATCCTACGTTCCATCTAACAAATTTGACCTTTTTGAGGCCATTAAAGATATAAACCTCTTCGCACGCAAAATGCTCCTGCACAAATTCTTCAAAAGACGAGGAAGAAATGCGATACCTAATCTATATGAAGAATTTCTGCAAACCCAAGATAAAGAACATCTAGTCAACCTGGTCAACCTCCTGGAAGATGGGGATAAAGACCCTGGAGATGGACCTCACACAACTCTCAAACCCAAAAGCCGATTCACACCGCATCAAGACAGCTGCGCCAACATCTCTACATTCCTCAATTTGGTCACTAAGGATTTGGAATCTCTGAAAGAGACCAGGAAAAAAAGTAATTTGAACCAAGAAGAACAAAAGGCATTAAAGGAAATAAGACATCTGAATGAAATCACCATAAAGCCAGCCGATAAGGGAGGCAATCTAGTGATACAAAAGACAGAAGACTACAGAAAGGAAAATTTGAGACTACTCAAGGATAAAAAGTGCTACAGAACTCTCTCTGGTGACCCAACAATATCATTTCAAAAAACGTTGGGTAATATACTACGTAAAGGTTTGGAAATGAAAGTTATATCAAAGAACGAACATGACTTTATGATGCAAAAAGACCCCACTATAGCAACTTTCTATAGCATCCCTAAAGTCCACAAAAATATTAATAAACCACCTGGACGACCTATAGTGGCGGGCATCGGCTCACTTACCGAACCTATCAGTATATATATAGACAAAGTACTAAGAGGATTTGTTTCAACACTACCTTCCTTCGTCCAGGACACCAAGGATGTCCTCAACAAACTTGAAGGAATACAAGTCACTCAAGGTACTTTACTGGTAAGCTTTGATGTGGAGTCACTATATACCAGTATAAAACACGAGTTCGGTCTCATGGCAGTAGCATACTTTCTATCATCACGTAGTTGTGAATATACTGAACATAATGCTTTCATTGTCGAGCTTTTAGAATTTGTATTGGAACATAATTACTTTTTATTTGATTCCAAATATTACCTACAAATCCAAGGAACGGCCATGGGTACAACATGTGCCCCCACCTACGCCAACCTATATCTAGGCTGGTGGGAGGCCATCAGTGTTTTTTCTGAAGGACTGTCTATGTACACAGAACACATAGATTTGTGGCTACGCTACATAGATGACATCCTGTTACTTTGGAAGGGTACAAAAAAAGATCTGGAAACCTTTCAGCAAATACTTAACCTCAACGATCACAACCTTAAGTTAACATCAGAAAGTAGCCCTAGCAGCATCACTTTCCTGGACTTAAAAATAACTATCAATGAGGATGGTTATCTCTCCACAACAAATCACAAGAAAGAGACTGCCACAAATAGTTACCTCAGAGCCGACAGTTTTCATCCTCAACCCCTCATACGAGGTATCCCCACAGGACAATTCTTGCGCATCAGGCGCAATTGCACAGACATCACGGCATTCAAGGAAGAAAGTAGAAAAATGCGGGATAATTTCCTAGCAAGGGGATACTCAAACCGCCACTCAAGACGGCATATCATCGTGCCATTAACACACCACGCATTGATTTATTAAAACCATCATCTTTGGATGAGAGCAATAAAAGGAGTGAAATTAGATGCATAGCCACTTACCACAATCAGTGGAGGGATATCCACAGGATACTCACCAAGCACTGGCCTATCCTGACGAACGACGAAGATCTGAAGAAGGTACTTAAAAGCCATCCATCCATCGTCTGGAGAAGGGCACCAAATATTAAGGACCATTTGGTGCACAGCCATTTTACGCTGGGAAACAACAGAAAAAGTACAACATGGTTAAGTGTGAAAGGCTCGTATAAATGCCATCACTGCAAAGCCTGTGGCTATGTCAAGGAAAGCAAGACCTTTACTAATACTGACAACAATAAAACATACACCACTAATCATTTTATTAACTGCAAGAGCAGTGGGATTATCTACTTGATAACCTGTTTATGTGGAAAAAAGTATGTTGGAAAGACAAAGCGAGAACTCCGGAGACGCATCCTGGAGCATATAGGATCTATCAGGAATGCTCTGGATACCCCGGTCTCCCGTCATGTTAGGGACCATCATGCAGGGAAACTTGATGTGCTTAACTTTCAAGGCATAGACCATGTTCCCCCCAGCATTCGCAGGGGGAATTGGGATAAGAAACTCCTGCAGCGGGAGGCCAGATGGATTTATCTGCTCAATACCCACTATCCATCTGGCCTCAATGAGGGTTTTGTTTTCAACTCTTTCCTATAAACCTAAGTGAGTATCTATTTTCATTTCAACTTCACTTACCTTTGTTGCCTCCAATGGTATCTTTGAAGTCCATTAAAAACCTAACTTGCATTACAACCATTTACTTAGGTCAGTTTAGGATGTAGTACCCGTGCATCACCATCTATCAGCATTTGGCGTCCCATGATCGCTATGGCAACTACCGGGTATAAAGAAGCGACTGGGAACCAAGAAACGCCCACCCCGGATGAAGTCACAGGAAGTGACGAAACATGCGGCATGTCGGGTCTTTTAGCTGTCTCATGATTCATGACTAACTGCGTCGGCTATCTCCAATAAGCTCCTTTGTGCGCTGATCTGTGTCAGAGCTATTTGCATTGATACACCCAATTAAAGAGGTGTTAGTGCTGCCACAGGGCGGCACTCGATACTCACTACCAGCACAGTGTACTTGCTTTAAATACTACTGATATCACCGTGCATATATATCTATGCTGCCTTGTATAGTTACAGCTGCTTTGACTATCTTTTGTCCCGCATGGTATGCTATATGTCCTCACTGTAGCAGTGTACAAACAAGCAGTACTGTGGCCACACGGGCTTTACTCTACCTGATTCAATATCACAAATGAGCCCAGCACTACGCTAACTACCTTCTCCACTCTTGTAACTATAGGTGCACAGCACCTCCGTACCTGCGCCTACACCAGTGGACATATCAATAGAGTAATTATCCTTTTCTGATGCATGCACGCATTGATATATTAAGCACACACGTCCCGCTAATCAATGGGTTTTGACTAAAATCTGCAGGGATCCAGAAGCACAGCGCACTGTGTGTCACTGTGTACAATTACTGCTAAATATTTTTCAACACATACCTAGTACTCCCTTTGCCCGTTACTCACCACAATCGGGCCGTCCAGACAGCTAGCTTCTCGCACTGTTCCGGCGCATGCGCAATACGTACATATACAGATACGTGATTCTTCAACTTACATGACGCATGCGCAGTATGCATACAACGTGGATATGCCCCATGTATGTATTGCAAGTCTTGGTATAGCCTAAATCTACAACTATGCTGCAGGGTTAACGTAACCACTTAGACTTCAATGAACATAAGCATCTACTATAACTAGGAAGGGAGACAAAACTAGTGGGAGCATATTGTAACGCCAGACGCAGTTTGAATAGACCAACAGTAGTCAATTCACACAGTATATAGCACAGCACTATATACAGTTTTATATATACACCATTTCATGGAAATTTAATAAAGTTATTTCTATACTACACATCCACCCCTGACCGTCTTTATATTCAGGTCTGCAGTGCGCCTATCTAAAGGGGATCCTTTTTGGTGTGCCACTCTTGGTGCACACTTTCTTTGTCTATCTAGCCTATCCCCAGGCTGCACGCCTCCACCAACTAGGGGTCTGAGCGAGGTCTCTCCCTATAGTGTTTAGACTGGATTCTCTCCTCAAACCCCAGCAGAATCCAATCCTCTGGCATCCTTCCTGACATTTTCAGTGACCATGCAATAGTGTACTGTGTAAGAAAAATTAAACCGCCCCAATCAAGCCCTAAAGTTCTCCTCTCTAGAAAATTTTAAAACTTTAACCCACAACAGTTTCTGGATGATCTAACCAACTGCCCATGGCGCTCGACTATTTGCAATCCGAGTTCTTAAAACTCTGCGATACCCATGCTCCACTACGCAAAATAAGGGTACGGGGGGCCCACCTTCCATGGGTTACAACTGACCTTATAGCACTCTACCAGTTCAGGGATGCCTTGTGGAAAAGCTACAAAGTAACTGGCACTACCAAGGATCTCAGTCACTACAGATGCATGCGGAACATGTGCACAAGGCAAACAAGGCATGCAAAAGCACAATATTACTCTGACAATCTCCACCAAAATACATCAAACCCAGCTAACTTCTGGAAGGTTATCAACAATATATTCCAGCCTCCTAACCATCAACAACCAAGTAATATCACTAAGGGGGATATTACTCTGACAAACCCCACTGACATTGCAAATGCATTCAATGATTACTTTGTGGGGTGTGCCACTAACTTATTAGCGAAACGCAGCACAATCCCCAAACATGAATCTCATCCTGGGAGTATCCCTACAGTCCCACCCCCTCCCAACACTGCCCACAATTTTCAATTTAGCCCAGTATCTGAAGAGGAGATTACACAAGCGCTCCTCAAACTAAAACTAAGCAGCCAATGTGGACCCGACTTACTACAATCTAGGTTCCTACGACTTGGTGCCCCAGCCATTGCCAAACCAATTGCGTCCATAGTCAACTCTATCCTGTCTGCAGGCCATATCCCTGAGACCTGGAAAACTGCCAGAGTTGTCCCAATCTTCAAAAGTGGGGACAAAAACACTGTCTCAAACTACAGGCCAATCTCCCTTCTCCCAATTCTATCCAAAGTTATGGAAAAATGTGTCCACTCCCAATTAAGCGATTTCTACACCAAGACAAATTTCCCTAGCCAATTCCAGTCTGGGTTTCGTCCCAAACACTCCACCGTAATTACCCTGCTAAAAGTTTGCAATGAAATCCAGTGTGGAATGGAATGGTGACAACTCACTGGTGCAGTATTCCTAGATTCTGCAAAGGCTTTTGACAGAGTTGATCATGTTATCCTGCTTAACAAACTCCAGAGCTCTGGAATAGGGAAACATGCTTTAAACTGGTTTCAGTCCTACCTATCAGGAAGATCCCAACATGTGTCCATCTCAGGCTCTAACTCCAACCCCCTGGATATCACCTGTGGTGTCCCGCAAGGCTCTGTTCTGGGGCCCCTACTCTTCTCAGTGTTCATTAATGATCTTCCCACAGCTTGTAAGGAAGCCTCAATACACATGTATGCAGATGACACAATCCTATATGCACACAGCCATAGCCTCTCTGACCTTCAACACATACTTCAGTCTGACTTTTTGAGACTCGAAAACTGGATTTCCCGAAACAAACTGTTTTTAAACACTGACAAGACTGTAACAATGGTATTTGGGACCAAGACTAAATTTTTAAAGCTTCCAGTGACTGAGCTCCTGATTAGAACCAACGCTAACACCACCCTAACACCTGTCACTAGTTTTAAATATCTGGGCTTATGGTTTGACTCCCACTTAACATTCGGCATGCACATTGATACCCTGACAACCAAGACCTATGCCAAACTAGGGGTACTTTACAGGAACAAATCCTCCCTAAGTCTCCTGGTCAGAAAGCGTATTGCTCAGCAGATGCTAATGCCAATTATTGACTATGGAGACATAGTATATGGCTCGGCTCCTTAAACCCACCTTAGCAAACTTGACACCCTCTACAATTCAATTTGTCGTTTTGTTCTCCAATGCAACTACAACACACATCACTGCGAAATGCTCAAAGAACTAGATTGGTCATCACTAGAGTCTAGGCGCAAAGTTCACCTTTCCTGTCTCACCCGCAAATACTTTCTGGGCAAGCTACCCAGCTACCTGAACAAGCTCCTCACCCCTACCACATGCAGCACTTATCACCTGAGATCAGACTACAAAAGACTGTTCAGGGTCCCAAGGCTCAACAAAGTATCCGGACGTTCCTCCTTCTCCTTCCGTGCACCCCAAAACTGGAACAACCTACCAGAGACTCTCATATCCACCACCAGCTTAAGTTCTTTCAAATCTAAGGCTGTCTCACACTTTAATCTGGTCTGTAACTTTTTCATACGCTCATAATATATATTTTCTTTAACTGTGCACGCAATGTCCTGTTCATTTATGTAACTGTACTTGTAACCATGTATTATTTGTTTTACTCTGTGCCCAGGACATACTTGAAAACGAGAGGTAACTCTCAATGTATTACTTCCTGGTAAAATATTTTATAAATAAATAAATAAATAAATCTCCTATAGGTAATTGCCAACTGTGCAACAGATTCATATCTGCTCATATTTAGCAATTCCTGAACCTGCAGATTTATTTACTCCTTCTTTGCTGGAGTCTACAGCTGAACCATCTGTGTAAAAGATGCATGTGTAAAAGTCGTTTGGGTGTTTAATTTTCCCATGTCACTCCTTCAAAAGGGGATTGGAGATCATCTAGTGTTGTTAATGTTTTGTCATGCTCAAAATGTATTTGAGGATCCTCTATAATTGTATACCACTTTAACCAGCGGCTTCTTAACGCCTTCCTGTCCAGAATGGTCTGTTTCTGCAATGTTGCTAGTGAAGCTACTGAAGTTTATATATAGATATCCTGTCCCTGTGCCAAATCACGTGATTTCAGCACTGTAAGTGTAACCGCTGATAACAATTTTTCAAGCGGCAAATATCTCTTCTCTGTATTTGGGAATATATAAGATAGCAGTGTAATTGGTACTGTTTCCATAGCATTGTAAATTCGAATGTATGCAGCTAGAGGTGAAATGTTTACATTTGCTGACAATGGTTTTGTTGGGTCGCGCTGCGCTAAGTAGGAAGCATCATTAACTGCTGCTAATAACTTTCGCAATGCCTCATCCTCAACTGTTAACCATTTAAAAGGTGTTTTCGGCCTAGTCTGCTCTGATTTAATCTCGCGTGATATTGCGTGATGCAATGGTTCAATCAGTACATTAAAATCTGGGATAAACGTCATTGAAAAATTCAGTAACGCAATAATGCTTCTTAACTGTTTCAATGTTTTAGGAACACTGATGTTGGAAACTTTCTCTCTGTAATTACTAGAGAGGCCTCTACCATTTTCAGCCATTTCACAGCCTAAAAATGTCACACTTTCTCTTGCAAGCTGTGATTTTTTTAGGGAAACAAGGTAACCTGCCTCTGTCAATGTAAGCAATACTTCTGTCAGAACTTTAAATGTTCTGCTTCTGTGTCATGCGATAAAAAACATCCAAGTTAATATTTCACAGTCAACTTAGCTGGTGGTTTTATTGCCACTTCCTCTTTTATTTGGATGAAGGAAGCGACATCCTTAAAAGCTATTAGAAAATCACAATCTAATTTATTATGTTCAACTAATTCAATAGAAACCTTTCTATCATTAATTTTTAATTCTAAATAATATGAAGGATAAGTGCCGTTTCCTTCAATCGTTTGTATCGTGATGTCGTGTACATAATTTTCATCAATTAAAATATCAGTTCTTACAAGGGATATGTCTGCTTGTGTGTCTAAAAAGCCATCATATTTCCGTCCCTTGTACTCAATATTTAATGTTAAATTACTCATTCCTCAAAAAGATCTGCTGGGAATTGCGTAATCTTCCCAACAGACTTCTTTGTGGTTGCCGGTGTAGATGCCTGCTGTTTAACTTCGCGTTGACTGTTAGTCAAACCAGAAGTCTGTGTGGCATACCCTGTGCGTTTGTCACGAAATCTGATTTCGCTAGTTTTGCCTTGACCGTACCTGTCAGGAGTTTAAATGTATTGTCTCAGATTATATCTGGACACTGCACCCTCATTACGAGATTGCTGATCAAAATGTGTAGTTTGTGATGTAGGTGTGTCTTGTTTCTGCATTTGAGTTTCAAAACTCCTAGTGTCTCTTTGAAAATTACCTTTTCTGTCCCACTGCTCGTCTCTAGGTTAAACTGGAGTTTGATATTGATTGAACGGAGGTCTCCACTTCCTGTTTTGGACAGGAAAATTTCTCCCCTTGTCTGTATTTTTTCGCTCAGGCTTCCTGTCACTGGTTTGCGATTTAGGTGACCCCGTGACCTCCCCGGTTAAGCTTCTGCCAACGAGAGTGTAGGTATTTTTCAAAATCTCAGGAACCATTACTGGTTTTTGTTCTACTGGTAAACCTTGTATTTGTCTTTCAAGGTCTAACAGCAGACCCTGGCCCTTAATCAATGCCTTAAGACAACCCCAAACAATCTCATGGTTGCCTTGTGTAAAACGTAGCCCTAAAATGTAAGCTGCTATGATTCCACTAGTCTCATTAACCTGTCCTAGTGTATCTGGCAATGATGAAATAGTAACCTTCCCGTGGGTTTTCTCATACACATTGCTGATGACTGAATCCCAGTCTCGTGCTTCAGCCAATGTGATTGATAAACCTGCTGGCAGCAAAGAATTCACTAAAGCAATTTTTTGTTGTGAGGTTAGTGTGGGATAAACTCCATCTAAAGAATGTGTTCATTCATTCAGCCACAATGCAATGTCTTTCGGATTAGTTGGTAACTGACCAATTGTCGCTTTAATATTGGACATGGGGATACAAACTTGTACCCGAGCTGGTATGTCAATTAACGCTTGAGCTCCCCTTGTTGCTAAGAGGACATTAATCATTTCTCTTAGCAGTGTGATTTCTGCAGTAGCATTAGCACGCTCTGTCGCAACATCCCGTGCAGCTTGTGTTAACTCAAGTAATGTAACTGGTGTAAATAAGTGTGTGCGATTCTCCCCATATTTCGCACCAGGATTAATAGGACCATGTCTGTCCACGCCTGTAGCAATCATTGGCTGTTGCCCCAAAATGACAGTCGCTGCATTATATGGCAAATTGATGATCGTGTGTGTCAACGGGTTATATGCCTGTTGTATGTATTGATATTTGACTGGATCAGCTGTTGTGTCTATTGTGAGATAGTAGTATCTCGCCCCAGGTCCCCACGGGCCAAATTAAATTTAAAATGCCAGAGTTTCACCATCAATCAGATCTCTATGATACTGACTTCTCATTAAAACATTCAGATCTGCAGCTCGTGCAAAATCCATAACAGCCATGATATACTATATATATATAATGAAAATGGTACCTTCTCTATTATAAAGAGGAAATAGCATACACGTGTACTTTAAAGATTAAATGGGTAACATACGATTTATGACTTATTTATACAACTCATGAGTAATTAACCACGTTGGGTGCCATAATCTGGGCTCGCTGCCAACCTTCCTCTCCCAAGTAATGCCTCGTGGTAAGTTATATCATGCACTAAGCAGAAACACAAACTACGATGTCGTACTTGTAGATTTCTCGGTTCACACTCTCTAACAAGAGTATTGTGAGATTATTATAAAGAAAAGTCACTCAGAGTTTGTATACGATAAGGTTTGTCATTTATTGTATCACAACAGTAATAATCAGAAATATCACAAAAGCTAACTTGTAAGCTAACAGCTAATAGTAACCTAACAATCCATTCCTAACTATGCAGAGATTATATAGCTAATATGCATTGTCATACTCACAAACAAAAAATATTATGATAGGTCAGCCAGTCTCAGTAAGCCTCATCTGTGTGGTTCCCCACTCTCACTTCGGTTCTACTCAATATGGGGGCACGCCAAGTTATATAGCGTCTTATTGTTTGCTGCGTACGTGATATGATACCATACTCTGTGGCTACTGACGTATGATGTTTACCAGCATTTACGGTTTACCGACGTATGATGTGTTTCATCATTTACAGTTTGACCACAGCGCAACCACGGCCTGTTTACGCGAGTTAGTTTCCCTTTTATGCATATGAACAAATATCCTATTAATTTCATAGCAAAACAACCTATTATTTCTAAGACAAAAGTAAGCTATGATTTTGACAATATGCTCTAAGCTGTACTATTTATTTTTTTATTTATAAAATATTTTACCAGGAAGTAATACATTGAGAGTTACCTCTCATTTTCAAGTATGTCCTGAGCACAGAGTAAAACAAATACATGGTTACAAGTACAGTTACTGTACATAAATGAACAAGGTATACATTATATACAGAGACATTGCGTGCACAGTTAAAGAAAATATATATTATGAGCATATGAAACAGTTACAGACCAGATTAAAGTGTGAGACAGCCTTAGATTTGAAAGAACTTAAGCTGGTGGTGGATATGAGAGTCTCTGATAGGTTGTTCCAGTTTTGGGGTGCATGGAAGGAGAATGTGGAACGTCCAGATACTTTGTTGAGCCTTGGGACCATGAACAGTCTTTTGGAGTCTGATCTCAGGTGATAAGTGCTGCATGTGGTAGGGGTGAGGAGCTTGTTCAGGTAGCTGGGTAGCTTGCCCAGAAAGTATTTAAGGGTGAGACAGGAAAGGTGAACTTGCACCTAGACTCTAGTGATGACCAATCTAGTTCTTTGAGCATTTCGCAGTGATGTGTGTTATAGTTGCATTGGAGAACAAAACGACAAATTGAATTGTAGAGGGTGTCAAGTTTGCTAAGGTGGGTTTGAGGAGCCGAGCCATATACTATGTCTCCATAGTCAATAATTGGCATTAGCATTTGCTGTGCAATACGCTTTCTGACCAGGAGACTTAGGGAGGATTTGTTCCTGTAAAGTACCCCTAGTTTGGCATAGGTCTTGGTTGTCAGGGTATCAATGTGCATCCCGAATGTTAAGTGTGAGTCAAACCATAAGCCCAGATATTTAAAACTAGTGACAGGTGTTAGGGTGGTGTTAGCGTTGGTTCTAATCAGGAGCTCAGTCACTGGAAGCTTAAAAATTTAGTCTTGGTCCCAAATACCATTGTTACAGTCTTGTCAGTGTTTTAAAAACAGTTTGTTTTGCGAAATCCAGTTTTCGAGTCTCAAAAAGTCAGACTGAAGTATGTGTTGAAGGTCAGAGAGGCTATGGCTGTGTGCATATAGGATTGTGTCATCTGCATACATGTGTATTGAGGCTTCTTACAAGCTGTGGGAAGATCATTAATGAACACTGAGAAGAGTAGGGGCCCCAGAACAGAGCCTTGCGGGACACCACAGGTGATATCCAGGGGGTTGGAGTTAGAGCCTGAGATGGACACATGTTGGGATCTTCCTGATAGGTAGGACTGAAACAAGTTTAAAGCATGTTTCCCTATTCCAGAGCTCTGGAGTTTGTTAAGCAGGATAACATGATCAACTCTGTCAAAAGCGTTTGCAAAATCTAGGAATACTGCACCAGTGAGTTGTCACCGTTCCATTCCACACTGGATTTCATTGCAAACGTTTAGCAGGGTAGTTACGGTGGAGTGTTTGGGACGAAACCCAGACTGGAATTGGCTAGGGAAATTTGTCTTGGTGTAGAAATCGCTTAATTGGGAGTGGCCATATTTTCCATTACTTTGGATAGAATTGGAAGAAGTGAGATTGGCCTGTAGTTTAAGACAGTGTTTTTGTCCCCACTTTGAAGATTGGGACAACTCTGGCAGTTTCCAGTCTTAGGGATATGGCCTGCAGACAGGATAGAGTTGACTATGGACGCAATTGGTTTGGCAATGGCTGTGGCACCAAGTCGTAGGAACCTAGATTGTAGTAAGTCGGGTCCACATAGGCTGCTTAGTTTTAGTTTGAGGAGCGCTTGTGTAATCTCCTCTTCAGATACTGGGCTAAATTGAAAATTGTGGGCAGTGTTGGGAGGGGTGGGACTGTAGGGATACTCCCAGGATGAGATTCATGTTTGGGGTTTTGTGCTGCGTTTCGCTAATAAGTTAGTGGCACACCCCACAAAGTAATCATTGAATTCATTTGCAATGTCAGTGGGGTTTGTCAGAGTAATATCCCCCTTAGTGATATTACTTGGTTGTTGATGGTTAGGAGGCTGGATATATTGTTGATAACCTTCCAGAAGTTAGCTGGGTTGATGTATTTTGGTGGAGATTGTCTGCGTAATATTGTGCTTTTGCATGCCTTGTTTGCCTTGTGCACATGTTCCGCATGCATCTGTAGTGATTGAGATCCTTGGTAGTGACAGTTACTTTGTAGCTTTTCCACAAGGCATCCCTGAACTGGTAGAGTGCTATAAGGTCAGGTGTAACCCATGGAAGGTGGGCCCCCCGTACCCTTATTTTGCGTAGTGGAGCATGGGTATCGCAGAGTTTTAAGAACTCGGATTGGAAATAGTTGAGCGCAGAATCGGGGTCGGGGAATTAAATCGATTCTGTGCCATGGGCAGTTGGTTAGGTCACCCAGAAACTGTTGTGGGTTCAAGTTTTTAAATGTTCTAGTGAGGAGAACTTTAGGGCTTGAATGGGGGGGTTTAATTTTCCTTACACAGTACACTATTGCATGGTCACTGAAAATATCAGGAAGGATGCCAGAGGATTGGATTCTGCTGGGGTTTGAGTAGATAATCCAGTCTAGCAAGGAATGGTTATGCGATTTCAGGTTTATCCGTGTGGGTTGGGAAATGAGTTGCGATAGGTTAAGTGACTTGAGTTGTATCTGGATTTTGTGGTTTTTAGGGTCAAGCCAATTGAAGTTGAAATCCCCAAGAACTAGCAGCTCACTCTTCTCATTCAGAGAGGAAATGGAGCCAATAAATTGGGTGATATCAGTCAAGGATTGTAGAGGGGCTTTAGGGGGGCGTAGATGCCAGAGAGCAAGATGGGCTTAGAAAAGTTTAGGCAGATTTTGCCAACTAGAGTTTCAAAAGAGGGTGGACTTGGTGGGCAATTTAACAGTGTAAATTGTAAGGTGTCTGCAATATAAAATAACACCCTCCCTCCTCTCTTTGACCTATCTCTCCTAAAAATGGAGTATCCCTGAATGGTGATATTTGCATCAGGGGTTTTAGGGGATAGCCATGTTTCTGTAAGAACGATGGCTTTGGGTTTATGCATAAGGCACCATGCCCTTAGTTCGTCCAGTTTGTGCTGCAGGCTCCGGATGTTTATATGGGCGACAGATAGCCCTTTTTGAATTTAAAGGTGGAATTCTCAGGGGCATGGGACAGAGCTGAATGGGAGGACCTGGGTTAGGTTCAATATCACCTGCTAAAGAGAGTAATAGTATGAGTAGAAATTTGGGTAGTTGTTTGCAAGTTGTAGATTTGTGGTGTTTTCCATTAGAGTGAGCAGTGGTTGGTGTGCTGGTTTTAGAGTTCTCCACCAACATTCAGTAGATAGTGCAAGCTTTTGAGTAGTCCAGGGTGTATGGTGATGTTGGGTGTGGGCCAGGATGGAGGAGTTTGTAGTGGATAGAGGGAGTAACATCTCCATGAGACCAGGAGAAAGAAAAAAATTAAAATACATAGCAGGTTCATGATGGCAGAGGTAGGCAGTGCTGCAAGGAACTGTTGTGAGCAGAGTGAGTGTGAGCAGACTAAACAGCAGGTGTGTGCCTGTCCTTGTCAAATGTTTAGCTGTATTGCAATGCTAGAGTCAGTTCAGGGTTTCAGTGTATTGTGCAGTCAGTTTTGGGAGAGACTGCACTGAGTAAGTTGTAAAGGGGTGGGGGGTTGAAATATGCAGGTTAGCAAGCATGGGATCATAGTGTGATCTGAATAGCTTACCGTTTGTTGTCTTGAGTTAAAGAGTTTGCAGAAAGAAGCAGTCCCCAGTCACCTCTAGTCAAACTGTAGTCTAACTGTATTTATCACTTAAAAAGCTCACTTTAAATGCCTCACTGTCTAATGCCTAATGCAGTTCCAGGCCTTATAAGTACTACGCCTTATAATGATACTATATATGTACCGGTGACCTGTATTAACTATGCTATATATGCCATAAAATACTTGTAATCCATAACAATACCACGTGCAAGTTCCCATGGCAGGTTTCCTTCTGGTGCGCTTGCACCTTTGCTCTTCACACTGTTCCCCTGCTCTCAGGTCAAGCCCAATATGCATTGCATTGCAATATGCATTGCAGTGAGTGTGCCAGGGTGGTTTCTGTACGAGCGCGTACATCCCTGGTTGACGCTCACCGTTGCATTCTTGTATGTGACCTGGGCGGGGCAAACTTTGTGTGGGGGCGCGTGCGTGTCATTATGATGCTCAGTGTGTTTGGCTTATGCGCATGCGCCTGTACACTGGCGACACACTTTATTCGAGCTCGGCTAGTCCCACGAATTCGGGTATACTCGGGTGTATTGAGGTTTTTGACTGTTTTCTGCCCGAGTGCATTGCGTTATTTTCCAGGCAGGGATTGAAGCATTTTATTCCCGCTGGCTGCAATACTGCACAGTATATATATATATACTGCATTACAATTCATGAATTTATGCCATCTGGTAGACACGCGAAGCATTGCAGCCTATTAAATCCTAATCATTATCATTTAACAGATCAGCCGCCCGTCAGCCAGGCATGAACCATGGCTGGGAAGGCAAACGCAACGGGGCTTGTCTGAGGTGAGGAGCGGCGCATTCCAGGTATCTGCCCAGTACAAACTGGGCATTTGCTCGAATAAAGTGTGTCGCAGCAGTATGTTTTAGCTGCCTCCCTGCTCTGTGGGCACTCTCCATTTGTTTAAGAGTAAGCATGCCAGTAGTTATTGAGTGTCCAGGGCACGGCTAGTGTGCACGACGCAGGGGCGTGCACACTTAATTAGGAATGCCAGGTGCTGATGTGCGCACCATGGTTGGTTCCTAGGTATAAGCTTTATGATTGGTGTGTTATTCTACCATTTATATTTTCATACATTGTGAATATTGCTATATGTATACCTTGAGAAAGCTTTTCTTTTAGCATGAAATGCGTTGGTGCGGCAACGCTATTGCTATTTTTGTCCCTATGACCAATAATTTAATATATTTTTCCATGGAAAGCGCACTTTCCGCTTATGAATTTTGGATGCCCTCAGTTGTTTCTGCCACTTCCTGCAATATTTTGCAAACCGCTCCAATAAAACAAATACCAAAGAAAAATGGATACAAGAGGAACCGAAAATGCAGCAGCAGAAGGCAGAACCATTCACAAAAAACATTGCCCTTATCGGGGATGACATTATGATCCTTACTACCAACTGATACCCTACAGAGGCTCATCTGTTATATTGAGTTACAGGTCCTAAAAAAGCATGTCACTTTTATTTAAAATATTCAGTTATTTACTTTTCAATATGCTGATGTAAAGCATTTTAGTTTTTTGTTTTCTGTTTAGAACTGTAAGATTTTTAGTCAAATCTAATCTTACGTTAGGTGAGGTTTATACATTTTTGCTTGACGTATTTGTAACTTTATTACTGATAAATCTACATATATACAGTAAGTCCTCGGTATCCTATTTGATTACCAGGGTAAACTATGCAGAAAACCCAAACAGTGCATCTAAACCTTCAACACGTGTAAATGTGCATTAGAAATGTATAGCAGTAACTGGCTATATAAGGCAGCAGTTCCTCTTGCCCAACAATTGTAGGAATATATATGCAGTGAGTTGAAAAAGTCACTTGAGTAGGCATGCACTTTGTAACATTACTCACGAGAGAGAGAGAGAGAGAGAGAGAGAGAGAGAGAGAGAGAGAGAGAGAGAGAGAGAGAGAGAGAGAGAGAGAGAGAGGAGAGAGAGAGAGAGAGAGAGAGAGAGAGAGAGAGAGAGATGAGAGAGAGAGAGAGAGAGAGAGAGAGAGAGGAGAGAGAGAGAGAGAGAGAGAGAGAGAGAGAGAGAGAGAGAGAGAGAGAGAGAGAGAGAGAGAGAGAGAGAGAGAGAGAGAGAGAGAGAGAGAGAGAGAGAGAGAGAATGGGAATAAAAGAGAAAAACATCATAGGCCAATATATCAGAGCAATTCAGGAGTTAGATGTAAGATTTACACACAATTAGTTCAGCAAAAATCAGCATTTAATCCTCAATGGGACTCAGGAACTCTGCTTCCAGCGGTGATCTTTAATTTCTCTGTGATCTTTTGTGTCCTCTGGATTTATGCTCCACACGATACTCCAGACAGCTATTTCAACATCACCATCCGTCTGCTCAAGCGGTCTTGGTGCTGCAACCTGCTGCAATAGGAGGGCTGAGGGCTCCGCGGTGGTGTGAGGAGAACCAGGACAGGGAACATATATATATAAGACAAGCAAGTAAAAAAAATAAGACTCTTTGTCAGCTTACTCCAAAGCGCACAATATTAGACATTTGCACATTTATAAAAAATAGTTCATGGTCATGGCTACAATCATTGCAGTGCTGAGTCTTGTTTTACAATTTTTTTTAGATATATATATATAATTTTAGAGCAGTTATATATTACTATTTTGTCATATTTGTGACTCATTTTTGTGACATTTTCCCCACCTGGCTCTTATCTGTTGTCACCTTTACAATACTGTACATAGAAATTACACACAGCATATACTTAGTTTTTTTCTGGTCTTTAGAATTATTATTTAGAGTGTTTGATTAAAACCATAGATCAGTGAGAGGCACCATATTAAGTTCACAACTCCCTGGTCCATATTCAATGAAATGCAAGTTAAGATCAGGTAACCGGTAATTACCTTCCATTCAGTTATAATCGCTTCATAGTTAACTGCACATTACTTCACTCCATTATTCAATGTACTATCACAGTCAAAGTGATAAATAAAACATTTGATTTGAAAGGATTTCCTTAGTTGAAAAGACTTATTACATTAGTCAAACTGTTACACGCTCCTTATTTTTATTTAACCAATTAGGAACTTGTTCTATAAATACTAAGGCTTAGTACTGGAACTTATTAGTGCATTTGACCAATGGCTATCATTGCATACCCTTCTCACTACCAGTAAAAGTGGCACATGACTATACTCAATGGTAATAGCTAAACATTTTATTTATTAGGTACTGGCATTTCTCCCCAAAATATGTTATAGTTGCAATGGGCTCCTCCTTCTGATAGACTTTAGTCTCAGCTGGATGTAATTATTTAAAAGATCAATTAACTGCTTTTAGCCTTACTGGCACAATTGAAAAAAGACAACATAGCAAAAGCATAAAACAGACAATGAAATACGAAAGATATAGGATTTGGTTGACAAATATGTATTTCTAGGTATGTACAGTACAGCTTTGAGCCTGCTATTTTACTATAAGATTTTTTTTAACAACTAATAAAGTGATAGAGTGAGGGATTGGTGAAGGCATTAAGATATATTTTTGTCTTGCCCGAGAATATTGTTACCAAAACATGCCATTGTGAATTTAAATGTAGGGAGTTAAAAGAAACATCTGGACATGCCGAAACAACCTGCATTCATTTATGTATTTAAGTTGTAAAATCATATTCAATCTTGACTCACTGAGGAAATCAAACATAAATGTCCTGCTGATTTTGACAGTCATACAGCAAAAACACCCACTAATGAGCATTTAATAGTAACCAAAAGTTTTGAATTAAGTACAAAGCCCTTTTGATTACTTATTCCACTAATTTAAAGTAAATGCTTTTACAGATGGCATCTGTTAGGCCACAGAGCGTTCGCTGCATTTATATGTAGTAATTGGAAATAAATTCCAGCTTTGGTAGACAGACAGTACAAAATAAGATCAAACATGAAAATCTGGGGGAAACATTCACCATCTATTATTTTCTGAAGATCTTCTTAAATGCTTATCCAATAACAAAATACAATAGAGAAAGGTAATTTAGAAAATACCATGGCAAATTATCACCTAGAACTAAGTGATCTAGACATAGAAAGAAAACTCAACATTTGGTTTTTCCCATTTACATGCTATAAATTTAATATAATATTTCCATTCCTCCTCCAACTTTATCAGATTACAATAAAACTTCCATGAAACACTCAAAAACCTTTCAGATGTTTTAAGCAATTTAGAAAATGCAAAGAGAAACAAATGAAACAGAAAAATAGAGACACTGATTAACAGATTAGCAATTTGTTCAAGATAGAAGCTTTGCATATGACCGAGAGATACAGTGCATCATGTACAGGTAGCCTACTCAATTTTTAGCGTTTGTCAGATTACCATCAGACTGTGCAGTGTAATTACTCTTCATGTTTGAGTTTAAATATAGATTAATATTATGTACTGTATGCATGGCCTGTACCCGGCTGAGACATTAGGAAATGTCTACATTATTAAAATATCTTTATGACTCATCATTTCAAACTGTGTTTTGACAAATTACATTATAATTCACTCTGTGAATTTTGTCAGAGAATAGTTCGAAACTAGATATTGTTTTTCATGACTGCACAAGTAGGTAGTTTACTTTAATCTTAATATTAAAAACATTTCAATAATTTTAATAATGATGGAATAAGGACTTTCATTAAATCAGCACAGACCCATCTTGAATTTTAGTAGATTCAGCATAATAGATATTGTTTGTTAAAACACATCTAACACATGTCACATTGAAAACAATAATTTTTAACACACACACACACACACACACACACACACACACACACACACACACACACACACACACACACACACACACACACACACACACACACACACACACACACACACACACACACACACACACACACACACCGAAAGTATATCATTTATAAATGTGAAAACCTAAACTGAAATAATTCAACTTATGTGTCCTAAATTAGAACTTTAATTATTGAATTAAGTATGATGATGATATAACATTGAGTCATATACATTGAAATTAGCTTTATATAATAAGAAACAAGTGCAGTCCTTGACTAGCAAGATATAAACCAAAAGGACACTAATATTTAAATATGATCTCCTTAAATGTTTCAAAACAAAATTAACCATGCAAAAATAGGGGAGAAAAGAAGAAAAAAACAATAATACTGGAAAACACTATGCATATTTATATCAATGTGTTCAATCTATATATATATATATATATATATATATATATATAGATTGAACACATTGATATATATATATATATATATATATATATATATATATATATATATATAGATTGAACACATTGATATATAAATATATATATATATATATATATATATATATATATATATATATATATTGAACACATTGATATATATGTATATTTAGATATTAGTGTTTTCCAGTATATTGTTTTATATATATAATATGTATATATATACATATATGCAGTGTTCGACAAATCACCCAAACATCTACTCGCCCAACCAAAAAATCTACTCGCCACCTAGTCCCGCCCCCAACCCACCCCTAGTTCCCGCCCCAACCCACCCCTAGTCCTGCCCCCAACCCCGCTTTAAAATAAAATACATTTAATAAATTCCTAGTCAGAACAACATTCGTTTTTGACAAATGTATTTATTGTATTACATTATACTACAATTTGTGTGTGTGTGTGTGTGTGTGTGTGTGTGTGTGTGTGTGTGTGTGTGTGTGTGTGTGTGTGTGTGTGTGTGTGTGTGTGTGTGTGTGTGTGTGTGTGTGTGTGTGTGTGTGTAAATGTTGGATCTAGAAATAAAAGCCAGGTGTGAATGACTAGTTTTCTGAACCCTGAACCAGTGTCTGGACGTCCCCGCTTCACAATATCTAAAGCAGCAATCCCACCTGGGATCTTACCTAATCCGCAGTCCCTCAATGTCCAGGTACCCTCATTCCCGCAATGTTATACATTGGAGCGGATGTGTTCCCTACCTGTCTTCTGGGTTAGGAGGGGTTCCGATGTCTTGCGTGTGAAGCTTGAGTCAGATCTGGAAGAAAGCAGTATAGGTTATTTCGGTGTAGTATAGGGCAGTTAAGATATCCAGATCCAGAGTGTGAGAGTGTGAGAGTGTGAGAGTGTGAGAGTGTGAGTGTGAGAGAGAGAGAGAGAGAGAGAGAGAGAGTGGGAGAGAGAGAGAGAGAGAGAGTGTGGGGGAGAGAGAGAGAGAGAGAGAGTGTGGGGGAGAGAGAGAGAGAGAGAGAGAGAGAGTGTGGGCTGAGAGAGAGAGTGTGGGGGGGAGAGGGGGAGAGAGAGAGTGTGGGGGGGAGAGAGAGAGAGAGTGGGGGACAGAGAGAGCTTGGGGGAGAGAGAGAGTGGGTGTGGGGGGGAGAGAGAGAGTGTGGGGAGAGAGAGAGTGTGGGACAGAGAGAGAGGGGGGATAGGGGGATAGTCTGTGGGGGGGAGGGGGAGAGTGTGTGGGGGGAGAGGGGGAGAGGGGGAGAGGGGGAGAGTGTGTGTGGGAGAGAGGGGGAGAGGGGGAGAGTGTGTTGGGGGGCGAGGGGGAGAGAGTGTGTGGGGGGGAGAGGGGGAGAGTGTGTGAGGGGGAGAGAGTGTGGGGGGAGAGGGGGAGAGAGTGTGGGGGGGAGAGAGACAGACAGATAGAGAGAGAGAGAGAGACAGACACACACACACACACACACAGAGTCAGAGAGACAGACACACACACACAGAGACAGAGAGACAGACACACACACACAGAGACAGAGCGACAGACACACACACAAGGCAGGAGGGCCTCTGCAAGGGGCAGCCCCCCCCCGAAGCGGCCGACGCCGCAGCACGCTCCCCCCACTGAAGCGAACCCCCTTCAGAGGCAATACCCCCGGGCAGCAAGCGGGGATCGGGGGCAGGAGATTAGGGGGAGATCAGGGGCAGGAGGTGGCCTGGCACAGGAGGCGCGCACGGGGGAAGCTGGATTGGCGCTTCTCCCTCCGTATCAAGTTGGGAGCGGGGGGGCTGGGTTTTGCATGGCGCTTGTGTTGGCGCTTCCTGCTCCGTCCCACGTGGCGTGCGTGGGGGCTGGTTTGCGCACGGGGCTTGTTGAGGGCTTCCCCCTCCATCCCACGTGGGGAGCGGATGGGGGAGGGTGCGGGGGGGCTGGGTTGCACGCGGGGCTTGTTTTGGGCTTCCCCTTCCGTTCCACGTGGGGAGCGGAGGGGGGAGGGTGTGGGGTGGCTGGGTTGGGCGCGGCGCTTGTTTTGGGCTTCCCCCTCCGTCCTACGTGGGGAGCGGGGGGGATTCTTGGTTGCTGGGGGGAACAGGCAGCGGGCCCACAGGCAGCGCAGAGGGCAGGACACCCTGTTTACCCTGTGCATGCACGCCGGGACCACGGGAATCGTCGCCATTTTTTTAAAACTTTTTTAAAAAATTTAATTAACAGGCGCCCCCCGAGCCCCCCTGACTCACGGGAGGAGATCAGGGGGAGGAGATAAGGAGGGGGAGGAGATCAGGGGAAGGAGCTCTTCCCCACGGCCCTCTTTCCCACGTTAACCCAATCAGGGAGGGGGATTATTTATTTATTTAAAAAAAAAAAAATTGGCACGAGCAGGAGAATTCATAGAGCCCCAGCACGGCTCGCCAGCGGCCTAAATCCACTCGCCACAGGCGAGTGGTTATCATTATTTGTCGAACACTGCATATATGTATGTATATATATATATATATACATTTTGTGTTAAATATTGTACCAGCTTTCATGCAATGCGTAGAGATGTGTGAATGTGTCAAACTTTGGCCCATAAACTTTTGCACACACATTTCTATTTCTTTTTTTTTCAGGGGGGGGGGGGGGCTCTTTGGAATTTAGCAGTCAATCACTGCATTATTTAGACATCCATTATACCTCAGAAAGATACTACAAATCTAAGCTATCAATGAATTATGAATACCATAATTTCTCCTGGTTCAGTTGTAGGTTGAGCTGATTTTTTTCCCTCTTCAGCTTTCCCTTTTATTAAAGTCTCCCTCTTTATGATTTTATTACATTGTTCAGATTAAACTGTAACACACAGCAATCTTAGATCTCAGTGGTTTACCTTGCTATTTATTTTTGCAAAATGGATAGACAAAGAGGTTAGTTCCTGTATCACTTCCCTGTTTTTTGTGAAGAACAAAAATGAATAGAAATGACGGGTAGTACTAGTGTGATACAGTATATTTTATTTGATCAACAAATAATATTC
This sequence comes from Ascaphus truei, assembly GCF_040206685.1. Classification (NCBI taxonomy): domain Eukaryota; kingdom Metazoa; phylum Chordata; class Amphibia; order Anura; family Ascaphidae; genus Ascaphus; species Ascaphus truei. The sequence continues at coordinate 264,838,205 of NC_134485.1, read as the reverse complement.
AGTGTACAAGCTTTCCAATCCCTTTGGATTCTTCTTCAGGGCTCCTCACATACACTTGGAGTGGAAATTCAAGGCATTGAATATGAAACTTAATTTTTTATTAACTCTTAGAGGGCTCTATGCAGCGGCAACTATTTTAACAAATCACGCGGTGTATACCTCGGAATACCCATTTCATGACGCGGGATTGCTTCCAAAAATACCGCCTTAAGACGCGAGTGCAGGCGAGTGCAGAAAATGGTATTTTAGTGTTCTGGCTTTTAAACACCTGAAATTGACACAGTAGCACAGTACTGTACACATTACAATTCATTCATTTCATTGAATATAATTGCACACAATCCATGAAATTGAAACAAAGTAACCGCGATAAACACGTGTGCCTGGGGCGATTGGCCGCATTCATGCCACGTGGAGTAAAGCAGCGCACATGAAAACGGTGTTGTGATTTCTTTACAAAATGGCTGCTGCATCTGTAGCTACTACATCATCAGTGCCAGCATGCCGGGAGCCCCATGAGGTATTAGCTATGTCATGGCTTTTTGCCATTTACTAAGGGAGATATCACTCAGTGGAGTGATCTGAATGGAAGCAGTGGACCCTCTGCCATTCACATCACAGAGGTGACATCGTGATCATATGATTCAACACTAAAAGGGTTAATCAACTTTATGTGTAGCCAAGAATAAAATGCATACAGAATTTTTAAAAATCGATATATTTCTAACTTCATAGTGATTACTTTTGGGTATTTTGATCAATTCAAGTTATATCTGACATAAAATACAAGATTAAAAAAAAATGTATGAAAATATGTTAGCATATTACAAATAGTTTTCTGTGTGTCTATATTAAACATTTTGTCATAAGAAAAATACATTCTTAAGCACCCATGGGAAGCAAAATACAATATTTTGAAAAACCACAAAAATAATCATTTCTCTTATATTTACATAAATTGATGTTTTAAAAAAACTTTCCATGTGTTCGTATACTGTTATATTACGTTTTTAGAAATCTAGACATGATAAATGAACTGCCTGGCAATGCGTACAAAATATATCTATCACCAAATAATTTTTCATTGCTCATCACATGTCATGTGTTGTAAACTCCTTTATAAATATCCACATCATCATTTATTAATTTTTGATCGTTGCTAAACATGACAACATACATTTTTTATATGTTGTATTTACATGACACATTTTTCTGTCAGTCCACCACATCTTTCTTCTCACCATATGTGAATACTACAATGCAACTGTCTTATGGAATATAGTTTTAGAATTGTAGTATTGATGTAGATTTGAGAGCAATTTTCAAATATACAGTATAATGAAAAACATCCAAAGCAATCAGTTCAAAATTCAAAAGAAAAATCTATATTTTGTGTAATGGGTATTCCCTGTGAATACAGACGCTACTACTGCTGTGTATACCTGTGTGGCTCTCAGGAGCCTAATCCTCCGCTCGGGGGGCCTGGGGTACATACATATAATAACAATCTTGTGTGTAACTCCTCCACCTGGGAGGGATCCCATCGGAGTGGGAGGAGGCCCTCACAGGAAACAATCACGGTAAGCAAATGGTTGTAAAACAGGACAGACTTTACTGAATATAGGAGCATAACGTATACCAATCACATTCAAGGTTATCACTGCATTATGATATAACGTAATTCCCACACCCACCACCGTGTACCCCCACACCGTGTCCACAGTATAATCCCCCTTGTCCCGTGGTCAGCACTGACACTATGTGAGAGTACTCGTGTGTGCACGTGCGTAACGTTACCTGCCCAGTGCGACGGCACCTGGGCGTTAAAGATTCTTTGCAAAGGATGAGACGAGCTTTCTGGCGATGTCCGGTCCCTCCGGTGAGAAGATCTGTGAGGGCGGTCCACCCTTGGTACAGTTCCGCTCTCTCTGCAGAGCAGGCTTGATCCCAAGCCTCTGGATGGGGAGCGCAGCGTCCGCTGTGTCCCTAACTAGAACTTGTCAGTAAGGGGGCAGGGTCCCTAACCTGGGGCCTGTCCCTGAAGCAACACAAACTACTAGATGGCTCAGGGCTAACTGGGGCCCAGGGGGCTGCTGGCCTAGTGCAGGGACTCCTGCACCCTCACCTCCTTCCCCTAGCCTGTCCTGGCGCCGACTAACATGCTCAAACCACGCGAAAAATATCTAATCTCCTCTGCCGGGAGATGCTGTAGCCCTATTGGCCTGGGGTCATGTGGGGCGCTCCTGAGGCTCATGGGACATGTAGTCCCTACCAGGAGCCCTCTCCTGATTGCTATATGTCCGCGCGATCACTGCGCATGCGCAAGCACTCTAGTGGCCGCCGCCTCTACCTGCCGCACTCGCCATAGCTCTCAGCGCGGAGGTAACGAGGGGGGGGGTCGCCGAGCAGAGGGGGACCCGGCTACATCCTCCCCCTGGTAAAAACTCCAACGACCTCGCTTGGGACACATAACTTGGATAACTATATACAGCAGTTATATAATGAAAATGGCACAACATTGTTATATAATAAAAATGCAACAATCAAATGCGATCTTACACTTAGCAGCTCTAAATCAGATTGTACATTTCATTGAACATCACAATGACGGACTGCACTTTGCTGCGAGCGCACTGCTGAGCCTCATAATGGGGTGCCCCAATTTGATCATAGGTTATCCGGTTTAGAGGGTACCTTACTCTTTGGCTCTTACGGAGCTGTTCTTCAGCAACTCCCTCTGGGGAGTAATAAGTACAGTCCTGAGGCTCAGCCTCTTCCCTTGAGGGGAGAAATATCTCTGAACAGTCTCTGTTTGGCACAAAGCATGGGATCTGTGGATCCAAAGGCTGGCCTGTTTGTGCCACCTTAGTAGGCGTTGGCCTACGGGGCCCTTTACCCGTAGCTCCTCCGGGAGATGCCCCTTCAGTGGAATAGTCCCTTTGAGAGGGTCTATTTCTGCTTCTTCGTCTCCCACTTGTGGGATGGGGAGAAGGTGATTGCGATGCCAAACCTTTACCCGGCCTTCAGTGTCTTTGATGCGATAGACCGGGAGGCCAGGCATCTGGGACTCTACCTCATATAGGCCATCTCTCCATCGGTCCACCAATTTATGTTTTCCGGGGACGCCCAGATTACGAAGCAACACAGCATCCCCAGGACGTAGCTCCCGATACTTGACTTTATTGTCATATTGTCTCTTGTTGCCAGCATTCAGTTTAGCTGTAGACTTCTCAGCCTGTTGGTAAGCTTGCTGCAAACTGTCTTTTAGTCTTTGCACATACTTGAAATGGGTAGCATTGTGTATCCCATCCGTTGATACTCGAAGACGCACATCTACTGGGAGTCTTGCCTCCCACCCAAACATGAGTTAGTATGGGGAGAATCCAGTGAACTCATGGCGGGTACAGTTGTACGCGTGTACCAAAGCTTCCACGTGTCGGCTCCATTCCGTTTTCTGTGCGCCCTTCAGTGTTCCGAGCATGTCCAACAAGGTCCGGTTGAATCGTTCTGGCAAAGCGTCTCCTTCGGGGTGGTACGGAGTCGTCCGTGATTTGGCAATGTTCAGCATTTTGAGTAATTCTCGGATCAGAGTGTTCTCAAAATCTCGCCCTTGGTCTGAGTGAAGTCGGTTTGGAAGACCATAGTGAACGAAGTACTTCTCCCATAGTATTTTTGCTACTGTGATGGCCTTCTGGTCTTTTGTGGGGAAGGCCTGAGCATACCGGGTGTAATGGTCCGTGATGACCAGCACGTTACAGATTCCTCGGATATCGGGCTCAATACACAAAAAGTCCATACACACTAGGTCCATTGGGCCAGAACTCTTTAGATGGGCCATGGGTGAGGCTCTGGTAGGCAAAGTCTTGCACTGTATACACCGGGAACAACGGCGGCTGTGTTGTTCCACCGCTTCCCGCATCTTGGGCCAGAAGAAGCGGTCTCGGACTAACCCAAAATTCTTCTCTACACCGAGGTGCCCATGTTCATCATGTAGAGACTTCAACATCATACACTGGCGACACACTTTATTCGAGCTCGGCTAGTCCCACGAATTCGGGTATACCCGGGTGTATTGAGGTTTGTGACTGTTTTCTGCCCGAGTGCATTGAGTTATTTTCCGGCAGGGATTGAAGCATTTTATTCCCGTTGGCTGCAATACTGCACAGTACATATATATATACTGCATTACAATTCATGAATTTATGCCATCTGGTAGACACGCGAAGCATTGCAGCCTATTAAATCCTAATCATTATCATTTAACAGATCAGCCGCCCATCAGCCAGGCATGAACCCAGGCTGGGAAGGCAAATGCAACGGGGCTTGTCAGAGGTGAGGAGCGGCGCATTCCAGGTATCTGCCAGGTACATACCGGGTATTTGCTCGAATAAAGTGTGTCGGTGCAGTATATCTCAAGTTTTGGGATAGAACCCAGGTCTCTGGGAGCACTTTTCAGTAGAGCTGGATTCTTTCTTTGAACAGCTTGCCGAATGATGCTGATTACTGGATCTCTCATTTGGTAGTCCAGTAGGTCCTTCCATCTTATGACCTTGTCGTGGGTTATGTTCATTCCCTTTGGATCGCAGTAGGCGGCTAGGATAGCCTGCGACTGGCATCCTAATGAATCTGCCACCTGATCATTGATGACGGCCGCTATGCTACACATTGCTCACATCCCTGGCTCTGGGATCTCTTCCCATTCATCATCATCGGGAGTAGCACTTAGTCCTGGTCGTCGTGATAGAGCGTCAGCTCCAATGTTCAAAGGCCCCGGCTTGTACTTCAAAGAGAATCTGTAGTTACATAGGGTTGCCAGCCATCGGTGCCCTGCTGCATCCAACTTGGCAGAGATATTGATGTACGGTAGGGGATTGTTATCCGTCCTTACCTCAAACGTAACACCATAGAGGTAATCATGGAGTTTCTCTGTGATCGCCCATTTGAGAGCCAGGAACTCTAGCTTGTGTACAGGGTATTTCTGTTCACTGGGTGTCAGACTGCGGCTGATGTAGACTACAGGCCGAAGACCCTCTGGGTGCTTCTGATGTAAGACAGCGCCCAGTCCATTGAGACTGGCATCCACATGCAGAACGTATGGTTGTTCTGGATCAGCATAAGCAAGCACTGGTGCTTCAGTCAGGCTTTTCTTCAAGTTCAGGAAGGCCTGTTCACACTCGGACGTCCACTTATCGCCAAACGGTTGACGGGCCGACGTGGCTTTCCTTCCGGTATCTTCTGGGTATATCTTCAAAAGATTGTTCAGGGGTTTAGCTCGACTAGAGTACCCTTCCACGAAGTGACGGTAATACCCACAGAAATCCAGGAATGGTCGCAGTTCCGTGACATTCTTGTGACAAGGCCAGTTCACTACCGCTTCTACTTTGACCGGATCGGTAGCAATTCCTTGAGCAGACACTATGTGTCACACGTAAGTCACTGAGGTGTGACAGAACCGACACTTGTCGAGGGACAACTTCAATCCTTCTTTTCCAAGACAGTCTATCACCTTAAGCAGCCTCTCTTCGTGCTCCTCCAGGGTCTTTCCGAAGACAATGATGTCGTTCAGGAAGACCAGACACTCCAGAGGATTCATGTCTCCGATGGTTTTCTCCATCAGTCGCTGGAAGGTAGCAGGGGCTCCGCATTAACTTGGGGCATACGCGTAAATTGGTATAAACCCAGGGGGCAGACGAAGGCTGTCATTTCCTGGTCCTCTGCACTCATAGGTACCTGGTAGTACCCAGATCGTAAGTCGAGCACACTAAACCATTGGCTCATGGTTAGAGCATTCAGGATCTCTTCAATGCGAGGAAGGTTGTATTGGTCAAGTACCGTACGATTATTCAGAGTTCGATAATCGACGCACAGTCTTACAGATCCGTTCTTCTTCCTTACCACCACTATAGGTGATGCATAAGGACTCAGAGACTCTGTCAATATCCCAGCGGTCTCCATTTTTTTCAGGACGTTCCTTACATCGTCCACATCCCTGGGGGTGATGCGACGAGAGCGTTCACGGAACGGAGTGGCGTCACTCAACCTAATAGTGTGTTGGGCGCTGCGACTGCGGCCCACATCCATCTCGCTTGTGGAAAATACCGTACTTCTTTCATTCAGCCTGGCCATCAGTTGATGCTTCCACTCAATTGGCAGCGTCGAGTATCTGAAGTTGAAATCCAGATCGACTAACTGCTCACCCACTGCAGCAGCATTCACCTGGGGCACTGTTTCCACCGGGCTAACCGAAAATATGCTGTCCAAACTTCGTCCTGCATCAATGTCCATCGGGAATGGAGAGATATTTTGAACATAGACGTAGGTTCGTCGAGGAATTTTGGTCGTCCAGTCTCTCACTTCGGGTATGACCCTATACCCTCTCTGAATCTCTTCCTCACTGGTACTCTCCAGAGAGAAAAGATGATTGGTCTCATCTCAATCAGGATAAAGCACCAGACGGCCATGCATTGCACTCCCCCTGGTAAAATGGTCGTCAGTCCGCGTTGACGATTGTAGAGGTCCCTGTGACGCTCTAAGACATATACTCTGTTGCACTCCTCTCTCAGTACAGGGTCAAGGAGTGGATTGGCCATTGGTAATTCGTTGGTCTCTTTCAGGTAGGCTCTGATTATGACTCGCACTATATCCGTATTTGTTCCCAAGATGACCGGATACTGACACTGTCCTTGAGGCTTCGGGCATACCATTGCCTCCACATGCATGGGATGTTTCTTGCCGGTATTCAGTTGGGGTTTCTCCAGTTGAACTCTCACAATACCATCGATGGGGTAATCTTCATTACTCAACCCCCTCACCTTCATATGTTCCACCGATTGCAGGGAACAGTGTTTGAGGTGTTGGTCATAGAATTGTCGGTATATTATGGTCACTTGGGACCCGGTGTCCAGTAGAGCAGAGGCATAGACTCCTTCTACTACCACGTGCATGATGGCAGATGGGCCTAACTGACTGTAAGCATCCCGGGGCAGAGTTCCATTGGCTGGGCTTAGATCAGTAGGATCTTCCGGAGTCGCAGGGGTGGCCTCGGATGTCTTGGCTTCTGTGTCTGTATCTGGCAGATCATGGAACTAGCCGAGCTTCCCTTACTGGACGTTTTCTTTTCTTGGGTCACTCCTTCAGGGCACTCTCTGGAGAAATTGCCTTTCTGTCCACAACCATAGCAGACGACATCTTTAGGATCAAGTCGTCTTAGGTAAGTGGGGGAGGATTTCCTCGAAGTTCGGCCTTTCATTGAGGGCGACTTGGGTGGCTCCTCTTCCTGTTTGACAGGTTTCTTGACCCGGCGAGCGGAGGCTCCCGGGATGTCACTCGCAAGTGGATCTTTGACCTTGGTGCCCGTATGCAGCTTGGTATAGGCTTCATGCCCCTTGACGATCCCCAAAATATCCATGAATGTAGGGGGAGGCCCCTTCATTAGTGTGCACCTGATCATGATCACTATGTGATGCGTGGGATTGGCCCCTCGGAGGAACTGTTTGCGCCGGTATTCGTCCATATCTTAGGTTGGAATGAGGCCGCAATTTCGCAATTTCCACAGTACCAGCTGAATTCGTTGAAGGAAATCTGACAGGTCTTCTTTCTCCTTCTGTCAGAGACCGTAATATTTGAACCGCAGCTCACTTTCCTCTTCATCTTTGCCATAGATCTGGACTAACAAGTCTACCATCTGATGAGCAGAGAGATCAGGGTCTTGGTCACGCTGTGCACTGACCATGGTGGCTGCCGGGGGTCTGAGGCTTTCCAGGATTCTCTGACGTATTACTGCTTCAGAGCAGGGCCATTCATCGATCACCTTGAGGGTGTGTTCCTTCCAAGACTCATTGCTTTCCTCGCCTGCGGGGACATGAACCATTCCTGAAAACGCCTTCAACTTCCTTTAATTCTGAGCTTGGGCTGACGTAGTTATGCTTCCACAACCTGCAGGAATGTTACTCCTAGCATTGAGCCGCCACTGTCTGAGGAACTTGCAATCCCTGCTCCCTGACTGTTAGGGGTTGGTGTGAAGCTGCTCATTAACCTGTTAGGGACCGGGGATGTTGGTGGGCTACCGGCCCAGCTGGTGGCCCCTTGCCTAGCATCAGAAGAGAAAGTCACTCGGGGTAGGGATACGTCTGATCTGATGGGTATACTGGCGGCCATATCTTTGCCTTCCCAACCTGCATGTCTGGTAAGGGAAGTTACGTGACTGAAAGCCGTTCCAGGGTAAATGAGAGAGCACCCTTGCGGTAAAGTCTCTGGTAGATACACTACTTGTGGGCGTCTATCAGGAGCTATAGCTTGTTCGGTGGCCAGCAGTAGGGTGTTCTCTTGCTGGTCAATGTTGTAGTGCTTACTGATGAGGCGGGCTCCCGCCAGACCAGGTAATGTCGTTACTGCGCTGCAGACAGTAAACATGGATACATCGTCAGGGACCCCGTCTACGGTGACTACGTGTCGCAGGAGCTCTCCTAGTTTTTCGGCCCAGTCGGCCACTTGTTGGGTCATGCTGACTGATAAAATACTACGTGAACTACTGAGTAGGGCACCCCAGGGCTGATCTCAACAGCGCCTCCAAATGTAATGGGTATTCCCTGTGAATTCAGACGCTACTACTGCTGTGTATACCTGTGTGGCTTTCAGATGCCTAAGCCTCCGCTCAGGGGGCCTGCAGTACATACATATAATAACAATCTCGTGGTGCAACGCCTCCACCTGGGAGGGATCCCAACGGAGTGGGAGGAGGCCCTCACAGGAAACAATCACGGTAAGCAAATAGTTGTAAAACAGGACTGGCTTTACTGCATATAGGAGCATAATGTATACCAATTACAATCAAGGTTAGCACTGCATTAGGATATAACGTAATCCCCACACCCACCACCGTGTACCCCCACACCGTGTCTACAGTATAACCCCCCTTGTCCCGTGGTCGGCGCTGCCACTATGTGAGAGTACTCGTGTGTGAACGTGCGTAACGTTACCTGCCCAGTGCGACGGCACCTGGGCATTAAAGATTCTTCGCAAAGGATTAGACGAGCTTTCTGGCAATGTCTGGTCCCTCCGGTGAGAAGATCTGTGAGGGCGGTCCACCCATGGTACAGTTCCGCTCTCTCTGCAGAGCAGGCTTGATCCCAAGCCTCTGGATGGGGAGCGCAGCGTCCGCTGTGTCCCTAACTAACACTTGACAGTAAGGGAGCAGGGTCCCTAACCTGGGGCCTGTCCCTGAAGCAACACAAACTACTTGATGGCTCAGGGCTAACTGGGGCCTAGGGGGCTGCTGGCCTAGTGCAGGGAGTCACTGACTCCTGCACCCTCACCTCCTTCCCCTAGCCTCTCCTGGAGCCGAGAAAAGTGCTCAAACCACGCAAAAAGTATCTAATCTCCTCTGCCAGGAGATGCTGTAGCCCTATTGGCTCCCTGGGGTCATGTGGGGCGCTCCTGAGGCTCATGGGACATGTAGTCCCTACTAAGAGCGTTCACCTAATTGGCTATATGTCCGCGTGATCACTGCGCATGCGCAAGCACTCTAGTGGCCGCCGCCTTTACCTGCCACACTGCGCATGCGCAAAGGACAATATGGCGGCGCCCTGCATTGACGGGCTGCCGCAGAGTCTCCGGTGCACCGGAGCACTCCCTGCTCGGCCCCCACACTCCAGAAACTCCGGCAGATCTGCTGTTTGGCGCTGGCAGCACTCGCCATAGCTCTCAGCACGGAGGTAACGAGTGGGGGTCGCCGAGAATAGGGGGACCCGGCTATATCTGTATTTAAAAATGTTAGATACTGTTCAAGCAAAATAGTTGCTGCTCTGAGAACAAGATGAGCATTTTGATAGCAGGACAGCATGATAACAGCAGCATTTCAGAATACTGTATACGCCCTTTTCAAGCATATTATACTTTACTTGCTTCCGTATAGTATGTATGTATGTATCTATGTATGTCTTTATTTGTATAGCGCCATTAATGTACATAGCTCTTCCCAGCAGTAATAGCTAGTCATATAAATAATAAGATATAAATTATACAAAGGGAAGAAGTGCTTCAGACTTAAAAGTAACATTTAGGAAAAGGAGTCCCTGCTTCGAAGAGCTTACAATCTAATTGGTTGGTAGGAAGAACGTACAGAGACAGTAGGAGGGCATTTTGGTAAGTGCATCTGCAAGGGGCCAAGGTTAATGTAAGAGGTGTTAATTATCAGCCATCGAGCTACTCATATGCTTCCTTAAGCAGGTGGGTTTTAAGGTGGGTTTTAAAGGTGGATAGAGAGGTGCTAGTCAGATATTGAGGGGAAGGGCATTCCAGAGATGTGGGGCAGTCAGCGAGAAGGCTTAAAGGCGGGAGAGGGCTTTGGATACAAAATGGGTAGAGAGAAGACATCCTTGAGCAGAACGCAAGAGCCGGGATGGTGTATAGCGAGAAATTAGGGCTGAGATGTAAGTAGGAGCAGAAGAGTTTAAAGCTTAAAAAGTGAGGAGAATTGAGTGTGTGATACGGGATTTGATAGGAAGACAGGAGAGGCATTTCAGCAGGGGAGACGATGAGACAGATTTAGGAAAGAGCAGAGTGATTCTGGCAGCAACGTTAAGGATAGATTGCAGGGGAGACAGGTGGGAGGCAGAAAGGCCGAACAGCAGGAGGTTACAGTAATCAAGACGGAAGAGAATGAGGGCCTGAGTCAAAGTTTTAGCAGTCGAGCAGCATAGGAAAGGGCGTATCTTTGTAATATTGCGCTTATCTGATGAATATGGCCGCCGCGCGGTAATCTCTGCTAGAAACTGAGATATCGCCCGGATAAATGCGGGCAAGTAGGAGGTTAAAGACAGCCGCAGCAGTATATATGCGATATAGTAATGTGTTATTATATTTTTATATATATATTGTACATATGGAGAGATGCAGTCTTCAATTTTCAAAACATCTTCCCTGAGAAGCTCGAAAGAGTGAAACGCTTCTGGTGGATCTATACAGACGTTTAGAGGACTGCTCAGTTGCTGGTGGACATTTTGGAAGTACTGTACTTTCAGTCGTGATTTGGTCCCTCTGTCCCTGTACTTCTCCAACATTCCCTGTGAAAAGGCGATGGCAGCTGGAATACCGGTGGGAGAGGGAGTGCTGTATGTACCCCAGAATCTGACGCTGGTGGTCCCTACGCCTACCTTTGCATTTTGCTTGTGAGTGCAATATATCTTTCACTGTGTTTTTTTTATTATATAGCAATCTGCACTATCAGTGTCTCCTCTATTTTCTATGTGGGATTCCCCTCCCTTTGTCCCCCTACTCTCTCAACCGGCTCTGAAGAATGCAACTACGCGAGTGCTTGCATACCTACAGTACATTAGTTGGTTACTCAGAATAACCGCATTGCTTAAGTCCAATCACAGACCATGTGAATGAGCTATACATTTATTATTTCAATTATGTTCCTGGATCCATTTGCACTCCTGAACATCTGTTTCTACCCCTGCCTGCTGCCTGCCTTGACCCCGGAACTGAACCTGACTACCCCTGCATCCCAGGCCTCTGATCCAAAGCCAAGGATGGTGTTCTACTTCCTACCTCTACCCTTTGGGTCTGTATCCTATTTTTCAGTCAGTGACATTACAGCTGGGCCCCCCAAAAAATGGCCACTCCCCAATTATCTTCACACACTGTTCTACCCAATCCGATGCCCTCTCCCTAATTTTCTCTTCATCCTGCTGGGGCTCATCAGCATCCCCCTCCTCCCAGGTTAAATCCTGAGAGCCCCTCCTGAAGTTAACATTCCCCACCCACCTCTATTAACCCCTTTCCATCTCCCTGCCAATAACCCATGCACATCAATTCTGCTTGTACTTACTGTGTGCCTGGAGGATCAGTGGGGGATAGTGAGTTATTTCATGTCTCATACAGTAGGTAAGTGGGGGTGGGAGGTTAGTACGAGGGGAGGTGAAAACAGGGGGAAGTAGGTTGCTACTTATTCAGCTCTGGCCCAGAGCCACAGAGGTTGAAGTAGGGAGAAAACAACTGGAGCAGTAGTTTGGAGTCCTGCCCCTGCCCTTATACTTCTTCCTATAGTAGCAGGAAGCTGAAGTAATGGGCAACCTCACTGGCTATCCCTGGTTGAGTAACAGACTGCTCACGGAGGAGGAGGGATGAGCAACATCACTGCTTTTCTCCTATGCTTCTTGTCCTTTTCAGCAGGCCTCCCAGAGTTTTCAGGCCCATTCCATTTGACCCGTATTTCCCCCTGCCCCCCTCCCCCTTTGTTGGCAGCCCTCACTAATCGGTTCCTGAAGAAGTAGGGGTTTCTTTACCCTCTCATGAGGTGTGCTGCTTAACTTCTGAGGCTAGTGGTCTTGGATTTTCCAGAATTTTCCAGAATTCATGGAGGTAACCCTGGTACATAGCCTGCATGAACACTAGGCGAAATACAGAAGCTAGTTTAGATTCAGTTAATCGCTTGCCTACATAGTGGCTATCCTTGGAGATAGTGGTAAAGATTTTCAAAGAAGCAAAAATTATAGTATGGGTCCCAGATTTTAAAGAAGGAAAAGGAACATATTCAATCATGTTCCTAGTTTCCAAAGCAAATGTTGGTTTTAGGTCTGCTATAGGCCTAATATTTTGTCAATCATTTTGTCAAAGCAGAACACTTTAAGATAGTTATTGTACAAACATCTTAGATCCTTTTGATTAACTAGCATCCGTCGATCTGAGAGATACATATTTGCACATTCCATTCTGTTATTTTCAACAGAAATCTCTCAGGGTAGCAACCACAGAAAAGGACAAATAGTTCATTAACAGTTCACAAGCCTTCAATTCAGTTTATCTTCAGTTCACAAGGGGTGTGCCAAGCTAATGATTATGTTAGTCCCTTTCTTCAGTGGACAAGGCATTACAGCATTAGCCTACATTATCTGGATTACAACATGGAAAAAGCATCAGAAGAATTGCTCATAGAACTCTATAGCTTCTGCCACAAGTTGCACTGGAAATATTGAACACTTCGGCTAAGGTCCCACTGGAGGCTGCTGCACGCGCGCCTGCCATTCTGGCGGCACGTGCATAGCTGACAACCGTGACCTGCGGTCTGCTAGCAGCGATCGGAGGTGCAGGAGGCGTGGCCTAAAGAGCAGAGTTGATTTCGATCCATACAGTTGACTAGAATTAATTATGGATGCAGGGGGGTGGGGGGGTCACTGTTTGTTTGTCAATCACACAAGTTTGAATATATTGACTCCAAAGACAGATTTTCTCTGCCACTTTGCACCAGAGAGACATAAACAGACACAGTACCAGGTAAAGTGTAAACCATGACACTCTGGCCCTCACCTCCTCGGTTACCGGATCACTTAGTTCCCCGCTTACTTCACCATATAAAAGCCTTAAAACAGGAATTATGCACAGAGTTTTACTGTTTTACTGTAGTTGCCAAAATCCAGCCTCTGATTAGCTCCCTGGCGCACCACGTGACGCATCGCGGCACAGGAACACAATCCCGGTATAGCCCCTGCTGGCTGACAAAAACAAATACAAACCAGCGCCCAAAATAGTGAATACATGTCCACTGAGTCCAAAGGTAAAGTCCAATCAGTTGTGGGATCAGGCTCTACTCAGTAGATGGGTGACATGTGAAAAAATTACAAGAAAATAATCATAGTGTGTACTGTATTGTAAACACAACAACATAAAACATAAAACAATACTAACAACATAGAACATGTAACACAGAAGCTGATGTAATTAAAACTAATTTATTAAACAAGGATTCCTGTTGCAGCGAGTCATCAGGGGTAAAACCAGAACCCTACTTACAACAGGACCGGAAAAGCAAGCGTGATAACACCAGGCAAAAGCGAATTCCTCTGGACGAAGATGATCCTCTGCAGACACCTGCACAAGGGGGGGGGTTAGTCGTACACTCCTCCCGTTGGTCACAGGAACCCGGCAATTAGCTCAGCAAAGTACAGCAACACACAGGGGGCCGCTCCTCCACAATTTCCGTGTGCTGTGACAATATCAACCGCGTGACGCACTTCCGGTTTCTTCCAAGGTGCCGTGACCTCTGACAGTACGTGTTTTGTGATAACGTCACTTCCTCGGGGGTTTGAAGTGGTTGAGGTGAAGTTCCCATAAATACACCTCTGACAGCAATGATTGGAGCAAACTACAGCACAATCAAATACAGTTTAAAGCAACAGCTTCTAAGACTAACTAGACAGGGACACACAAGGGGTTAACAACAGTAACCAAACAGAAAACAAAATACAAAAAACAAAAGACAAATGCTATGAACTAACACATACCAAAACTGCTATTACAAAATTAAGAATTAATAAAATACATTTCTACTAAAAAATAATACATTAGTACTAAGCCTATGCATTATCAACTAAAAACTAAACAGACCTGATCAAATGGTCGTTTTGAAGAGTGACTATATTATAGAGCTCATCCCATTCTTATTTTGTCAAAATAAACAACAATCAAAGTCAATATTTAAACCATTCGGATAGAGGGTCCTAAGATCATAGATCCAGAAGGCTTCTTGCCTACTGATCTGTTTGCGCTTATCGCCCCCCCCCCCCCACCTCAACTGGTAGGAGCAGAATCAATTGCCTGACACTTCAGTCCCTTAGGGTCCTGATTGTGACACATCAAGAAATGATGTGACACGCTGTGTGTTATTAAGCCTTTTTTAATATTGTAAATATGCTCATATACTCTTCTTTGAAGGGGCCTCCCAGTCCGCCCCACATATTGTAGGCCACAGGGACAAGTGAGTAGATAAACAACATATGTTGAACGGCAGTTAATAAAAGTTTTAATTGGATAGACCTTGGAGGTAACATTGGATTTAAATGTTGCCCCAGCCGTGCCATAGGCACAGGCGGTGCACCTTACACATGTAAAGAAGCCTTTAACTGCAATAGATGAGTTTGACTTTTTTTGGATAAAGGATAGCTGGGTGCTACCATAGACTTCAGATTATTAGCCTTAGTGAAAATAATACTTGGAGTGGGGGTCAGTACCTGTGCCAGAGTGTTATCTCTTAATAAAATAGGCCAATACTTCTTCAAAATGTGTCTGATACGTGGTGCCATTTGATTGTATTGAGTTACAAAGGCTATACGTTCATCCCCACAGGATCTAGATTTGCTATGATACTCCAAGAGTGCAGATCTATCCCTGCCGGAGCCCATTGACTGAAGGACCTAGCCAGCCTGCTGACATCCGGTAAGCCCTCCTCTTCCGGTCCCGCCGTCGGACGCGACCACGGGAGGCACACTGGTCAGAGGAGCGTGAACGGACGATCGGGCTGATGCTGAGCTGTTGCCTAAGCTGTATCGTGAGTGTTATTCTTTTGTTGTTTTTTTTTTGCACTTAATAAATCCTATTTTACTTACTCACCGTGTTCGGCCCTTTTTCTTCTAATTTGGGCACCCGGGAGATAAGTCACTTGCATACTGCCTCCATTGGGAGGGGGAGGAAGCCATTCATTGCTTCAGGCAGCACTTTGTTAAAGAAAGACTGCCCTTCATATTCTGCTAATCAGCACAACTATCTCTGACAGACAGCAGGCTATAGTAAAGCCTGCTAATCACCCGCTCCCACCACCCTTTTTTTATTTTCACTTACCCCCAATCCTATATCAGTTCAATCAATCACAGAACTTTATTTTAAATATTTGAAAAATTTTATTTTAGCATTTTATCCAATATTTTATGAGACAACTTTTTATCACTGCAGACTGTACTGTTTGGCTATCTAAACACTAATCACGTGTTCCTTATCTTCTCATTTCATCTTGTGAGCGAAATCCCGTGCGCTGACCAACCCTCCGTCTCCACTGCAACTCTAAGAAGATTCCGGGCTTTATCTTCTCTACAGGTCCAGCTGCAGAAAACAACAAGGGCAAGTATATACTACCCTTTATTTAGTTACACATCACAAAACAGGCAGCATCACAAGCCTATAAAAACAAGGGAGCACCCCAGCCTCTTTTCTTTTTGTCACATCCATAACATGATCTAACTGCTCGGCAGGGTATTTTCGCTGAACAAACTTTTGTTTCAGCTCTTCTGCCTGACTGGCATATGCCTGAGGGTCAGAACAGTTACGCTTCAGGCGTGTGAACTGCCCTTTGGGAATATTTCTAATCCACTGGGGATTAAGATGGCTATCTGCCATTAGATAGTTATTGGCCTTGACAGGTTTAAAGAAAGTCTTTGTTTGGATCGTATCATTAACGATATATAAATTTAAGTCCAAAAAGTTAATTTGTTGTTCATCATAATGACATGAAAACTTTAAATTTCTGTAATTATTGTTTAAATGTATGACGAACTCATCCAATAATTGTGGACCCCCGGACCAAATAAACACCACATCGTCGATGTAGCGACGCCAGAGCACCAAATTTGCACCTAGCGGGCAGTTGTTCCATATATTATCCTCTTCCCAGATGCCCATGAAGAGGTTGGCATAGCTTGGTGCAAATTTTGTGCCCATACAGTAGCTGTCCCACATATTTGTACAAAAAACTGTGAATCAAAACAAAAATAATTGTGCGTAAGAATGTGCTTAATATTTTCTAACAAAAATGTTTTCAAACCTGGTACCATATCAGTGTCGGGGTCCAGTACTCAAGATACGGCCTGGCAGCCGAGGTCATGTTGTATGACGGTATACAAAGAAGTTACATCTGCTGTCACCCATATGTACCCAGGCCGCCATTCGACATCTCGAAGTACCTGTAAAACATGGGTGGTGTCACGTAAATGAGATTTGATGGTGCATACAAATGGTTGGAGATAAAAATCAATTAACTGTGATAAATTAGAAGTAAGTGATTTAATTCCAGAAATAATAGGCCTACCCAGTGGTTGAGTGAGGTGCTTGTGAATTTTTGGAATAAAATTAAACAATGGAGTGCGTGGAAAAGCTATCCTTAAAAAGTCGAACTCATCGGCAGTGATAGCTATATGGGCAAGCCCTTTATTCAACAAAGCCAGCATCTCTTGCTTAAATTGAATCAAGGGATCACCTATCAGGGGGAGGTAAGTATTGGTGTCGCTCAGGAGATGAAGAGACTCCTGGACGTAAAACACCTGGTTCATTATAACAATACCCCCCCCCCCCTTTATCGGCGGGTTTAATCACTATATTTTCATTGCCCTCTAACTGGATCAAGGCGTCTTTTTCTATTTTACTCAAATTATCATGCCGGATTTTAAATGTCCGACTTGATTCGTCCAGGTCCTTTGTGACCATTTCAACAAATGTGGTGACTAAATGTCCCTGTACATATTTGGGATAAAACGTAGACTGTTTTTTAAATGTTTTTTCTTTAATTGTACTGGTGGTCATACCCTCAACAGATGAGCTTGCTTGGATAGTGGGAGCATCTCTTACAAAGTATTTTTTGAGAGCCAATTTTCTCGCGAATCTGTGGACATCGATATACAAATTGAAACTATTGGGGCCACAGACAGGTGCAAAAGTCAAACCTTTGTCAAGGACTTTCCTTTCAACAGCAGTTAGTTCATGGCTACTGATATTGAAAATGCTTAGGGGCTGCTCTGGGCCATTTCTCTTTCTTCTTCTAGTTCCCCATCTTTTCCCTCTAAATCGTTCTTTCTTTTTTTTCAGATTTAGGGGCTGTAAATCTAAAGGGGGATTCTGGATCTCTATCTCTGGAAAGAGATGCTCTCTCTCCCTTCTCCACTCTAAAAAAGAGAAGGCGGTCTTAACCGTGGGGGTTGGGTGGGGGGTAAACCCTGTGCTTTCAATCTCACTCTCTGATTCTATTTCTGACAATATATGATATTGATTACTAGTAGCCACTGCTACTGAAAGATGCTCAATGTTTTGTTCCACCTTTTTGTCTTTTTTTGGTGAAGCAAAAATTGAAGGCTGTTACAGTATGTTGTGGATTCCTAGGTTGACTCAAGTTAACCGGTACCATTTGTTATGGTGGAACCACATTAGGTGGGATCCCTTTGGGCCGATGGCGGACAGAATTTCCCCCTTTGTATATCTTAGCATTAGGGGGTTTAGACTTCTGATTCTCTTTATTTGTATTTTTGTTCCAATTTCTCTGACAATTGGTGTCATAGTCAGCTTTGTCACGAAAAAATATTTTTTGTTTATTAACAGTAAGTTCTGACTCAGCTTGATCTACTCTTTTCTTAGCTATTGGTTCCAATTTCAATAGATCTTTGTTATTTATAAACGGGTAGAGTTTGATTTCAAGGTCGTCAATCTGAGTCCCCAGTTGTACTAGGGATTTCTTGCGATGCATAATCAATAGTTTCATCAGATTGTCTGAACATGAATCCAAGATGTTATTACACTCGTTTAAAAATGTTTAATTGTTAGTATCAATGGTAGGCATCTTTAAAATTCTTAGTCCACGTGGTATCTTATCATTTTCTAAGTATTTACTAAGGGCTGTAACTTCCCAAAAGTGCCTGTTTTCAATGGTAAGTAAGCGTTCAAGTTGTTCTATTAGGGGGTGAAAATCTGCTCTAATGGGTTCAGTGATAAACTCTGAATTAGGGTCACTGAATATTTGGTCAATCATTTGATTCCTATGAAGTCTAGAGTGGAATAGACTACTCATATTGCTAATGAATGTAATATTCTAATAAGAAAAAGAAAAATATACAGCTGGATAAAATTTGGAAAAGCAGCTTGCACTAGTAGTTCAAAATCAGACCCAACAAAAAGAAATGTGCTTACACAGCGCTAATCCCAATAGTACAATAAATCAATAAAGACAATAATAGGACTAATAAAAGAATAAACAAATATAATCACAAGGAAAAATAAGGAAAAATAGCAGGGCAGCCAGGAATGGACTGGTAGAACCAGCACCAGAGATAGCACAACAAAAACAAATACAGACCAGCGCCCAAAATAGTGAATAAATGTCCACTGAGTCCAAAGGTAAAGTCCAATCAGTCGTGGGATCAGGCTCCACTCAGTAGATGGGTGACATGTGAAAAAATGACAAGAAAATAATCATAGTGTGTATTGTAAACACAACAACATAAAAAATAAAACAATACTAACTAACAACATAGAACATGTAACACAGAAGCTGATGTAATTAAAACTAATTTATTAAACAAGGATTCCTGTTGCAGCGGGTCATCAGGGATAAAACCAGAACCCTACTTACAACGACCGGAAAAGCAAGCGTGATAACACCAGGCAAAAGCGAATTCCTCTGGATGAAGATGATCCTCTGCAGACACCTGCACAAGGGGGTGGGGTTAGTCGTACACTCCTCCCGTTGGTCACAGGAACCCTGCAATTAGCTCAGCAAAGTACAGCAACTCACAGGGGGCCGCTTCTCCACAATCTTCGTGTGCTGTGAGAATATCCACCGCGTGACGCACTTCCGGTTTCTTCCAAGGCGCCATGACCTCTGACCCTACGCGTTTCGTGATAACGTCACTTCCTCAGGGGTTTGAATTGGTTGAGGTGAAGTTCCCATAAATACACCTCTGACGGCAATGATTGGAGCAAACTACAGCCACAATCAAATACAGTTTACAGCAACAGCTTCTAAGACTAACTAGAGACGGACACACAAAAGCCTGACTATCCAAAACACACAATAATAAAACCTACAATATACAACAAGCACCTAAACCCCCAAGGTGCACTGTGGGGCCTGCGGACACCCATCAGGACCACCATGGGACCCCCACCATTAAAATAAATATTGGTTTTACAGTATGGGGGGGCACGGGGTTGGTTGTGTATTGGTGCTTACTAGATATTTAATTTTAAACATTACAGTAATGTAGCAGGGTCTCCGGAGCTGAACCACATTGGTTTCAGGTCCGGGGACCCCTACTTCCCAAAATACAGGCCCCCTTATGGGGTGCCAGTATCTCCTATGCATGTAAATGTCTCGCGCCTCGTGATTGGGACATTTCCCTGCCTGTATCTTGAGAAGCAGGGGGTCCCCGGACTTGAAACCAATGTGATTCAGCTCCAGAGACACCCTGCTACATTACTGTAATGTTTAAAATTAAATAAACCACCCGCGATCGCCTGTGAGAGGCACGCAGTTAGTGACTGATTCAGCCTTTTACTGCACGTCTATTACAGAGAGGCAGACCCCGGTAGGACTCACAACCAGGGACCCCTGCTGTGTTAATTCGATGGGCCATTATGTCTGCAGCGGCAAAATGTGTGAATATATCGCAGCCTACACGCAACACAATTTGTCCTAGTGTATCCTCATGGAGGGAAAATGTAAACAGAAACAAAAGAGGATTTATCATTAAAGTTAGACAGAACTATAGCTTCTATGTGCAGTGTTTTCCATCACCAGTGTGTCATTTTATGACTGTGGATACACTTTTGTAATTAAATATGTATGGGTAATCACATATCAGAGACAACTTCTTGTAAATATTTAAGAAGGGGAGACGTAACCAGAATTTGGAACAGAGATATTTCACCCTCATTAACATTGAGATATTTTGTCCAAATATTACGGAATCTCTCTAAGGAGGAACATGCTATCACACAATAATGGTTACAATATGGATGTGAATTATAGGGAGGAATCTTAGCAGCATATTTCAATATTAGTCCTAATTGGATATCTACTGTAGCAGCATAATTGGATATCAATCCTAAATGTGTTCAAATTATATCACTTTGACGGGACACAGAACTTTGGTAAAAAGACCCCCAGCTCTATGTCTACATTCAGTCCATTAGGAACAAGGGTTTTTAACTTGTGTATCCAGAAGGTTTCCCTTCTGGTTAGGTCCTTATGTCTGTCACCTCTTCTCCAGTGGGGCAGAACATGCTCTATGGCTGAGAACTAGAGCCCATTTGGATCCGCCTAATGATGTATTAGGAAATGCTTTGATACATTGTGGATAACATTCTTACGTCTTATGGTAGCCAGATATTTTAAGATCCTGAATTTTATGGGCCTGGTGGTCCTGCCAACATATTGAAGCCCACATGGGTACTACAATAAGTACACTACATAATTTGATTTGCAGCTCGTGTTTTTCAATCATATAACTCACTTTTGTGGTATAGGATACAAAATTGAATTTATCCTGTGCTCCGCATTGGCATGCTTTGCAAATTGTGCAGCCATAAAACCTTTGACTTAGGCTAGCCAGTTGTTTCTAGGCTCTTTCACAATTTGTAGCGTACTTGTTGGTAAACTTTTTTTTTTTATATATATATTGTTTGCCCTACGAAAGATGACACTGGGTTTATCTGGAACTACATCCTTCAATAGTGGATAATTTTTGACGATGTGCCAATGTCTGATGATGATGTTTTTACTTTTTTTCAGCATCTCTATTATAGTTGGTCATAAATGCCATATTCAAGATCTTTCCTATATTGGGCATCTCTTGTGTCTCCTTCTTTTTTTATTAGTTCCTTACTATCAATACCATGTAACTTATCCAGGGTTTCTTCTACTTTGTTTGGTTGGTAATTTCTCTCTAAAAACCTATTTTTTAGAAAATGGGACTGATCTACAAATTCATTCTCCACCGTACAATTCCTGTTTATTCTTCTGAATTGTCTGTATGGCACATTATTAATCCACCTTGGGTGGTGGCAACTAGATTTCAGAATAAAATTATGGCTATCAACGGCTTAAGGTAGGTTTTCATTTAACCCCATTGTCCTGGATATAAATTATCAGGTCTAGGAAATATATTTATTTTTGGCTATGACTACATGTATATCCTAGATTTAAGTAATTATTGTTGATTTACATTATGAATTTCTCCCCTCCACACAAACAGATCATCTATGTACCTCCACCATATTACCAAGTTCACGCCGAGTCCTGGGTAGGACAAAATATTCTGGTCCTCCCATACCCCCATAAATAGGTTGGCGTAACTCAGTGTGAATTTGTACCCATTGCGGTCCTACATCTTTGGAGGAAGAAATAAGTATAAATTGTACTCCATCAATCAGAAAGTAAGACTGAAGTTTGGGAAGTACATTTTTTATCGCATCCTTGTTTATGTCCTATGGATGTGTATAGCCAGGTTACATACATCGCAGATTGCCAATGTTGGACCCTCCTCCCAAGGAAAATTCTCCATAAGCTTCAGATTGTCTGTTGTATCCCCCAAGTATGATCTCAAATTCTTGAAGTATTTTGTAGATACATGTCAATATACTCAGACGACTTTGAGATTAATCGGTCTATCCCAGATATTATTGGTCTACCGGGAGGATTAATTAGGCTCTTATGTATTTTGGGGAGTAAGAAAAACACTGGCTACTGCAGTTTTTCATTCAGTAGATATGAGAATTATTTCTCTTTTAGAATCCCACTATCCTTTCCCTTTGTCAACGGGTCAATCAATTCTTTAAGGAACTCATTTGTGGGATTTATTTGTGATTCTGAGATACGTCTCTCCATCCCCCAGAATCCTATCTGATTCTTTAAATAATGTGTCCTGTTCATGATAACCACACCCACCTTTATCCACCTGTGTTATCACTATGTTAGAGCCTTCAGTGAGTTCAGTTACAGCATCCCTCTCTGATTTACTGAGGTTATATTTGAATCTGTGCTCACTGTCTGTTAGTTCCTCAAAATCTTTCAAAATTAGTTGAGTGAAGACTTAGATAATTACCCTTACATCCCTTGGGGAAAAAAATAGGATGCTGGTTTCAGATTAGAGTGCATAAATTTGGACTCAACAGTGTTGACAAGTTGATCCATACCTCTCAAGTTTTCATTCGTCCTCAATTCTGTTTCTTTGTTTCTGTAAAATCTCTTGATTTTCAGTTTCCTTAGAACATTTTGTGCATCTATAAATAAGTTTAAATTGTTAGGGCCTGCTGTAGGAGAGAAAGTGTGCCCTTTTGATATAACCTCCTGTTGGGCATATGCTGGGGTTTTATTGCTCAAATTAAATATATTATTTATTTGGCATTCTTCTTTGGCACACTTCCACTTTCCTCTCCCCAGTTTTCTTCTTGTTTCCTGTGGGAGTGTCTCTCCATCAGGGGGAGAAATATGTTCTTTCCCAAGGAATCTAAAGACGTCTTCTGTCCTAATAAAGGCCCTGAACTAGGTGAGTCATGAGTAAATATTGTATGACTTCTTTCTTGCCTGGACATTTCTCTATACAGTTGCTTACCTATTTTTCTGTCTCGGGGTTGCCTATTTCTCATGTGCTCTAGAGTGTGGTCTCGGGGTGATCTTCTTACAGGACTAGATCATCTCCTTTTTTCGTATATATATATATATATATATATATATATATATATATATATATATATATATATATATATATATATATATCCTGAGTTTGGATGACCCTGAAATCTCCTATTATTTTCTCTGTGATTAGAGGGATGATTACCCATTGTACAGTGTATTCAGTTCAATTTTTAGGGGACCTTTTCTTGTGTATTCCCACTTTGTAATCCTCTTCATCCCTTTTACATTTTCTAATTTGTATAGTTATAATATCTTCTCTAACTATCCAGTTTTTTTTTAGTTCCCTATCTTTGTTTCCAAAAAATAGTGTCAGGTCGAATGGACCAATTTTTTCTTTGACGTTTACTTCTCCCATTTATATCTACTAGATGTTTTTTTTTTTTTTTAAATAATTAGACCTATAAGTTCTTGCAAACTTTTATCTAGTATCTTGTTCCTTTCAGACATGAACTCCCCATCTTCTAGTTCAAATGAGGGATCTTTTTGCAGCCTTTGGCCACTTGGAGGCCTCCTACATTTTACATATTATTCTAAAAATATACAGTCCCACCATTTTTTGGAATATTTGATTAGCAGTTTCTCTAACTTTGTGAATTCTATTTCCATAATATTATCCTTTGCTATTGTTGGTACATTTTCTATATTCAAAATAGTGTTAAAATCAATGTGTCTTAGCAATCTCTTTGAGAATACATTGCTACCTTCCATTTTTTAGAAAACCAATGGTGCTGCCACCCAAGTGACAAACAAAATAGCATGTGCAAGAAAATTAAAAGTGGAGCTCGACGCTAGTTGCTAGCAATACTGCTCTATGTCAGTTTCTCTCTCCTCCAGTACATTCCCAGCTCCCCTGCTTTGTGGATACAATCAGTTTAAGATACTTTGAAATATATCTTATTTCAGGGTTTGAGTGGAGGAGTATATCTTTTTGCATAATTTATTGCACAGTTTATTATTTTTTATTTGTTTTTATTAATCACATGTTTCTATTGATGAACACCGTTTTTGCACTTCTATGTTTCTACAGACACTAATTATTTGTGCACAAGAATCCTTAAATTTAAGGACTCTCTTTATAATCACATAACAAATCACTAGAGTTGAGCGCCACTTTCGATTTTCTTGCACACATTATTTTGATAAATTAAGTGCATTGCCAAGCGACTTTGCATTGTTTTACCGCAATATAAAAAATATGTGTCAAAACGATATCCCCTAAGAAAAATCCTTATTTTTTTTAAAGTTTGGTAAACAAATGCAAGATCACAGTACTTGATTTTTTTTCTTCCTACTGTAAGTCTTATCGCACTTAAACTGTTTGTTTTAACTGTAGCCAAGAAGAGCTGCAGAGGCGATTGTGTAGTTTTTATGTCAATTTTAATAATAGAGTATGAAGGCAGGGGGTCTCCTGAGCTGAATTGCATTCATTTCAGCCTCGGGGACCCCCTGCTTCCTGAGTTACAGGCCCCGGTATGGTAACTATAACCCAGAAAGGGGCATAGATAAACACATTGGGAGTCAATGGGCAAGCTAAAAAAAATCCACTATTAAATAAAATACAATCAATGCGTTTCTTACCTTTGATGTCTACACACCCATCCTACGTGAGCACCATCTCTTGACCCTCAATGCAATGCTCCTTAAACAGCCAATGAGAAGAAGTCTTTGATCATATGTTGATTGAAGAGGAGTCTCTTGTAAGTTCTCCATTCTTTCTCCTTTCTTTTCTTTCCATCTTTTTTCTTTCCTTTAATCCAATGGGGCGGATGTTATCCCATCATCTTCTTGGCATCAAATGAGATTGTACAGGTCTTATATAAAAGAAAAAGAGAGGAGAGAGCGCACGCCCCATAGCGTAAAATTGTATATTTAATGAGGGGAAGGGGGAAAAGGGGGGTATAAATGCACTCACAAAAGTACAGATAAAATAGGCATTGCATGATAATAATCACCACCATCCGGTTGCTGCTTTCTGTCCTTGGGGAAATACCCGATCTCAAAACAGGATGGGCCAACGTCCCAGCAGATGTCCAGGGCCAGTGGATGTATGATGTTGTTCAAGAGTCCAAGAAAGTGGATCCGTGTTACCAGGCCTCTGTAGCACTAGCGCGTGGATCGGTCCACTCCAGCGCTTTGTGATGACGTAATGTCATGCGTCCAACGTGATGACGCTCCCTGACGCGTTTCGTAACTCACGGGTAACTTTCTCAAAGGGAAGTATGGAGAAGGAGTACGTCCGGCATTTAAATACACACTCTAATGCTGCTGATTCAATAGAACGCCAATGAGAAGAAGTCTTTGATCATATGTTGATTGAAGAGGAGTCTCTTGTAAGTTCTCCATTCTTTCTCCTTTCTTTTCTTTCCATCTTTTTTCTTTCCTTTAATCCAATGGGGCGGATGTTATCCCATCATCTTCTTGGCATCAAATGAGATTGTACAGGTCTTATATAAGGCCTATAAAGTCACATTTGAGTGTCAAATGGTACACCCGCAATCCGATTTGTGACATACCATGTGACAGATATTTATTTTAAAGGATTTGACGTCATCAAAAGGGAGGGAAGCCAGCCAATCAGGAAGGGTATGCTTCCCTCCCTTTAAGATGATGTCACCAAACAAAATGGCCGCCATCACATGGTACTCCAACCAATCATATTGGGAGATATACCATGTGAAGCATCACAAGGTACACCCCCAATCTGATTGGTTGTAGTACCATGTGATGGCTTCCATAATTTTAAAGGATGTGAGGTCCATCCCTTTAAGATGACATCACATCCTTTGAAAAAAAAATGGAAGCTGTAACCAAATTTGCCACCCCACATTACATGGGCATGGTGTACCACTGTGCTAATGAATTGGTTTATTTTCAAATCTTTTGTTGTATTGCAATGTAATGTATTTTATGCATTGCTTGTTTTTTTATTTGCAGCTTGCCCATTCATTGCCATGGTGTCAAACCATGTTCATATTATGGGGATGGTGTTCCACTGTGCCAATCATTTGGTTTATTGGCATTTTTATTTAAATGTAATGTGTTTTATTTTGTGGCTCTTTTTTTGCTTACCCATTCATTGCCATCGTGGCAAACTATGGTCATATTATAGGCATGGTGTACCACTGTGCCAATCAATAGATAGAGGGCAGATTGCAGTAACTAACTGCTAAGGTGATTAAGGGGTTTGTGGCACCATTAGTTTGTTTTTGATTGTTATGTTGCTGCCACGGAGGATGAGGAGGAGATTGAATGGAGGCTGAGAAACTATACAAGCCAATTATGATCAGGGTTCCTCAGTTGTTTGCAGATGGTCTCTGTGTCAAGAGACCAACTGATATAGCAACCTGTGGACCAAGAGGCAGTGATCCCTGGTATTAGGATACTCTAGATGGGTGGATCAAGGCAACATACTGGGTAAGCCAGATCTGGCAGCACCCAGCAAGCTAAAAGTAGCCTGTACCCCATGTTTCTGATGAGTTAGTGCCCTGTTTTTTGCAGTGTTGCTCCCTGTTGGCTCCAGCCAGCATAAACTCTTATGTATTTAACTCTCTTGTTCTGCCTGCTGTTTGTGATCCCTGTGAAAAACTGGTCTACCATGATATTATGCATTTGGGAAGCAAAAATAAAAAGGCTACATAAAAACTAAATCGGACAAAATTATGTCAAGGCTTGATGGAGAAAGATTTAGGAGCACTTCTACACAGCAGACATAGCAATAGTGCTCTACAGTATATCAGACAATAGTTGCAAAGGCAAATAGGATATTATCTTTCATTAAATGAGGCATGAATGTAAGGGAAGACAACCTAATTTTCCCACTTAATAAATCCATAGCAAGACCACATATTAAATATGGAGTACAGTTTTGAGCAATACTCCATAATAAATATATTATGTAACTTGAAAAAGTACAAATAAGAGCCACCAAATTAAAAAAAGGGGGTAATGGTCTAACTTACAATATGAGGATATACTGGTATAAATTAGATATTCTTACATTAGAAAAGAGGTGTATAAAAAGGCATATAACTATTTATACATATATTCATGGTCAATGAAAGGAACTTCCAAGATAACTATTAATTCTACAGACAGTACAAATGACACAGGGTCATCCCTTGAGATTGAAGGAAATTGGATTACAACACCTGCAAAGGAAAGGGTTATTTACAGTAAGGGAAGTTAAAAGTTGGAATGTATTACCAATGGAGGCTGTGATGGCAGATACAATACTGTAGCTATCTTAAGAAAAGCTTAGATATCTTTTTAAGAAAGGAAAGGTATACAGGAATATACCAAATAAGTAAACATAGAAATGATGTTGATTCAGGGAGAAAAATCATTGTCATTACTGCAGTAAGAAATGAATTTACTTTCCCCTTATCATTAGACATCATTAGATAATCACAAAAAGGAAAAGCGCACACCTCTCACAGTGTAATAGTTCAGAAATATATTCACTATAAAAAAAGTTAAGTATCATGTGTACAAAAAAATAGATAATATCAGGCTGATCGTAAATGGATCGTATGAGGCTTCTTCCAGATATTGTGGACAGACCCCCATGTAAAAGTACCCGATCAGATGAATATTGTGATCGTTTTTTGGAATCAGCTGTAGCTGGATCATTGGATAATAATAAATGGTCAATAAAACGTTAGCTGGTAATAGGACATCCAAATTCTAGGTCTGATGGGATGCTCTGACTGCAGGTCGAGATGGTAGACTAAACAATTTATCATTCAGGGGATGCAATCTTCAATGATCAATGTCTTGTTTGTGATCCGAGAAGTAATGAATTTTAATCCTGATGAAGCATTCTGCAAGCTAGACATTCAAACAAATCACGGAGCCGTTTTCGTGTGCGCTGCTGTACTCCACACGGTATTAGCGCGGCCAGTCGCCCCAGGCGCACGTGTTTATCGCGGTTGCTTTGTTTGAATTTCATGGATTGTGTGCAATTAAATGCAATGAAATGAATGAATTGTAATGTGTACAGTACTGTGCTACTGTGCTACTATGCTACTGTGCTACTGTGTCAATTTCAGGTGTTTAAAAACCAGAACACTAAAATGCTATTTTCTGCATTAGCGTCTTAAGGCGGTACGGTTGCAAGAAATCCTGCGCCATGACATGGGTATTCCGAGGTATACAACGCATGAAGTGTTCGAATAACGTCTGCTGCATCTATACCACATGCAAAATTGCCAGGGGGTGGATTTTCATAGCAGACATAATTCCCAAGTTCACCTGAACGAATATTGCTGGGAGCCAGTGCATTCTTGAAATTCTGAGATTTTCTAAATATTATTTTAGGCTGTTTACAAAGGTGGGGCTCAAGATGGGATAATTTTACAAAATGTCCCAATGTTTGTTGACAATCTCCTTAATATTATAGCCTAAAGAGTTATAATTTGGGACAAATGGAATGGTAATATTGTCACTCACCTCAGGCATAGTCTGGTTGTTTTCCAAAACCTTGTTCTTCCTATTGATCAGTAATTTATTCCTACCTATTGCTCTGACTCTATCAAATTGTAACGCTGTTGACTGCAGGACAGGATACGGACCCACAGGGCAGAGGTAGGGAGTAGTACACCAACCTTGGCCTGGGATGTAGGGGAAGACAGGGTAGGTTCCGGGAAAGCTGCTGGCACATGCAAGGGGAAGGCTCAGGACTCAAGACTCAACAAGGATGGAGGAACCGGACAAGGACAAGGACGGAGGAACCGGACAGGGACAAAGCAGGGTTTATTTTGCATGAGCAAAATCAGGTAGCAACTGCCTGCTATTTAAAGGCCAGAGGCAGCTGCTGACAATGAGAGCCAGAGCGAGGGTTACTTCCTGTCTGGGGTAAGTGCAGGATTTGCCAGGAAGTAAGATAGCCACGCTTGCTTCAGTGGGGATGAAGACACTTCCTGGCGAGAAATGAAGGCAGGAAGTGAGATGGTCCAAATATACTGTAAAGCTATATTGTTTATACAGATTTTATTATGGTTACTGGAAGGTATAAGGAGACTATTAGTGTCAATCTCTTTCAAATAGGTCAGTACATTCTGAATAGCAACTATGACAAAAAATAATAATAATTCACATTTAAAGGAAAGAATTCCCAACCACGAGAATCCAACAGTGACTATGGCACGGGGGCATCAAAGTGACCCTATGTTGTATTCAGTATCATTCTCTAGAGAAGATAAAGGCTTTTGTATGGCTGGCAAGCTCAACCCCCAGTAAGTACACTACTGTATACAGTTGTTTCTCTCGTGCTTTTAATCAAGTATGTAGTGTACCTTATGCCTCTGTACTCTTTTTCATCTTACTAATTGTTTTCTTTCTTTTGATAGTGCAGTGATTTGGCTTGTGGATGAGATCATCCTGGAAAATGATTAGCAATATACTGCAGAGTTTAGGAATATTCTGTATCAACAGCATGATATTCCAGTGTCTACGTCCAGAATCAGACTAATGAGACAATTTGGGCTGTACTTTTGAATGTGTGAGGGAAAGTGTTGAACTTTACAATTTGTTGCTACACACGCCAAGTGTTCTAACCCCCTTTTAAATTAATATTACAGAGTGTATCCCATGATGAGGCATGTTAACAAGAATAAGGGAGTCGATCAGGCACTTGCATGGATTGGAGAGTGGAGAAAGATTTAAGGATGTCATATTTTCCAGTTGCCCTGGAAAGATTTTCCACTATGGAATTTAAGAAAAAATATAATTTATCCCTTTAACCTCAACTGAAGCATCCAAGGTTCATGTGTGGGAGGCAATTTCTAGATTTGGACTAGCACACATACAGTAGTTATATTTGAAGGTAAGCACTTTTGGTTACGATGTTGTGAACAGTATTTACTATCTTAATGTGACCCTGTCCCTTTCCCATCAACTAAAACAATGTGACATATTTATTGTTTGCCTAGGTAGCATGGATAAAGTTTACAGTACTTCCAGGAGGTTATGATTCCACAGGCAGCAGCACCATATATTACAGAATACTTCACATAGAATCACGGGTTCTGCCAAGACAAAGACACAGTTCATCTGCAACCTCCATGAAGGACAGTGGAATCAACTGGGTCAGAATATCTTCAGAGTAAATTACTGTATTGTTATGCATACTATTAACTGTATACAATGTTGTGTTGTGTGTTTGTTTTATTCTTGCCAATAATCATACTGTATTTGACCCTAAACGTACAGATACCCTGATTTGAAACCCATCAAAGTGGTGTAGAATGCATTAAGCATCATCTGCAAAAATATGTGATGCCTGCTGACAAAGATGAACTAGTAAAGGGGCTCAAGAATTACTGGAATAAATGTCTAAGTGTAGAAACTTGCAAACCCTACATAAACCATATAAAATGTGTTTAGGATTTTTTTAAATAAATGGGATGTCAATAGGGATGTAAAGATCATTGCCTTGTTCTATTGAATTTGAAGTTTAAAATGTTTATGTTTTCTCTTCCAGTTTCAAGTCTTTGTTACATTTTACTAGTATCGACCACTGATGGGGTGTAAATGGTTTATGCAGATTTTACCTATTGTTAAGAAAAGACTGGATGAGGGTAATGAACTACAACTCTACGTTTTATTCAGAGTAATGACGTGGGTGATAATCGCTCTTTCCAGTAAAAATGCATATAATCAGTATATACATGATTGAAAACATTTTGTTTCTGACAACACATGCATCTCAATCAGGGTGGGTGGGTTCATATGAATGAGTCGTGCTGTTTGCAAGACCTGAAGTCACTTTCGAGCTTTGCATTCTAAGATAATAGTTCTGTTTGCTGTGTGTTTCTATGTTTACATTAGACTACTGCCGTGTCATGCAGAGGGGATTGTCCATTTGTTTTTTCCGATCCTTTTTAGATGCACAAAATACATTAAAGTAAAGTGGGCAAATACAGTTTTTTTTTGTTTTTTTTTAACATTATAAACATCCAGCTTTTGCTTTCATTAACTGCAGGATAACAACACACCCCTGTCCCTTATCAAGGGTGGGGAAAACACATATAATATTTGAATACACAACATAATGTTTGCTTAATCATATTTATTTTATATTTTGCATTTTTTTTAACAGAAAAAGATGACATTACTAACACCACACCCCAAACTCCTCCCCCCCAAAACCACTCTATCTCCCGCAAATGATGATGACAATATCACTACATGTGTTTGTGATTAAAAATAAATAAAATGTGGGTAGGCAATACAGTATCATTTAGAGCGGGAAAAACACTGAGGTTAGTATGGAATGCAAATGCATTGATTGCAAATTGGGGGTGTAACAGGGGAGTAATCCCTGTTCAAGTAATGTACCTTTAATCTAGCAGTGTGTTGGTTAACTGCTGGTAGTCAATTAATAAACACCACCTGCCTGATTTAGATTGCTTACAAAAGCCTGTCTTGTGAGACAGGAAGTGACTCCTTAGCTCATACCTGAGCTGAACTTTGGAGAGGAGAGATTGTCTTTACTCTCACAACCTGTCTTGAGCTCTGCCAGAAGACTCAGCATAGCTGCTTCCAAGACACAGGGAAAACTTCTAAACCTGAATGCTGACACACACTGAGGGAAGGGAGCTGAACCAGGAACAGAGGAGATTTTCCCTCCAAGGAACAGATAAGACATTCATTCTTAAGAGACTTCTTATATCTGCTTATTTCATGCTATGTGTTTTGGGGCTGGGAGACATGCTTAACTAAGGTAGTTGTGTAATTGCATGGTGTTTCACTAGGAATACTCCCAAGTGAATAGAAGCTTTGTTCCCCCCCTGTGTTTGGATGGTTTTCCTGATGGTTTTCCTGATGGAAAGGAAAAGGCACAATAAAGCCTCGTTATAATTTCACCTTATAAAGTCTCCAATTGTGTACCTCTGTGAACGTCCGTCTACAGGGGGCAACTAAATTATTTTTGCAAATACTATTTGCTATATACTATAGCTAGTAGAAATACTATACTATTCAAGGAGTGATGTAGAAATCCCAGGGTTTCCTTTGCCCTCTCCCCTAACCATGTGTGTCTTTGTTTGCATAAAGCTACAGCCGCGTTTTTGTGTTGGGGGCATACTGTAGACCTGTTTTTCTTAATTTTGGACAACATTGGTTGTCTTTTTAAAGTCTGTAGTACTGCACAGTATCTAATTTTTTTTGGTCATGCAAAATGTGTACCCAGGTTTTGATTTGAATACAGTATTCTCCAAAATTTGTTTTTACAGATAATTATGACTTAAATAATTGCAGAGTAACCAACTGAAACCCTTCCTCCCTGAAAAGCAGGTAAACAGGACTTAGGTCTGTATAATGTGCAAATGCATTGATTGTAAATTCGGGGCAAACTAAAAAAAAAAAATGTTTTTTGGCAATGCAAAATGTTTCCATGTTGAATAATCTCCAAATCTTAAATTAGTATTCTGTGTAAATGTATGAATTACAAAATGTGTGCAACAGTTTGCAATGTGCCATGCTGTAATAACAACTTTGTGACGGGTTTTTTCCCAGTAAAAGACAAAGATCAGTGTGTGAATAAAATGCTTGTGTGAAGCTCTCACCACCCCGAATCGCTACATTTGTGGAATTGTTTTACTGTTTACTGTTGAATTTTGACTTTTGTTTGTACATTATATTTGTAATGCTTTTATTTGCTTCAAATGATTTGTTCAGAATTAATCATAATTACTTCAAAGATAATCTTTCACAGAAAAATAAAACAACTTTAAAACATTTTTTTCTGAAATACCCTTATCTCCCTCCCACCCATCCATTACTTCCACCCACCCACTACAACTACTCTCACCCACCCACCCACTACTCCCACCTACCCATCCACTTGTCCCACTCATCCACTACAAGCACCCACCATCCACTACACCCACCTACACCCTCCCACCCATCACTCCTGCCTATCCACTACAACCACTACATCTTCCTCAGGTTGGAGCTGGAAGAGGGGTCAGAATCAGGCTTTAGTGGGAGATGGATGTGCCCTCCTCTTCCTCAAGCTGGAGGAATAGGATACGAAATTCTGGCTGCAGTTTTAAAAGAAATCAAGGAATTCAATACACATTCTGCATTTGAAAATTCTACAACACACAAATAATAATAATATTCACTGGAACAGGGAAGAGTATCCTTCAGGCCTCATACGGCCCCTCATAATTACTGTACCCCTGCTCCACTCACCATGGAATTTCTTTGTCCCTTTCCAAGTACTGTATTGCCAAGGAGGCTACTCCTGCTCCTTAAGCTCGTCGCTCAGCCATAGCAGGAAAAGTGTGTAAACTCGGCAAATGTACCTCAACAAAATATAAAGTAAGCAGAGAGTTAAAAACTACAGTATATTGTATATATAATATGTGCAGAAACACGCAAACCATGCAATTATTAAAGTACAGTAGTTACCGTATTCACATTTACTCTGGTAGGGAAAACTACCATCCAGATGCAGTTCATTGGGTCCCAGTACTCCAGTGGGAACTGTCGGTGCTGGAAAGTGGGGATGCTCCCAATCCATACATGTGCCTGGTCAACTCCCTTATTCTTGTTAACGGTGCGGTCCCAGCAGGCTCTGTGGTGCCAATGTCTGACTACCATCTTAATAATAAAGATGCTGTGTGGAGCTGTGTAGATTAACCCCTAGTTGGGACACGGTCCTGCAAGGATGTGAAGGGTTGTCTGGGGGAAGTCCTGAGACCCACCCAGACCCCTTACATAAATCCAGCAACTTGATAAGCCAGTGCACCTGGGGAAGCTCCCACTTGACTCTTTGAGAAAGCCCATACTGGGTGAAACGCGTTAGAGGGCACGGGGGGCTGTTACCCCTCCTTTTGTTTTTTAATACATGCTTTAATAAAGATTTTTCATAGCTCAGTCCAGCCTTTGCAACTTTTTGCTGCGTGGTCGTGCCCGCTGATTCACCCTCCCCCTCGGCAGGGGTGATTTCTTCCTATAAAAAAGACACATACTGTTACACTCTCATAAGTGTTAGAAGACGCATTCACCTCCGTTCAGATGCCCCGTTAGTTCCGAAATCCCGGTGCTCCAGAGTCTCCCCGCTGATGCTGCTAGCGGACCCGACTCCGTCGCGTCTTACTGGGTCTTGCGTCACTACAGGTATCCTCTCCGTAGTCAGCCAGCAACAGAAAGTGTTTCCTCCTGGTGCTCTATGATTAGCTCCTTCCACTTTACATGTCTCGCCTCACAGGGGTCACCACGGGGTGAAACAAGATGGCGCCGCAAGCTCCACTCTCCCCGAAGAGAGATCTTAAGAAGGAAGAGGGCAGCTGGAGCAGCTCGACAACCTCAGTGCCAGAATTATATATTATTTATTTATTTATTTATTTATAAAATATTTTACCAGGAAGTAATACATTGAGAGTTACCTCTCGTTTTCAAGTATGTCCTGGGCAAAGAGTTAAGACAAATAATACATGGTTACAAATACAGTTACATAAATGAACAGGGTATACATTATATACAAGACATTGCATGCACAGTTAAAGAAAATATATATTATGGGCGTATGAAACAGTTACAGACCAGATTAAAATGTGAGACAACCTTAGATTTGAAAGAATTTAAACTGGTGGTGGATGTGAGAATCTCTGGTAGGTTGTTCCAGTTTTGGGGTGTACGGTAAGAGAAGGAGGAATAGTGGCCGGATACTTTGTTGAGCCTTGGGACCATGAACAGTTTTTTGGAGTTTGTGCAGTACTACACCCTGAAGAAGTCACCCTCTGTTGTCGCTGTCTCCCCCCAGGAGCACCCTACCCCCAATGTAAGCATCGTACAGGGGGCGGGGAAGCGGTGGGAGGCTCCCGCTGAGGAGGTAGCGGTACCCTTTTTTGGGGAATCAATCCCCAGGAAAAGGAAAGAAAAAACTAAGAACAAGAGGGTGATTGAGGAGGGCGAGGAGGGTGAACCGTATTACGTTCACCCTCAGAATTCTCCGAAGCGGAATGCAACATCAATTCCGCACAGGGTGGCCCTGTCCGGCCCACAGGTTAGGATTAGCCAGTGTAAGCCGGAACCCATAAATATGCAGTCCCCCCCCTCGAACATCTGGAGGGAATGCAGGAGGAGGTACCCGGTGTCCCTGGGGTGGAAGATCAAAGTGCTCAACAACATGAGGCTTTGCTCCTAGAAATGGACGTTGGGGAGCCTTCCAACACCCCTCCCAGTTGGAGAACATCCCCCGGGGACTTGTGTTTCGGTGAATCTGCCGCGCCTGACGCAGTTGTCTTCGGGGACTCGGAGGTCGGCCAAGATCCCCCTCCAGCTGTGCCGCCTTCGGGTGGCACACCTGAGGCTGAGCCCCGGTTTGTGTCACCGGAAGAAGGGGATGGGCTAGGGCTGAACCCCGTGGTTGGGGGTTTGGAGGATGGAGCGGGGGAAGCGGGTGTGGGTGAGGGTGTTTTAGCGAGCACTTCATTTTGCATCTGGGAGATGCCAGATGTGAGCTCTCCTGG
Source organism: Ascaphus truei (assembly GCF_040206685.1). Taxonomy (NCBI): domain Eukaryota; kingdom Metazoa; phylum Chordata; class Amphibia; order Anura; family Ascaphidae; genus Ascaphus; species Ascaphus truei. The sequence continues at coordinate 264,802,493 of NC_134485.1, read as the reverse complement.
TGAGGAGTTTTGGTCGGGCACTTTGTTGGAGGCGACTGCTGGGCTGGACCCTTCCTATGAGGTACTTGCTGAAAAGTGCCCTCCCGCGATTAATGCGAAAGCCTGTGGCATCCCGTTTGTTCGCATGGTGGTAGAGGAGACCAGGAGGGCACTGTGTGCCTCGTTGGCCCCCGAGGACACTAGGGAGACCGCTACCTCCGCCATACCGCCACCAGCTACCCCTGAACATCCCACCCCGGGGTTGGATGTGGAGGATATAGTGGACCCCCTCGTGGAAACACTGAGGAGGGGACCCACTTTAAGGCTAAGAAAGGCCCTCGCAGGGAAGGGCGGGGATCCTCAGTTTATCAGTCAAGAGGAGCTCGGGGAGTTGGGGCTCAGTGAGGAGTCCTCTGGCACCGCGGAGGCAGTGGACTTTTTGACCCCCATTATCCCTGCCCAGCAGCTAGATGGTTTCCTGGAGGATACCCTCTGCAAACACGGAACCACGAAGGTGCAGTTGGCCCTTGGAAGGTGGAAGGATGCCTTGGTCATTCTCCACTCTCTCTTAGTATACATCAGGGCTAACCACAAGGCCAAAATCACTGGGCCTATCCATCTTCGTGTCCTGAAATTTTATAAATTGATGCGAGACCACATAAAGACTTCTCAGGTTGTAGCTCCCTGAGCGCCTGTGGAAAGCAAAACTCCTGATTACCAATGGCTTTGAGCATCGGTAAACTTAACGTGAATGGCTGTAAGGACGGGTTTCGCAGGTTCCAGGTACTCTTCTTTTTTCAGAAGGGAAAGTATTCTGTGAGTTTCCTGCAGGAAACCCATACCACTCCAGAGGTTGAAGCCAGCTGGCATCTGGAGTGGCGAGGCAAGGTCTTCTTCAGCCACCTCACTTCGTCATCTAGTGGGGTGGTGACCCTTTCTCTGAGTCCTTTCAACCAGAGCTACTGCTTGCCAAAACTGTTGTTCCAGGTCGCCTGTTGCATCTCAGGGTCCGGCAGGAGGACTACACATTTAATTTCTTGAATGTGTATGCTCCTGCCACCGGACTCCTGAGAAGGCAGTTCTTCGTCAGAATGTCTGAATACCTGGAGACAGTCGACGCGGACGAACACGTGGTGCTCGGAGGTGATTTCAACTGCACCCTCGAGGCTCTGAAAGACTGGAATGGCCCGGAGCCACACCCGTGTTCTGCGTCGGCCTTGCGGGAGGTCATCACCCGCTACTCCTTGGTAGACGTCTGGCGAGAACAACATCCCGAGGCATCCACTGAGTTCACACATGTTAGGGTGTTTAGGGGTGAACGGATGTCCTGGTCCCGGATCGACAGGCTGTTTATATCCAGCCACAGCCTGTCGCGAACCCAGTCCAGTACCATTAGGCTGGTGCCGTTTTCGGACCACAATTGTGCGTCCATGACGGTGGCGCTACTACCAGCAGCACCCTCGGCCGCCTATTGGCACTTCAACAATACGTTGTTGGAAAACAAGGGGTTTGCGACGTCGGTCCGAGACTTTTGGATGGCCTGGAGAGGTTGCAGATCAGACTTTGCCACGTTAGAGCAGTGGTGGGACGTGGGCAAGGTTCATCTGCGCCTCGTTTGTCAGGAGTACACCAAAGGTGCAAGCAGGCGGCGCGATGCTGAGATCGAGGCCCTTAGGGAACAGGTGCTCAATCTCGAGAAGCGGCTGTCTGTGGCAGGAGACCAATACCTGTAGTGTGCGTATGTGGAGAGGAAGTGCGCTCTCCGGGACATGGAAGATCGGAGAGCTCGGGGGTCGTATGTGCGATCCCGCATCCACTTCCTTCGGGAGATGGGTCGTGGGTCGCGCCTCTTCTATGCCCTGGAGAAAAAGAGGGGAAACCGTAAACATATCACCTGCTTGCTAGCAGAAGACGGTACCCCTCTGACTGACCCGGAGAGCATCCGGGACAGAACCCGGAGATTCTACATAGACCTTTTCTCTCCGGAGTCCATCCAGCCAAACGCATGCAGGGTCTTATGGTAGGGGCTTCCCATGGTCGGCGAGGGTGGAACGGAGCGGCTTGAGTTACCTTTGACTCTGGCCGAGCTCTCTGAAGCCCTCAGTCTCAAGTCCCGCGGAAAAACGCCGGGGCTAGACGGGCTGACTGTGGAGTTCTTCCGGTTTTTCTGGGAGATGCTGGGACCTGATTTCACCGAGGTCCTGGCCGAAGCCCTGGAGACCGGTGAGATGCCCCTCTCGTGTCGACAGGCAATACTATCTTTGCTGCCAAAGAAGGGGGATCTCCACCAGATCTCTAACTGGCGACCGGTCTCACTGCTAAGCACGGACTATAAGATCGTAGCCAAAGCGCTCTCGCTGAGGCTCAAGTCAGTGCTGGCAGAGGTGCCGACCAGTCCTATACTGTCCCGGGCCGGAGTATTCATGACAAAATTTTTCTTTTCCGGGACCTGCTACATCACGCGCAGAGGACTGGTCTGTCACTCGCCCTCCTGTCCCTCATGAAGGCGTTTGACAGGGTGGATTACCGTTACCTCATGCAGACCCTGTGGGAGTTTGGCTTCGGCCCACAATTTGTGGGCTTTCTCCAGATGCTGTACGCCTCTGCAGAGTTTCTGGTGAAGATCAATTGGTTCCTGACGGCACCTTTTGTGTTTGATCGGGGAGTACGTCAAGGGTGCTCCCTGTCTGGGCAACTGTACGTGCTGGCCATTGAGCCCTTCCTCTGCCTACTGAGGAGGAGGCTCATCGGGCTGGTGCTGCGGGAGCCCGACATGCGGGTAGTCCTGTCGGCTTATGCCAATGACGTGCTCCTCATGGCCCAGGACCTAGATGATCTAGAGCGGGCGCAAGCGTGCCAAGAGGTCTACACCGCAGCCTCTTCTGCTCGGATCAACTGGTCTAAGTGCTCCGGCATTTTGGTGGGTCCCTTACAGGTGGACTCTTTGCCCCCCACGTTTCGTAATGTCTCGTGGGGGAGTGATACTCTCAAATATCTTGGAGTCTACCTGTCTGCTGCGGAGAACCCGGCCCCAGAAAACTTCAGTGATCTTGAGGAACGAGTCATTGCTCATCTGGGGTCTTGGGTGTATCTGTAGAGAATGCTGTCCCTCAGGGGAAGAACCCTGGTGATCAACCAGCTGGTGGCCAGTCAGCTATGGCACCGGCTGATAGCCATGGGTCCGACCCCCGAATTTAGCAACAAGATCCAGAGGAGGTTGATGGATTTTCTCTGGATGGGGAAGCATTGGGTCTCTGCGGGAATTGCGTGCCTTCCTTTGGAGGAGGGTGGACAGGGAGTGGTGTGTGTCCGCTCCCAGTTACACACTTTCCGCCTCCAATACCTGCAGAGATACCTATTCGCAGATCCGCCTCAGCAGTGGTGCCAGCTGGCAACCAGTTTCTTTTGCCAGCAGCGCAATATGAGGTTTGACCGGCAACTGTTTATCATCAGGCCCGAGGGTTTAGGTAGAGACCTCTCGGAGCTGTCGGCATACTACCGGGACTTACTTAAGGCCTGGAAACTGGTCTCCGCAACCAGGAAGGAACAGGCGTGGGGGTTGATTTCCTCGCCGAGCCCCTGCAGTATAATCCGGCAGTGGGGGCTCGGATGTTGGATTCACCCTCTATTTGCCGCCGGCTAATCCTGGCGCAGGTGACCAGAGTTGGGGATCTCCTGGACTTTGAGCGGCGAGACTGGGTTAGGGCAGAGGTGCTCGCGCCCAGTATGGGTCTGCGTACTGCCCGCGTCTCTCATCGTTTGATCTGGGAGATTAAAGATGCCATCCAACCCGACTCACGCACCTTCATTGAGGGGGTATTGCAGACCGGAGAGCCTTGTCAATCTATCAACTTCAGCTCTCCGGATCTTTGCGTGGAACCAAAGCCACGGCAACCCCCTCGGGCTCCTCTCTCCCCCAACCTCAGCAGGTTGGGGGATATGTCCCCGGCATGTTTCAGCGGCATGCTGAGGAAAGTCCTGTATTCTCTAGTGCTCCATATAGTGCACTACCTCGCCCTTGTCACCCGCCCTGATACTATCTGGAGGCGGGTATTTCCTGCGAACGAGGGCGAGAGACCCCGGTGGAAGGAACTCTATTCAGGTTTGGTTCCCCGTCCCGCCTGGGATTTGAGTTGGAGGGTCCTCCACGGTGCACTGAGCACAGGAGAGTACTTGGCACACTTCACGGACTCTCCCGCCGCCTGTCCTTTTTGTGGCGAGCGGGAGTCCGTATATCACATTTATCTGAGTTGCGCCAGACTGCAGCCCCTCTTTTCCTTCTTGAAGAGCCTTCTCCTGCAGTTCTGGCTACACTTCTCCCCTCATCTTTTTATTTTTGGGTGCCCAGTGTCCTGGAACGATAAGCCTAGGGATCTCCTGGTCAACGTGCTCCTGGCATTGGCTAAGGTAGCCATTTGTAAAATCAGGAAGCAGGTTTTGGAGGGGGGGGTCCCAACAAACATCGTGGCCATGTTCCGGGTGCTGGTGCACTTCCGTATTCGGGCAGAGTACTCGTAAGCCGAGTCTACTGGGACGGTTTCAGAGTTTGCCTCCCAGTGGGCGTTAGGCGGCCAATCAGTTTTAAACCAGATCAAAATAGACCCACTTCTCTCTCTAATCCTCCCCTCCCTGTCATTGGTGCACCTTCCTTTATAATACCCTGTCTGTCCACCTCTTCCTCGCTCCGCATAGTTCCTGTTTCCCTGTGTTTACCTGACCTATGCTGGGCTCCCTCTGTGGTCCTGTGATTACCTGCTCCTGTGTTACTTTGGATTTCCCTGGCTTTGACCCCTGCCTACCCTGGACTACTCTGCTCTCTGGTATCCCTTTGAACCCTGCTCCGCATACGACTCCGCTGACCTCTGGCTTCCTAGGACCTGGCTTTCCCTCTGACGACTCTACCCTCTGGATCCCTGAACATTGGCAAACGGACACGACTATTCTCACGGACATTCCCCAAGCGTTGCAAGTATATACTAACAACTCTTCCAACAGGCCCAGCAATGCTATACCATACTCCGGGCTTGCTCCAACTGCTGTGGGTGTGTGGTATCATACCATTCCCACCTCAGTACTGGGGTCTAGCTTGGTCTGCGGGCATACAGGCGTGACAGCAAGACAGGAAAGGTGAACTTTGTGCCTAGTCTCTAGTGATGACCAATCTAGTTCTTTGAGCATTTCGCAGTGATGTGTGTTGTAGTTGCATAGGAGAACAAAACGACAAATTGAATTGTAGAGGGTGTCAAGTTTGCTAAGGTGGGTTTGAGGTGCCGAGCATTATACTATGTCTCCATAGTCAATAATTGGCATTAGCATCTGCTGTGCAATACGCTTTCTGACCAGGAGACTTAGGGAGGATTTGTTCCTGTAAAGTACCCCTAGTTTGGCATAGGTCTTGGTTGTCAGCGTATCAATGTGCATTCTGAATGTTAAGTGGGAGTCAAACCATAAGCCCAGGTATTTAAAACTAGTGACAAGGGTTAGGGTGGTGTTAGTGTTGGTTCTAATCAGGAGCTAAGTCGCTGGAAGCTTTAAAAATTTAGTCTTGGTCCCAAATACCATTGTTACAGTCTTGTAAGTGTTTAAAAACAGTTTGTTTTGGGAAATCCAGTTTTCGAGTCTCAAAAAGTCAGACTGAATTATGTGTTGAAGGTCAGAGAGGCTATGGCTGTGTGCATATAGGATTGTGTCATCTGCATACATGTGTATTGAGGCTTCCTTACAAGCTGTGGGAAGATCATTGATGAACACTGAGAAGAGTAGGGGCCCCAGAACAGAGTCTTGCGGGACACCACACGTGATACCCAGGGGGTTAGAGTTAGAGCCTGAGATGGACACATGTTGGGATCTTCCTGATAGATAGGACTGAAAACAGTTTAAAGCATGCTTCCCTATTCCAGAGCTCTGGAGTATGTTAAGCAGGATAGCATGATCAACTGTATCAAAAGCCTTTGCAAAATCTAGGAATACTGCACCAGTGAGTTGTCCCCGTTCCATTCCACACTGGATTTCATTGAAAACTTTTAGCAGGGTAGTTACGGTGGAGTGTTTGGGACGAAAGCCAGATTGGAATTGGCTAGGGAAATTTGTCTTAGTATAGTAATCGCTTAATTGGGAGTGTACACATTTTTCATGACTTTGGATAGAATTGGGAAAAGTGAGATTGGCCTGTAGTTTGAGACAGTGTTTTTGTCCCAACTTTTGAAGATTGGAACAACTCTGGCAGCTTTCCAGGTCTTAGGGATATGGCCTGCAGACAGGATAGAGTTGACTATGGAAGCAATTGGTTTGGCAATGGCTGGGGCACCAAGTCGTAGGAACTTAGATTGTAGTAAGTCAGGTCTGCATTGGCTGCTTAGTTTTAGTTTGAGAAGCGCTTGTGTAATCTCCTCTTCAGATACTGGTCCAAATTGAAAATTGTGGGCAGTGTTGGGAGGGGGTGGGGCTATGTGGGTACTCCCAGCATGAGATTCAGGTTTGTGGTTTGGGCTGCGTTTCGCTAATAATTTAGTGGCACACCCCACAAAGTAATCATTGAATGCATTTGCAATGTCAGTGGGGTTTGTCAGAGTAATATCCCCCTTAGTGATATTATTGGTTGTTGATGGTTAGGCGGCTGGAATATATTGTTGATAACCTTCCAGAAGTTAGCTGGATTTGATGAATTTTGGTTGAGATTGTCAGAGTAATATTGCGCTTTTGCATGCCTTTTTTGCCTTGTGCACATGTTCCGCAGGGATCTGTAGTGATTGAGATCCTTGGTAGTGCCAGTTACTTTGTAGCTTTTCCACAAGGTATCCCTGAGCTGGTAGAGTGCAATAAGGTCAGTTGTAACCCATGGAAGGTGGGCCCCCCGTACCCTTATTTTGCGTAGTGGAGCATGGGTATCCCAGATTTGCCATTAGAGTGAGCAGTGGTTGGTGTGCTTGTTTTTAGCGTTCTCCACCAACATTCAGTAGATAGTGCAAGGCTTTTGAGTAGTCCAGGGTGTATGATGATGTTGGGTGTGGGCCAGGATGGAGGAGTTTGTAGTGTATAGAGGAAGTAACATCTCCATGAGGCCAGGAGAAAGAAAAAAGTTAAGATACATAGCAGGTTCATTAAGCCAGAGATAGGCAGTGCTGCATGGAGTTATTGTGAGCAAAGTGAGTGTGTGCAGACTAAACAGAAGGGGTGTGCCTGTTCCTTGTCAGATGTTTTGCTGCATTGCAATGCTAGAGTCAATTCAGGCTTTCAGTGGGCTGAGTGGGTGTGGGAGGTATTTTTGTGCAGTCAGTTTTGGGAGAGGCTGCAGTGAAATAAGTTGTAAAGGGGTGGGGGGTTAAAATATGCAGGCTAACAAGCAATGATGGGATCATAGTGTGGTCATATAAGCTCACCATTTGTTGCCTTGAGTAAAAGAGTTTGCAGAAAGATGCAGTCCCCAGTCACCTCTATTCAAACTATAGTCTAACTATATATTGTCACTTAAAATGATCACTTTAAATGCATCACTCTTAAGATGCCAATGCTACCCTGCCAATGCAGGGGGATATGTGTTTTATACATCTAAAGTAGTCACATGACCCTCCCGCCACCCCAATAAATCAGCTTGTTCCAGTTGGTCAATTAGCAACACACAGTTAAGAGGGGAAAAAAAAAACACATTTTGATATACAAACATACCAAGAGAGATAAATAGTACAAGCCGGGAGGGTAATTCTTTTAAAACAGGACTTGCAGATCAGGGACATACCTGTGAAGAGAATGCATTTAGATCCATGTCATATCAGCTGAGGTTATTGTTCTTGCATGAAGAAAGTAAATATATAACTATAGTCTAACTATATATTGTCACTTAAAATGATCACTTTAAATGCATCACTCTTAAGATGCCAATGCTACAGTGCCAATGCAGGGGGGATATGAATTATCCAAGGATGAGAGAGTTTTTACGTTCCCATCTCCTCTCACTCCAATATGTGGGAACCCTGAATTTCCCCCAGGGTTGGACTCCAGAATTTTTTATAAAGTGCAGCAGAGCGGGTCTAAATAGCCTAGGAGATCTGATGGGAATGGGAGAAATTAGATGTTTTAAGTATTTTCAGGACTGGTTTGATTTTAAAGTAGGGGAGAGATGGCAATATATGCAAATTCTTCACTATATGAACAAAAAAAAACAAAATACATTGAGGATGTTGAATTCTTTTGAAACAGTGTTTGTATCGTTGGGAGCAGGTGGTCACAACATATCGTATATCTACAGAACATTATTGGAAATGAATGCTGAACCTAAGCCAAGATTGTATTAGCATTGGAAAAGGAGCTGGTAGGGAATATTCTGCACTTGAACAGACACAAATGTGGAGTAATGTCAGCTCTTCCTCGAATATCTTAGAAAAGGCATATAAGATAATGTACAGGTGGTATTATACACCACAAAAACTGTATGAATGCTATCTAGGGACATCTAATATGTGCTGGAAAGGATGTGGGGAGGTGGGAACAATACTTCATATTTGGTGGAAGTCTAAGAAAATTAAGTGTTTTTGGGATGTGATAGTGGAGCAGATTTTCAATATTACTAATTTTAGAATCCCAAAAGATCAGCGTATTTTATTGCTGAACAGAGAAGGGGCCCAGAATTAGGAAATCTCTGTTATTACATATTCTGATTGCAGCAAATGTGCTATCGCTGCCAACTGGAAAAAGCTGGATGCACCCACTATAGGTCGATGGGAGTCGAGAATATGGGAGGTCATGAGGATGGAAAAACTATCATACTGTATACTGTATAACCACTGATACAAGGTTAAACATTTGAGCTTCTCTGGTGGCCATGGTTCACTGGTAATATGATATTGTGAAAAGATTTGAGAGACGAAATATCTGCCAAAATGGTAATAATTGTGGCAATTGGGATTATTAAATATGGGTTTGACTAGTTTTTAGATTTTATTTTAATCTAATTTTTTTGTTTTGTGATTGTATGTATTTATGATTTAAACTATCAGCGTGTGATAATGTATGATAATATGTTTTATTGTTTTGTATCATACTTTAATGTACTGTTTTGTAGTGTATTACACTGTGCTGTATGTTTACAGTTATAAAAATGAGGATTATAAATAAAGAATTAAAAAAAAAAAAAACTATTTTACATTCTACCTGTGTAGGAAAGGGAGGTTATCGTGAGTAAATTGAGACAATATATACATAGTTACATAGCATATGAGGTTGAAAAAAGACATACAGTACATCCATCAAGTTCAAACTATGGTAAATTTAGACGACAGATACTTTATCCTATATTTGTTCATACAGTATATTGATACAGAGGAAGGCAAAAAAAAAAAAACGCATTGACATATCATCTAACAATATTTCATAAAGGGAAACATTTATTCCTTCCTGTCTCCAAATATTGGCATCAGATTGCTGCCTGGTCAACATATTTCCTGTTTACTTATTTGGTATATCCCTGTATATCTTTCATTTCTAAAAAGATGTCAAACTTTTTTGAACATATCAATTGTATCTGCCATCACAGTTTCTATGGGTAATACATTTCACATTTTAACTGTGTTTACCTTACCGTTTCCTTTGTCGCTAGTGACATCTCCTTTCCTCCAACCTTAATGCAAGACCCTGTGTCATAGGTTTTGCCATTGAGATTAATAGGTCTTTTGAAAGCTCCTTGTATCGTCATCTAATATATTTATATATAGTTCCCATATTCCCTCTTAGATGCCTCTTTTCAAAAGTAAACAAATCTTATTTAGCTAGCCTTTCCTCATAAATCAGAATATCCATCCCCATGTTTTAATTCCGTGGCTCTTCTCCGCACTTTCTATAGTTCCATAATGTCTTTGCTAAGGAGTGGTGACCTAAACTGTACACCATATTCAAGGTGTGGTCTTTCTAATGTTTTATAAAGGAGCATAATTACTATATGTTTACTGCCCTTCCATCCATTGCCCATTTAATGCAACCTAAGATCTTGTTTTCCTATGCAAGTACTGCATGACTTTTGGCACTATTGATAATTCTGCTGTCTACATGCACTCCTAAATCTTTCTCCATTAATGATTCTCCTAATTTATCCCCATTTAATTTGTAAGTGGCCTTTTTATTGCTTTTTCCCAAATGTATTAAACCTCATCTGCAATTTACCTGCCCAAGTTTCCAGTCTATCCCAAATGTTTTGTTATATTTGTGAAGAAATAATCCACTCAACATTGTCATACAGCCTAAAAGGCTCGCATACAGGGCCGGACTTTGGAGGACTTACAGCACTGTAGGAGGAATTGCAGTGGCTGTCTATCAGGATGCACAATAAAGATCCTTGTTCACTTTCACCTGCCTGAGTGTCAGTTCCTGGGCAAAGTGGAATATGTATGCCGTGGTGGGAACTGATCTCCGGAATACCCTGGAGCTCACTACAGCTGGAGGCGCTGCGTACCAAGAAGAACTGCAATAACAAGAACCCAAAAGCCTGTCCTGTTCTCCCTATAACAATGCGGCAGCTCAAGATCTCCTGCTCCAAATTGGTAGGCACCATGACACCCCACGTAGCAGTAGAATCTCCCAGAGAATTGGGAAACAGGGCTACATAAGGAAGATAAATCACAGATCATTCCAGTGCAGGGGTCGGCAACCTGCGGCTCCTGAGCCACATGCGGCTCTATCCACTACTACCTGGGGCTCTATGCAGGTTGCCGACCCCCAGCTTCTTCCTGGGAGAAGATCAGAGGAGTGGTCTGGTAGCAGAAGCATGAGAAGGATGGGGGTGGGGTCAGCAGCAGAGGAGATGATTGGCCAGACAGCAGAGGGTGGGGGTGGGGTTAGCAACGGAGGTGTCCTTTTGGTAACACCCAGAGGTCAGTGAGTACTTCTGGTGCCTGCTATCAGGGCCAAATTTTGACACCCCCTGCTCCAGTGACAGGTAGAGTCTGTAGAGACAGTGCTGGGAGAGGGATACAGTGCTGGTAAATGGTCACAGTGTTGGGCAAGAGACACACAGACCTGGGGGGAGACACACAGATCTGAGGGGGCAGGGAAGTGAGAGAGAAAAGAGAGAGACAGAAAAGAGAGAGAGAGAAAAGAGAGAGAGAGAGAGAGAAAAGAGAGAGAGAAAAGAGAGAGAGAGAGAGAGAGAGAAAAGAGAGAGAGAGAAAAGACAGAGAGAGAGGAAAGAGAGAGAGAGAGGAAAGAGAGAGAGAGAAAAGAGAGAGAGAGAGAAAAGAGAGAGAGAAAAGAGAGAGAGAAAAGAGAGAGAGAAAAGAGAGAGAGAAAAGAAAAAAGAGAGAGAAGAGAGAAGAGAGAAATGAGAGAGAAGAGAGAGAGAGAGAAGAGAGAGAAAAGAGAGAAGAGAGAGAGGAGAGAGAGCGAGAGAGAGACAGACTGGGGACAGAGGGAGGGTATGTGTCTGTGTGTGTGTGTGTCTGCACGTGTATACAGTAAGTGGGTGTAGATGGGGAGAAGGGGTAGAAATACTGGTAGAGATAGTGGAGGAGGCAAGGAGAGAGGGAGAAGATGGGGAGAGAGAAATCAATAAGTGTGTGTGTGGGTGTATTTGGGGGGTCGTGTAGGTGTTTTTTTGTGGGGGTGGGGTAGTGTATGTATGTATGTTTTGCACAGAAAAAAATGAAAAAAGCTCAATAAAGGGATTTATTGTGAGATGCATTTTATTCGCCACATACTTTGTCGTATGTTAATGCTTATACAGTATATACCTATGTAGCTAGGTCCCCTCTGGGTTTTGTCCTTTCCCCCACCCGGCACTCACCTCCGCTCTGCCGGGAGGGTTAAGACTGTCTGCGGGAGCGCACGGAGCTAGCGGCAGCAAGGGGGGAGCGTGTGGGCGGTGTGCCAGATGCTGGTGCGGTGATCACATTGTCAAGGACTCCCAGCAGCTCCCGTTGCAGGGCGTCGCCATCCTCTTTTGGCTTGCGCATGCGCAGTGAGGGAAGTAGTTGCGGAGGCCCTCAGCTAGCTTGCGCATGCGCAGGGGGACTGACCGCGGCCACTACAAGCATGCAAAGGAATGGCCAATCAGGAGAAGGCTCATGGCAGGGTCTACAAGTCCCATGAGCCATAGGACACCACCTGATGCCATGGGGGCCAATCGGAAGGCCGGATTCTCCTGCTAGGAGATAGACTTTGGGTGCTCAGCCCACGCTAGTCCGTCGGCGCCAGGAGAAACTAGGGGAAGGAGGTGAGGGTGCAGGGGTCAGTGACCCACTGCATTAGGCCAGCAGCCCCCTAGGCCCTGAGCCACACAGTAAGGTTGTGGTGCTTCAGGGACAGGCCCTAGGTTAGGGACCCTGCCCCATTAGAGTATATAGTGACAGTCAGTGACACAGCGGACGCTGCACTTTCTACCAAGAGGCTTGGGATCAGGCCTACTCCGCAGAGAGAGCGGAACTATACTCAGGTGGACGGCCCTGACCGAGCACCACGCTGGTGGAACCGGGTGTCGCCCAGGAGGTCGTCGGATCCTTTTCAAAGATCCTTTGAATGCCCAGGTGCAGCCACATTGGGCAGGTATTGTAATGCACGTGCACCAACTACAGAGTACTCACACATAGTGGCAGCGCTGATCATGGGACAAGGGTTATACTGTGGACACGGTGTGGGGGTACACGGTGGTGGGCAAGGGGTATACACTCACAGGTGGGAGTGAATGACTTTTGGGACTTATAGAGTATAAGATATATGTACAGTAAAGTTTATTCTTGCTTCAATATATCAACTGTGTGTTATTGGCTTGTGTCCTGTGAGGGGCCCCTCCCGCTCTGTCGGGATCCCTCTAAGGTGGAGGCGTTGCACCACGAGATTGCGAATATACATGTATACCCGAGGCTCTCAGTGCAGAGGTTAGGCTCCTGAAGCCACACAGGTACATACTGTACAGCAGTAGTAGCTTCTGTGTTCACAGGGAAACAGTGCTTTACCTATTAGTGTGTGTACAGTATATGTATGTGTTTGTGGGAGTGTAATATTCATGCATGTGTTGCGTCTCTCAGAATATTTTGATGTTTTTATAAAATGGCTCTTCTTCATTGAGAGGTTGCAGACCCCTGTACTAGTGCATAGAGTTACAGCACATCTGAAAGTGTGCCTTCTAACTGCAAGACAAGTAGTGATATGTGCAATTATCTTCTTCTCCAGAGACCATTAGTCTCACCTCCATATATAAGTATCCATAAAATAGCCACACAGCCACCTCAATTATTTATATACTTCCCCTTGCCTTTAGTGTGACATTTAAAAAAAAAAAAAACATGCTTTAATATTTGAACTAATGTTACAGGATTCTCTCTAATGTCAATGGGGAATAAAAAAGCATTGTTTAATCAATATTCAACGCAATATGCCATCTCTAGTCAATGGTTTTACAGTTCACCAGATTAACAAATGATCTGTAGCAAGGCTTTTGATTTGTTTCCAAATGTGTGGTCTATTCACTATTCACAGCTATTTCATGCTGTAACAGACTATTCATTCAGTAGCTACAGTATGTGCCTCATCCAGCTATAAGAAGCTAAATTAAATACATACTAAGAGATTTTACTTTAATATATATTCTGCATTGTTTCATGTTGCACTTGCTACAGTACTGTATATAAGATTAAATTAAAACACATTTCTTGACATTGAAATATTATGCTGTGTAAGATCACAGTAGGAATAATATAATAGTTCTGAAGTTGTCATATAACAGCTGTTCCATCACAATAGTATTTGAAAAAATGACTTCCATTTTGTAAGGGCAACTTAGTCCCTTGGCATGTCCTTTGGAGAGAATGACAGGCTTTTGATCTGATATCACTGTTCAGTCCTGTATAAAAAAAAAAGAGCAAACATGCTTGTGCCCGGAAGCAAGTTTTTAAAATGCATATCATAAAAAATGAAAACTAACTGAAACCATTAATGTGCAAAGAGAAACTCAACACTGCTTTTTAGGCATGACACATTTTGGAAGGTACTTGAGAACTGGGTAATGAGTTGCATGCATACTGTATTTATCTTGGTGAGAAAAAAATAGAATTTCTGTCCAGCAGTTTTCAGTGAGTGGGAATATGATTTACAAAAGGTGCATCATTCTCTAATCTCTATTTATTAACCACCACCATTTTTACTCCACACATGTTAAAATGCAACAAATTCAAAGAAATAATACAAATACATTATAACAAATTGTTCCATTCTGACAAAAAAATACTGTAGTAAGATAATAGTTTTAAAAAGCATACAACTGAAAGGATATTACAGTCAGGATGAATGAGAGTGAGGGGAAATAAGAAGTTGGGGTCAAGATGCTGCATTTGCTTCAGGCTATGATCCCAGCATCTGGACAGTACTTCTTTCCCTGACAGCAAAGGATGACAGCTGTAATTGGAAGATAGAGAAAGAGAGGCAGGTGAGAAGACCAAGGGGAATCATATATGCTTCCACAAATCAGAACATTTATACATGAGTAGAAAAACCCATGGAGGAACACAAAAAAATAATTCAGACCTATGTAAATATATAAAACAGCACTAATATTTTTTTACTGATTATTAAAAAATGATGCTATCAGTTTCATGGGGATATCTATTTTGCTTGTAACATTTAGCCTGGAATCATGAAGTACTACTATTTATCAAATTAAAAATCTAACTGTTACCATTTCCGTTATCAAACAATATTGCGTTACACTACTGAGTTGTTTGAAACTATTGAAAATGACCATTGCTCTATTGAAACAAACAGAGATGCCAGTAACAATGCAGCAACAGACGCAATAATGTCTGCTACAGTATATCTAAGCAGTATCGAGAAAATTAGCTTTTAATTACATAATATATCAATTACAAAGAAAAGCATATCATCTGCTAAAAATTGATTAACCTGTATTAACATGGATCTTCCACAATTTGTTACAATTGTTACTGTTTTATTTTTCACTTCAGTCCTCACCTTCAGTGGGGAGGTGCAACTCCACTAGGTAAACTTATCATATCAAAAAGCAGAACACAAGTACCTATTTATAGGAAATGCATTATTTTGAAATAATAGTTGGTTGAAATTATATTTTTAAAATGTATTTTTTTATTAAATTATCGTTAAAAAAACTAAAGTCTTAAACCAATTTTAAATTTTTTTATGAATTGTCTGTACCTTTAAAAGTGGGGGCTTTGGCCCAGATACATCAAACCCTGTTAAAGTGGAGTTAATATTGCACTTGGTAAAAAAAAACAATAACTCATTTTATTATTGCAATTTTATGATTCTATACATCAACATTGTGGTAATAATTTACTAGGTGCGATATTTAACCCAAAGTTGTAATGTGATAATTAATGCGTCCATTAATAATATGTACATTACCACATTGCATTAATATTTCTATCATATGGTTAATCTGTACTGACACAGAACAAGAGTCTCTATTTAGCACTCTGCGCAAGTTTCAATAGACAGATGTTGGGCATAAGATTAGTGTTCACCTACAATGTATTGGAATCCGTTTAGATGAGTGGCAGCCTAGTCCATGTACAAGTCCTGTTTACCATACATCTATTATTCATTAGGTATTCGCTATACCTAGGCACGGCTCCATTTTTGGTGCCAATTAGTGATAGGTTGATCGTGGTAGTCAGGCCCACACACAGGGACATTAGTGAATAGCTAAGACGAAATACTTAACTCCTCCTACCTTTCAGAAAGCACGCACCCGCCGTGCGAAACGTACGTCGGGTCATGACGTCACTGCGTTGACGGAGTAAAGGAAGTAGGACTGATCATTTTTTTAACATAGGGGCTATATATTGCGATCCTCTCTACACGCATGTATAACGGGTTGATTCGTGAGTTCCATGAGTATAGCTGGGTTGTAATACTCCGGTCTGCACTACATACGCTAAACAGATGTGCCAGCCTTTATTCTAAATCAGCCTAAGCCGCGCCGCTCTGATAACCGCGGCCAGACGCGCTCTGTTTTCGTATTTTTCCAAGCAGTTTTTGTTATTTTAGTGCTTGCTTTTTTAGCGTTGTCTGCAATACTGCAATACCGTCTAGAAACTCATGTGGGTGATCGCGAGCTGTTGTCATAAAAGTCTAATAGCAATTCAACCTACAGTACTGCCTTACATTTCTGCAAGTCTGTGTGTACGCACGCAGTAATTGTAAATTGGAAAGATTTATATTTGAAGCAGAGATTAATTCATGTTCCGAGTTCATACTGTATATAGTAGTAAAAAGGAAAAGGATCCGGCGGTTCACAGCTTGCCGTAGGAGTACAATCAAGGATATCCAGACGCAATCAGAAAAAAAGGCTGTTTATTCGGTGCATAACAAAAAACCTTCTGCCACAAGGTAACTCTGACGCGTTTCGTCCACCAATAGTTCTTTGTAAAAGAGTGACTGGTAGGTTTTTTGTTATGCACCGAATAAACAGCCTCCTTTTCTGATTGCGTCTGGATATCCTTGATTGTACCCCTACGGCAAGCTGTGAACCGCCGGATCCTTTTCCTTTTCACTTCCCTGACTACTGGGCTGGAGCACGCTTCTCAGCGCACCGGATCAGCGTTTCCATCAGACGGCACTTGGAGGATTGAACTCGTCGGGTCAAGACTGTGAGTGCTTGCTTCCTCTTATGGGGCTTGCGGCTGTGTATGAGACGCAGGGATAAGTGAAGGCAGTGGCAGAGATCAGCTGGAGTAAGCCGCATCATAGTTCTGTGCAGAGAACCCGGCTTTGCTGTTTTCTCTTCTCCTTACCACTTTATGGCCCCATCCTGATGGTCAGTCTCGAGTACTCAGTCCCACTCACTGATTTATGTTTCATATAATCAGGACACTGATCAGTAGCACTTTCTATTTATTTGGTTATATATTTCTGTGAACATTGTGGATATTATCTACACTATTTGGAGCATCAGTCTTTGGAGTGCATTCTCTATTTGTTCTTGTATGTAGTAGTAGTATGAGGCTCCTTAGGGAGAAGAAGTATAGTATTACAAAAATATAACGTTGCGTCTTCTTCCAAAAATAACATTATCACATTTCTATATGTATTATTTATTAATCAATACTTTTACTAGGCTTGCTCTTCTTTTCATACTGTTTTTATTTTATGCGCATGTGTGTATGTCTCATTGGAACATTGTTGAAACGCATAGGCGTGTTACAGTATCACATTTCTACGCATTAAACATTATGATGACATTTTGAATATATTTATTTGAACTGATAATCCATCATACAGCGCTCTTCCCCTCGCCCCCGCACACACACAAGGCTAAAGTATTTCAACTTCTGTGGTAGAGATCCAAAGATTCCAGCGGTGCACAGCTCATAGGAATAGGAGACCAGCAAGGTGTTAATTTAAAAATATATATTTATTGAAAAAACACGGTATGGGGGACACCCTCTGACGCGTTTCGGACTGGCGTAGTCCTTAATCATAGAGGTGACTCGCGTCGTTCATTCCCCCTGTCTTATGCAGTAAACCCCTCCCCCTTGCATCATCGCGCTATGTGTTTTGGCGAGAAAATCGCCGGTAAGGAGCCTCATTGGCTAGTACTCTATTCCAATCAAATGCCCGATCTCGTGGGTTGGAGTATGACGCGCATAATAAGCTGCGCGCACAACCCCTAAAGCAGCACAAGCCGCGCCGTTGCTATGCAACCGCTGTAAACAATAATACTGATCTTCCCAGCATATCACTATTTTGGCTGGTAAATACCATATAATAGCCACGCAAGGGGATCGGGCTTTACACAAGGAAAGGGGGGGGGGTGGAGGGAGGGGGAGGGGGCGGGGGGGGGAGCAATAAGACAAGGGGGGAAGAACAAGATAAAAATAACATGATATAACATGTCCAATGACATTAATAACATACATGACAAACAAAAACAATGAACATTAAATATTAAAAATTATTATGTTGCGAATCTTATATCCGCGGTGGAGGTCATAAGGTACAGCAAAGGGCAATATAATGTGATGAATATATCATATATACATAATCTATATTAACTATAATTTGGTCATAAATTATATATCATATGCCCTTCCTGTACACTAAATGAGGACATGGTTCTGCTCATTCTAGTTGAAATTGATGTACTATACATTACATCATAGATATTCCTGGGAGAAGCTGGGCAGAGAGCACTTAGCAAGGGATACAAATACCACATACATTTGGGAACTATGTGACCTAAAAAATTCATAAATTCGGAGATAATGGCTCCCCTAGGCTGCTAAAGTCTAAACTGGATATTAGTTAGATTCCTATAGGTTTCTGCAATGAGGTTGCTGAAAATTGATTTATGAATTTTAAAGTCTAATCACATAAGTTGGTTCTACACTACCTTAGGTATTGTGTGCCACTAGGTTAAATGCGCACCATTTACTTGATTAATTAAGAAAATGTTTTAATTCCCAGTCCTGGTTCATGCCCCTGGGTGCCATTGTCCCAAGGGCATAAATCCAGAACATTTCTCTCCGATTCAATAGTGCCTCCCTATTTCCCCCTCTGGGATGTATAGATATATTCTCAATGGCACTGTATGTAAGCGTTTTGATGGATCCAGATGGACATGTATTAAAGTGGCGCGCTACTGGGAAACGTTCATCTTGATTTTTAATATTGCGTATATGTTCTGTAATTCTCACTTTCACTGATCTGATGGTCCTGCTTATGTAACCACTGCCACATGCGCATTTCAATAGATAAATTACAAAATCAGTATTACATGTCATAAAGGACTCGATCTTATAGATATGACCAGTATAGATATCTCTCAAGGATTTGACAGGTTCCGCATATCTACAAAGGTTACAATTGCCACATTTAAAGAATCCTTTTGGTGGCCGTGTAGTGTTTTTATTTTTTGAGCTAAATAGACTGGGAGATACATAATTGCCGATGGTCTTGGCTTTCTTGAATACCATTCTGGGTTTTTGTACAGTATAAGGGTCCAATTCTGAATCCAATTTCAGAACTCCCCAGTGTTTTTGCAAAATGTGCCTTATCTGCTCTCATTATTTGGAGAAGGTGGTTATGAAGAGTGGGGCCTGTTCAGTAACGTCCCCTTTGATGGATTTCTTTGATTTCCTCTTTTTGATCAGATCATTACGATCAGCTTGTAAAGCATATTGAAAGGCACTCTCCAGGTCCCTCTCCTCATAACCATGCTCTCTGAATCTTTCCTTAAGTTCATCAGATATTGATATTGATATTTAAAAAAAAGAATAAAATACGGCAGCTGTACTCACTATAGACTTTGCCAATCGGTTGGCGCCAAGCCACTGCCACCAGTCCCGTATTCTTGATTATGCACATAGTTGACAGGTGACAGCGGACCAGTAGTTGACAGCTGATGAAGCTGGAAATCTTTTTGGTACATGCAAGCTTGCTGGTACCTGTATGTGAAATCCTGCTCGGCGGGAAGGTATCCAGGCGGGGACAAATAGCAAGGGTTGCCAGTCACCAGGTTTTCACTGATGGTCGGACCGTTATTGGAAGCCGGTGCTGGCGCTGGCGCTGTTCCATTGCTGGCCTGAGACAGACGATTCTTAGTTTGTTTGACCATGACCTTTCGCCTTTTGAAGTCTCCATGATCAAAGACACTGGAAAAATCTGGTGCAGCACACCAATTCCCTCCTCTAACTCCGGGTGCAGGATCAATACGAAAAAAACATGGATCGATAAATAACTTTTTCCTTATTGCACGCTTCCACACACACGAGCATCTGGTTAAATTTGTAAAAGTCATAATTTTCTATAAAATATTGATAAATTTGTCCAACTGTGGCCATCTTATCATCTGCTGCATTAATTGCAGGCCATATTAAATAAGCATACGTTATGTCGCGCTTTTTAAACACGTACTGCAGCGTGTACTCATCTCGGAACTCTCTGAACAATACTGTAGAACACCAGACAATGTGAATTGAGTTTTTAATATGAAAAGCCTAAATTGATACAGTATTGTAACTTCTTCAGTACCAAGGTCAATTCACAATGGATCACTGTGTTATTTTTTAAACACCTGCAAGTCGACACAATACTGAAGCACATGTACAGTACTGTAGCGTACACATTAGAATTCATTACAATTCATGAATATCTGCCACCTGGCGGATACGCGAAGAATTGCACCCAATTAAATCCGAACCATTATCATTAAACAGATCAACCATGGGTGACGGCCAGCATGAATGCGGCATGAATACGGCATGAATGTGGCATGAACACAGTGAAGTGCGTGGAAATCTTAAAATGCAGCAACAAACTAACCAAGAAGTGTTAAAATAAAAGCTGCCGCGGCTGTATATAGCGATTGAATATAACTAACATTGGGAGGCAGAGGGTTATATATAATGTGGACTATGGATTATTTGCCAACTGAACATATATGGGCATTATACATCTAACTATAGGTATGCCATATAATTAAGCATTTAGGGTACACGAGACCTTTTGTTCATACTGTTGGATCCAACAATCATTTTCATATGTTGATAGCATTTATCTACTGCAATAATATGTTTTTTTTCATGTGATTGTATATCTATGCAATAGTAAGACTCAGCACAGTAACATCTGGCTGTATTTCAGGACCAATTATATATATGCTTATTTGATTGATGCATTGAAGCATACTTTGCTGTGTGCATATGGATTAGGTAATTCTATCTAATAGCTGTACCCATATTTAGTGTGGATAATTACATGCTGATTTGAATTGCTAATCACAATTGTCATGTGGGGTGTTACTAGAATACAAACACTGATATATGATTCCACTCAAGTGCTACTAGAATCTTACAGTATATGTACTAAGCCATTACAAAACCCAACCGATCATGGGCTAATTACGTTCAAACTATCATGGTGGTTGTGAAATATCAGAACATAAGCAAGAGTGATTACCCACCTACTTTTTATGGGATATTTTTATTTTAAAGCACTGTATATAAGTGTCACTATTTTTGTCGTTATCAATTCAATAAAAATGTATTATTTTGGGCCAATTGGATTTTATTAGTATATTGTTATCCTACCATGTGGGGAGCATATACTACTGGTCACCTATATATTTTGTAATACATACTTAAATTGGACTATTTAGTCATACGTGTATCTTTGTGAATGGACAGAGTGCAGCAAAAAGGATCTTGGGGTGATTTCTTTATCATCCTTTTTGCTTTGATATCATATGGTTCTGTAATATATTAAATTACAGAAGTATTTTATTTATAAAAACGTTTTACCAGGAAGTAATACATTGAAAGTTACCTCTCGTTTTCAAGTATGTCCTGGGCATAGAATTAAGATGATAAACAAAACATGGTTCCAAATACAGTTACATACAGTAAGTGAATAGGGTATATATACAAGACATAGCATGCACAGTTAGAGATAATAGTGATAAAAATATTGTTATCAATATCTCTGGCATTTCTTTGTCTAAAGATGCCATAGCACTCCTCAATCGAGGATTGAATTTTGTCCCCAGTGACAACTTTGAATTGTTCGATACTACCATAGACCTACAACGGTTTATGAGGAAATTATCCCTTAAAAAATTATTCTGCAGGAAGTCAGATGATATACCATTGAATGATATTGATGCTATGCGTGTTATCCCTTCATGTCATACTAATCCGTCTATGAGTCTCTCTTCCTTTTCAGAGCAAGCAGCTTTACAGGATCTTAATGACCTATTACAAGAACAGGTGACACAAGACTCTGATTGCCTTGGCGGTGTAGATCCATCTCTATTTTTGGTGGGTACACAACATTCTTCTTTTAAAAATAAATCCACGTTCTACCCTACCTTCACTAAGGGACCTTACCTTCAAAGTTTTGAAAGGTTAGTAGAGAGGGACCTACAACTCCTGGCAAGGGGTTTCACCTGTTCTTCTACTGGCTATAACAACTTATCCAGGGAAGAATTAATGGAATTTGAGAGTCTGAAAAGGAACAAAGACCTAATTATCAAAAAAGACGACAAAGACAGTGCCATAGCCGTGCAACATATTGATAACTACATCTTGGAAGCCTTACGACAATTGGGTGATCAGTGTTCCTATCAGAAACCTGGATCTAACCCGACCAAATATTTTCTTGTTGAATACTTAACACTTATTGACTTGGGAAAGGAATTACGAGTTTTAAATGATAACGAGTCCTCTTTTCTTAATGTTATACACCCCATTGTACCTATATTTCACCATCTCCCAAAGGTCCACAAATCTCTCATCAGCCCTCCAGGTAGACCTATCATCTCTAGCATTGGATCTTTGGGAGATGGTCTGTCTAGGTACGTGGATTCTTTTTTACAGCCACTCGTACACAATCTCCCTTCTTATCTTAGGGACTCTTCTGATTTAATTAACACCATCTCCACATTCACTTGGTCCACAGATTACACATGGGTCACTTTAGATGTTACATCATTATACACCAGTATCTGTCATGCACAAGGGATTCAGGCCACACAATTTTTCTTAGATAAATCTTCACTAATCACCAGCACAAATCATCTTCATTATGGAGGCGATTTCATTTTTATTACATCACAATTAATTTTTTTTTGATTCCACTTATTATCTTCAAACACGGGGCACGGCTATGGGCACTTCTTTTGCCCCATCATACGCTAATCTCTTTATGGGTTTCTGGGAGGCTTTATTTATTTTTGGGGACAAAAATCCATATCGATCTAATATTATTTTCTACCGTCGTTTCATCGACGATTTGATTTTGATTTGGAGTGGTAGCAATATGGAATTGGTTTTGTTTATTGACTACCTTAATAACAACTTATATAATTTAAAATTCACATTTGAATCAAACAGACATAATATTAACTATCTAGATGTCTGTCTATATGTCGATAAGCAGATTAAAAATGTGTTTACTAAAGAAAATCTAAGAATTCGATCATTGATTACATGTAATTCTAATTATGTCGTTTACATGCTTAGATGTGGTTGTGGCAGCAAATATATAGGGAGAACCATACGCCCTCTAAAGCAAAGGATATCTGAACATCTGAGATCCATTAAACAGAGGGATGAAAAATATCTCGTCTCAAAACATTTCTCTGCGTGCCCCTCTGGCAATATAAATAATTTTTCTTTTAGTGCTCTTGAACACATTAAGGCACCTATCAGAGGTGGAAATAGTGTGCTGTTTTGTCACTGCTAATACATGTCTTTTTGCTTATCTGGGTGTTGCTGCTTTTGTGCCTTCTCTTATGGGAAGACAGTTTTTATATACACATATATATATGCTGTCGGAGGATACTTCACCGAGGACTGACGTCGCAAGTTCCTGCTGGCATGGAAACTCGTGGCGTGCAGCTTTGATGAACAGCAGAGATACAGTCACAGATCGTTGGAGCATGAGTAACTCAAAACACGCCTTTTATTACCATTTGTTTGTGTGTTCATTTGGGAATCTCGGATTATTAAATTCATATATTTTGTAACATATTGCACTAGGATCGGGCGCTTTTCTTTTTATATATACTGTATATATATATATGTTAAAAAATATATGAATTTAATAATCCGAGATTCCCAAATGAACACACAAACAAATGGTAATAAAAGGCGTGTTATGAGTTACTCATGCTCCAACGATCCGTGACTGTATCTCTGCTGTTCATCAAAGCTGCACGCCACGAGTCTCCATGCCAGCAGGAACTTGCGACGTCATTCCTCGGTGAAGTATCCTCCGACAGAACACCACAGGCGTATGTAGTTCCGACTGGGGAATCAATTCTGTGTGGCACCAGTTGAAATCAATGCAGTCTTCTTGCAGTCTATCGTGGAGCAGCGCCAAGAATTGTAAATCATGTATAGTTTCTGAAGAAGTGTATCTGGTGAAACGTTTGGTGATTACTGTTGGCGGCGACACAGTGAGAGGCGACGTGGAGAGAGACCCAGCTGAGGAGTTCCCTTGGATGAGATCAGCTCCAGAGCGAGTGAGCAGAGTTGGTGAAATCTCACGAGACTTGGTGCAGAGCACGTGACGTGGAAGTGTGCGGTGGTCAGACGCCGGTACACGGAGCAAAACATAGGCCACAGGGAGACCCTCTCCTAGACGGTGAATGGGCCAATAAATCTCAGTGCCAATTTCACTGTAGGCACCTTAAGGCGAAGTTTTCTGGTGGATAGCCACACCTTCTCCCCTGGACTGTACGCCGTGGTTCTCCGTCGATGCCAGTCCACTTGTCTCTTCTGCATGGAAGTTGCTCTCCTGAGAGTTCGCTGAATCCTTTCCCATGAATTCTGCAACTGTATTATCCTGTTGTCTGCTGCTGACACCCCAGATCTGGGTGCTGTAATTGGGAGTGGAGACGGGTAATTGAGCCATAATTGACGAAGAAGGGTGACTCCATAGTAGATTTGCTGTGTGAATTGTTGTGTGCGAACTCGGCCCAGGGTAGAAGATCTGTCCAGTCTTGGTGTCAGAGATAAAGCATTGGATAAACTGTTCCAAAGTTTGATTGGTCCGTTCAGTCTGGCCATTGGTCTGGGGATTGTAACAGAGGAAAAATGAAGTGAAATCCCCAATTGCTGACAGAAGGACCTCCAAAATTTAGAAATAAATTTGGACCCCCAATCCGAGAAAATAACCTTGGGTACCCCTTGGAGACGAAAATCTCCTTGTCCACTACTACCAGGATGGTGTTCATCACTTTGGATATGGGTTGTTCTACAATGAAGTCCATGGACAGGTGGGCCCATGGGCGGTCTGGAATAGGAAGAGGTTGAAGTAAGCCTGTAGGTTTGTTACGGGGAGTCTTATTTTGAGCACATGTAGAGCACGCGGTGACGAATTCCCTGACTTCCTTCCGCATACCTGGTCCACCATAAGGTCCGTTCCAGGAAGTCGATGGTTCTCCTAATTCCCAGATGTCCAGAAGACGTGGAGGAGTGACCCCATTCAAGTATCTTCCTACGATAGGCAGGAGCAGTGAAAAGACGACCCTTTGGGACTATGAGACCCTCAGGAATGTGGGATTGACTTTGAACAATGTTCTCCAAGGAATTCAATGTTTTAGCGGAGATTACGCATGCTGAGGGGAGTATAGTCTCCTGTCAATCCTCCGTCTTGTCCTCCACCAGGAACTAATGGGAGAGCACGCCTGCCTTCACATTCTGACCATCGTGCTTGTCGAGACCCCAGCCGCTGAGTGCCTTTGATATATAGAAGATTTTTGTGGTCTGTCAGTATGGTGACTTGGTTTTCCGCGCCCTCGAGCAGGTGTCTCCATTCTTCTAAAGCTATTTTGATGGCTAGGAGTTCTTGATTGCCTACATCATAGTTCTCAAGTTTGGCTTGGGGGGGTCTTCCTCTGTGATAAAATTGCTCCAGCCCCGACGTCAGATGTGTCTACTTCTAGATTGAAAGGTAAGCTAGGATCCGGGTGTACGAGGTATACAAAGGCTGTTTTCAGTCTGTCGAATGCTTGGATAGCGACAGAGGATCAAGAGGCGGGATCTGCGTTTTTGTGTTAAGACCGTAATGGGCGCTACCACAGAGGAAAAGTTCTTGATGAATCTGAGGTAGTAATTGGCAAAGCCTTGGAAACGCTGTACAGCTTTCAGAGTCGTGGGGCGAGGCCAATCCAGAACCGCTTTTACCTTTGCTGGATCCATGGCGAGGCCAGTATCAGAGTTGATATAACCCAAGAAGGCCGTTGTGGTTTGATGGAACTGACTCTTCTCTAATTTAGTGAATAGGTGGTTTTCTCATAGGTGCAGGAGTACCTGTTTAACATGACCAGAATGTTCCTGTATAGATTTGGAGAAGATCAATATATCGTCCAGGTAGACTATTACGTACTTGTCAAGAAGGTCCTTGAAAATGTCATTAACGAAATTTTGGAATAATGCAGGAACGGTGCATAGGCCGAATGGCATGACGAGATACTCATACTGTCCATCCCAGGTATTGAAGGCCATCTTCCACTCATTGCCCTGGTGGATTCTTACCAGATTGTAGGCTCCTCATAAATCCAGCTTGGTGAAGATGGTGGCCCACTGCAGTCTGTCAAAGAGTTTGGCGATTAGTGGTAGGGGGTACCAATTCTTTATGGTGATCTTGTTAAGGCCCTAATGGTCGATGCAGGGTCTGAGGGATCCGTCCTTCTTCTTTACAAAGAAGAACCCTGCTCCTGCGGGAGACGAGGATTTGCGAATAAATCCCCTCTGGAGATTGTCAAGAATATATTGTCTCATTTCTGGAGGGGAAAGCGGTATGAGCACCCCTCTGGGGCATCGAGCCAGGCAGCAGATCAATGGGGCAATCGATAGACAAGTGAGGTGCTAGCACCTCAGATTTTGCTTTTTTAAGACAACCTGGAATTCAGAGTAGGCCTCAGATAAGTGTATCTTCTCCTCTTCGGTTACCAAACCCCCGCATAATTTCCTGGCGGAGACGGAGCAGTTGTAGAGGCAATGAGAGCTCCATTGGAAGGGTTCTGCATCTGTCCAGTCTATTCATGGGTTGTATACCTGGAGCCACGGGAGTCCAAGGATAACATTGACTGAAGGGGTATGGATGGTGTCCAGCTGCATCCTCTCCATGTGATCCTTTCCTGTCCGCAATTGGAAGGGAGCGGTTGGCAGGGAAATAAATGCCGGTTGTAGAGGCCGGCCATCAATGGCCTCCAGTCCGACTGGATGCTTCTTGTGTACCTGGGAATTTTTTTCCTCTCAGCGAACCCCTGGTCGATGAAATAACCCCCTGACCCAGAATCCAGAAATGCTTGTGCAGTGGTATGGAAGGTATCACCGGTTAGTGTAACGGGGACTAGAATCCTAGTTGGCATCTTTTTGGTAGAAGAAGTGGATTGTGTTCCCAGTGTGATTATTCAGGCTCTCACTGGGACTTGGCATTTCCCGACTTGTGTGGGAAAAGTAAGCACCTGCTGTCTGTTGTTACCACAATACAGGCATTGCGTCTGTGCTTTTTCTCACCAGAGGATAGCTTATTGCCATCGAGTTGCATGGGTTCCTCGGTGTCTGGTGGGGACAGGTCAGCAGTCCCTGTGTAGAAACCGTGGGTTTTTTGAATATTTTGCCTGCGACAGGTTCTCTCTACTCTCCTGTAATCGCTGGTCTACCAGGATGCATAGAGCGACAAGGTCCTCTAGATCAGTGGGGCGGTCTTGTGCAGTGTGTTCATCCTTCAGGTTCTCGGAGAGAACTTGCCAGAAGGCGGTCATCAGCAACTAATAATTCCATCCGGTCTCTGCAGCTATGGTGTGGAACTCGAGGGCATACCGGCCAAGAGTACCTTGTCAGATATGAAAGAGGGATGAGGCAGCAGTTATCTTATGTCCAGGCGTGTCAAAGACCCTGTGGAACTCCTTGGTGAAGCGTGCAATGTCATTGTGATATCCGACCTCAGCTCCAAGCCAGGTGAGGCCCAGACCAGGGCTTCATCAGTTAGTAAAGAAATGATATACGTCACCGTAGATCTCTGAGGCATAAAACGGGAAGGCATTAATTCGAATTGAATTAAACATTGGTTCAGGAAACTGCGACAACCATGGGGATCACCGCCATAGCGATTGGGGGTAGGTAGTCGAGGTTTGCTGACCTGTCTAAGACATGTGAATGTGCTCACAAGTGATATTTTTATTTGCTATATATACTTATTTTTATTTGAAATCAAATTATTGTCATTCATAGTGAAATTCAGCATTATTCCATTGCATATTTTATGAAAGTTCCAAACTAGCCTTATACAAATTGAGTGGTGATTGGTTTTAGCACAAAACCATGCACCTCACAAATACTTACTGACCTTAGTGTAGCATTAAAGAAATTCAATATAGAACATAAGCTGTTTTCAAAGCCCCCTTAGGCTTTCATTATTTTGTCATGAACTCTGTGCCCAGACCCACTTACCATAGTCAAAAGATTAACTGGGGTCCTTCTGTTCAACCAGTGGCTGAGGTGTAGTCTATTTAATGGAATAAATTAAAGAGTTTTTTTTCAAGTGTTTTGCCACTTTAAATTGTTCTCACTGTGAGCTACCAATACTCCTGCTTTTGTGTGCATGAGAAACATGACTTATTGAAGATTAGTAATTAAATTTATACAGACTCATACAAGATTGTACAACATACATTTACAGATTTCTTGAGAGGATTAAATATAATTTATGCAGAAGTTTTGTTATTTTTTATTCTTGCTTTAGGCAGTTTTGGGATAGAAATCAGTCTAAGCTGTTTCAGGTTTTTTATTTTATTTGGATTAACCTGCACAATTTGAAGTGTCTCTTTGTGGCCTATTTTGATTCAGTTTGCAAATAAAAATTATTTTACCGGGTTTAAAATAACCAGATTTTTTCAGAAACTGCCCTTAACTGTTCTATATACTGCAGCTAGCAAATGTCTTTAAATGTGTTTCTTATATTTTTAAGTAAATTTCTTTAAAATGTTGCATCTTTGGTGAACCTTTTTATTTATTTTGCCAATTTCTGCCAAAATGTAATGAAAATGAATGTAATGAATGAGTCATGCGACATGAATTTCGCATGGTTCGTAAAGTTCTTAGAAATTGCGAAAGATCTGTAAAAACACAACTCCTTGATGAACTCACTGGGATGGGCCTAATTTTTGGATTTTGCATGTGGGTGTCATCCCAAGATGGAAACTTAAAAATGTATATTATTATTCAACTATCTGTCATAATAACCTTGGGAATCAGTATAATAGTGACTAATGCACTACAGGAGGAAGATAAGGGGTGTTGCTAAAAGTCCATATTAACACAGCTTTCAACCTGTCCTGTACAGTATTTGCTGGATATTGTGATCTGTTTTGACAGTGGAAAGTCTTTTTTTTCTGGACATATACTGTATGTTACCATTTGTTGTTTAAGCTCCTCATAATAATTTGAGACATTCCATTCCTTTTTGGAATGAGTATAAATGTAGCAGCAAACACTGTCCCTACAGCCATGGATGAACGAGCAAAAGTTTGCAGTGTGGGGACAGTGTTGACCACGATGGAGCTGTAGGAGATCCATGCTTCTGAATGGAACCCCCACAGGTTTAATCCTTTAGGGCCATGAGCAGCATATGAAGTCATGTCACCATGACACCAAAAATATTAAGGGGCCTATGCACTAAACTCCGATAGAAAAAATCACCAGGGTTTTTAAATCGCCATTTTTTACAGCGTTGCTATCACGGTATGCAGAAAGCCCCAAATACCAGTGATTGTAACATTTTCAAAAATGGCGAGTAGCCAGCGACGAGATGATCTACCCTCTGAAAAGGGCTCAGCTGGCGAGTTCTTTCTGCTGCAGAGAGAGAGAGAGACGCCTTTCTCTGCGCAAATCTCGCCCCCAATTTTTTTCTTTTAATTTATATTTTATTACTAGTGTACGTGGGCAGGGAGTCCCTGGAGCAGAAACATATTGATTTAAACTTCGGGACCCCCTGCTTCCCGAGATACAGGCCCCGTTATGGGGTGCCGGTATCTCCTATGCATATGATTCCCACCGTCACGTGATGCATTTCAATGCAAAGGAGATACTGGCATCCCATATCGAGGCCTGTATCTTGGGAAGCAGAGGTCCTCGAGGCTGAAATAAATGCGGTTCAGCTCAGGAGGCCCCCTGCTCCCATACACTAATAATAAAAATTATATTAAAGCAGGTTCGTTACCTACAAACAAACAATTATAAACCCTCTAAAAGGCGCTAATCTACACAATGTGAATGAAAAGTGATTACAAATTAAAGTGTATACCCTAAAGTGATCAAAAGATATAATGAAAAAAGCAGCCTATGGAACAAAAAAATCAACAGGCTATTCCAAACCTGTATGAGCCAAAAAAAACATACAAATAAATTGTCCCAGGCGCTGTGAATAAAGTCCAATGAACCCCAATACCGTGAGCCAATTGGGCAGTCTTTGGTAAGGCTTCCTATGCCAGATAGATGATCCTGATAGTTTGGTGGACAGGCAGGGGTGTTGTCTGATCTGATGTTATGATGTTTCTGTAATCATAGAGAAAAAAGACAACAGGGCACGCACATGGCGTGGTATGGCTTTTTTTCAATCACCCCCCTGCCTAGAACCCTGAAATCCTACTTACAGGATGAGGGCTCTCGAGTACAGTTGAGAGAATCTGTGCCTCACGTCTCCATCCCTCACAGCGTCTCACGGATCCACGTGGTCTGGTCTGCAGGGATCCCCTTACTCGGCGTTGATAGTACCAGGAATGGGGTACTCCAGCACTCCCACAGATGATAGCATGCGGGGGGAGGGGGGGTTGGAGACGGGGAAAGATTGTGGAAATAGACTAGTGTGATAACGTACAGGGTATTTATTAACAGGGTATTTATTAACACACACAAACACGATAAAATCACACTTACAATGTAAAAGATTGATGAGCTCCGCTCAAAATGCCGTCCGCAGCTTGTGCAGATCCCAATGTTACTCAGGGAACGGTCGCCACGCGCTGTACTCGATTCCGGATCTCGAGTGACGTCAGCAGTGGGGCGGACCGGGACTCTCCTCAAATAAGTACATTAGACATGTACACATAACGTTTTCTTTGAGGCAGTGAGGTGCCGGACCCGTGTGGTACAACTCAGCTGCTCTTCACCACTACTCGCATCAGACCGTGTGGAAGCTGGCGTCTGACGTCACATCCGTTACGGCGGTGACGACGTCCGGTCCGGTCGAGGAGCTTTGGGGGCAGGCAGTGAGGGAACTCGGCACTTCGGGAGCCTTCAGTTCAAAGGCAGCTGCAACTGTGACTAGCTCTACGCGTTTCGTTATCAATGACAACTTCCTCAGGATACCGGCACCTCATAAAGGGGCCTGTATCTCGGGAAGCAGGGGGTCCCCGGACCTGAAACCAACGCGGTTCAGCTCCGGAGACCCCCTGCACATCTACACTATGAATACAAATGTATTTTAAATGTATTTATTTATATTCATGTATTTATTTATTTATTTAGATGTATTTATTTATTTTTTGGGCGGCTGCTGTGTGTGAATTTTTTTTATTGTGGGTAGCGGGGGTGGGTGAAGGGGTATTAGCCCCAACGATGGTTGTTTAGGGCTTGCGGGGGGGTAGCGGGAAGGGTTAACCCCTTCATGACCGTAGCGGTATTAACTGCTACGGCCGTGAAGGGGTGAAGTGCACCCGCAAAACCCCCCGCAAGTCCTAAACTCACACCAAGGGCCAAATACCCCCTTCACCCACCCCCGCTACCTTAGCGGCTATCAGCTATGGTAATGAAGCAGCATTTCTGTATTTTTAATAATATTGTGCAGGAGCAGGGGGTCCCCTGAGTTTTGATTTGTGGCTCATGGAACCCCCTGCTCACTGTACAGGCGTCACGGCTGTTGACAATTTTGAATGCAATTAGATGGGCTATATCAAGGGGGACTCAGCATATTGTTTTTACTCTCTGACGAAGCGCCACACAGGCGTGAAACGCGTAAGAGCTACCCTCCATTCCTGTCTGCACCATGGTGTCTAAATAAAGAAGTTTTTTACTCTACTGCTGAGATCCTGATCATTGCATGGCTGTGCTCTGCTACTCTGCATCATGTGGAATCTCTACTGATCTAGCTACAGGTTTAATTGTAAAATGCAATGTGGTGATTTTCAGATTAAGATTTCATGTTTTTATTTATGCATGTTTTATGTGTTTCATAATGGGCAAATAATCTATTATCCATATCTGGATAAAAGTTATTTTGCACATTACTGTATTGTATGTGTGTGTGGGGGGGGGGGGGAGGGGGAGTATTCATGTATTTAAATGGATAGGACAATTTATTATTTTTACATACAGGATTGATTCCTTTTGGTCTGCTGGGACATCTGGAGACCACCTGTGGTCTCCTTGGGCTTATCATGGGTAAAGGGCTGCCGGCTTCCACTTGGGACACCTGCGGGTAAGAACCAGTGGCCCCACATCTTTGGGGGCACTGCGGACCCGTAGGGACCACCCGTGGGTTACCAGACCCCCGTGGGATCCACCCGAGGCCCCCAGACACCTGTGTGTCTGACCCGGGGCCCCCCAGACAGCTGCAGGCCTACCCATGGCCTACACATTGTGGCCCACAGTGACCCGCGGAGACAACTTGGTAGACCACGGCGCCTGGCTGGGACCACCCGTAGGCCTCCAGACCCTGTTTGAAACCTGGTGCTGGGCTACTGTGAGGTATACGGACACCCATCAGGCTCACCGGGGACTCCCGTGGGCCAGGGGTATTAACCCTGTTAGTAAAATAATAACATGTATTTATGGGTGGGCACAAGGGGTGGGTTATGCATTTAATAAATATAATGATGTTTATTGTGGGGATGTGTATTGTTTTTATTGTGGGTACTGGGGGTGGGGGAAGGGGGTATTGGCCCCAAGGGTATGTGCACCTGGGGAGTGGCTGAGGGTGGTTAGGCCTCATGGGGTGGGTAGTGGGGGAGGGTATTTAGGCCTCCCAAGTGGTGGGTGAGGGTGGGTTAACCCCTTAAAGACTGTAGTGGTTAATAACCGCTATGGTGATTAAGGGGTTAGGGGACATTACATTGGCGGTTTTTATTCTTGTTTATGTTTTGCAGTATTGGATGGGGCATGGACAGTTATGAATATGAGGATGGCCTTCACCGTGGCAACCGGACATGGGTGAGTGCTATATGTATTGAATGTATTTATTGTTCTTTATGTATTTTAAATGGGCTTGTCCAGCACTAATATTAATTATTAGGTTTTTTAATTAATATTATTGCCGGACAAGGGGGTCCATTGACTATACCTTAGTGAGTTTACTCACAACTATTAAGTACTTACCTGTAGTTTCTCCCTTCCCCCTTGTTCCGGTTTATGTTTAACTATTTGTTGGTTTGTTTTATATGTTGAGTTTTTGTTGTCTATTATGAATATTTGTTTATCACCATTTATTTTAATCAATTTAATAAAGAAATAAGTATTAACTTCTATCCATCATATCAATTTAAACAATGAGTGCATGTTAAAGGGTGTTTCCTTTCTCTTACAATACACTATTTCCCCACTCCCCCTTTGCACCTTTGTTGTCATTTATTAGTCTGTGAAATAAGCTGAAGCGAGAGTCAACTCCCCCATTCCCTTCCCCTTTCCCCTATCCCACTATTATTCCACTTCATCATCATCTACTAGTGTCTGTCTCTGCTCTCTAGGTTAATAATTTGTGTTCTAGTTTTATCCAACTCCTCACCTTAATGTTCAATCACAAGCATGAGATTGAGTGAACATTTGTTAGAGAAACATAGACCTACAGTATAATCAGAAATGCATGAGCAATCTAATAGATGGTATAGGATACTATTACTACAATTAAAATCATCTATGCTCTAAATAAAGAAAAGAACCATATTGAAGGCACAGCTAAAAGAATGTGAAATGAAGCTGATCGATAAAGAAACAAATGGAGCAGACCAACAATATTGATGAGTAATAATAGTATTCAAAAAATGAAAATTAAATTACAATTAAAATGGTGAGTTGAATTAAAAAAAAACTAACTGTATTGGAGATCACAGAACAGAGACGTTCAAAAGAACCCACATAAAACACATCTGTGATGAAGAACATCCAGTAGAAGTCTCACAAAAATCTATTGAAATTCCAATCTACAATGTAAAACATGGGGTATGAAAAAAGGGGGATATAAAAATGTACATAAAATATGTGTGCACATAAGAACATGAACTCATGTACACATACAAATGCAGCGGCAGTTATCTGATCATGTCTCTGTGCCGTTTTCATAAAGTCAGCTGTATTACTTGTGGGATTCACTCGTTATTCTTCCGTGAACACTGCCAGTCACACCAATCAAACCCGTGTTTACTGTTGATTTCTTTGAATTACCTGGATTCTGATTGTTTGGGTCCAGTTCTTTGCGTATCCGCCAGATGGCAAAAATGAATTTCATTTGCACTATCCAGTGGATAGTACAGTAATGTACTGTAGTCAATTTGCAGGTGTTTAAAATCCAGAGAGAAACAGAGTCTACCACTGTGATAGTCATAAATAAGTTTTCTGCTCTCGCGCTGTCTTCTAAAATGAGCTAAAATCCGTTTGCAGCCATTAGTGCTAGGAGCCACTCCTCATATACTCCTAAGAATGGAGAACTCCCTAGTGAGTTCTCCAAAAGATAGATAAAAACATTGCATACACAAGCGCACCACGGATTAGTAAAATTAAATCAATATTTAAAATCAGGTTACATGGACCACACAAACACAAATCAAATATCAAATACCGTGAAAATCAAATAATAAATCACAAAAAATACACATGTAACATAAACATTAATGTCTACTACCACAAAGGGGATACTAAACCAATAACAAGCTTCAGTGAAGCACAATACAACACTAATTAAATAAAACTTATAACCACTAAGGGAGTTCTAAGATACATTGATTTAAAATCCCAAATGAGGGGAGTGGGTACTGACCACAAGTGACAGCAAGTGCTTTGTGTGGACACGAATTGTCCGGACTGCACAAACACATGGCAAACAATTCTCTCTGCTAGCGCTTCCTGATTGTCATGGAAAGGGTAAATGCACAGGGCTGCCTTTTGTGACCTCTATGCATTTTGCAACCACGTGCATCAGGAGGTCACGATAGAGACAGCACATGCGCATTAAGTATTCACTATAACCAATGAAATCAAGCGACCAATCGGCTCTCACAATGACAGAAAAATATGCTAATATGTGACGTGATAAAGTGTAATGAGTAATACCAGATGTTAAACTAAAACTTAACCTACCTAAATAAATGATTCCTCTAAATATACAATCAAAAGTGATATAAAAATATGATATATAAATATATAAAGTGCTAAATGTTCAAAAGGTGATATGAATGAATAAGGCATAAACCTTCAATGTATGCTACATAGAATGGGCACTAGTGAAATATAAATATACAGAAGAGCCTATTAACATGTGAATGTCCGACTAATACTTATATAACAAAAATGATATATACACATATACACACACACACACACACACACACACACACACACACACACACATATATATATATATATATATACAGTGGTCGACAAATCACCAAAAAATCTACTCGCCGAACACAAAAATCTACTCGCCACCTAGTACCAAACGTGTGCTGCTTGGGCCAATGGGAGCTCGCCACGATGTTAAATCCACTCGCCCGGGGCATGCAAATGTATAGGTTTGTCGAACACTATATATATATATATATATATATAGTAACCAGGGAAATCCAGGTAACAAAGAGACAGCACACCGCAATATAATGAAGTAAATAAAGTGTATTAACAACACAGGGCAGCCAACGTTTCGGTCTTCAAGAGTGGGACCTTCCTCAGGGCAGCCCTGAGGAAGGTCCCACTCTGAGTTAAAAACGGGCAGTAGAGAGTATTTTGCGAGTTATTGCTATATGCTATGGCAGCCCCTGACGAAGCCCAAGTGGAGAAACGCGTAGGGCCAGCGTTATTAGAGCAGGGAGAGTCACGCCGAGAGACTGTTCTGAGAGAGAGCTGAACGGAGCATCGGCAGTGCAATACTGAAGATCACAGAGGCAAAATCTCGCGAGAGCCGTGCTGGGCCAGACCACCTAATGCGGAAGCACCCGCCGGTGTGAGGAGGACTGGAAGTCGGCGTTCTGTACCACGAGTGTGAGAGACTCGCAAAATACTCTCTACTGCCCGTTTTTAACTCATAGAATGTGAGTTAAATACCTCTTTTTATCTTTAATCGTTTTTATTAAAAGGTGTTACACATATGTTTCTCCTTTTATTCCCTATCTATCCTCTTGCATGAGATCTAAGTTGAAGGTATAGTCTGTTAAACAGACACAATGCGATTGCTGCAGGGATCCATAAGGACAACTTTTCCAAAGACTCAGGAGCCAAGAAAACAGACGGACTACAAGAGCTGAGTTCGCGAGTCCCAAAGTGGATTAAAGGTTTTAATTTACTTCAGTAGTGTAAGTGCATATCTCACCAATTTATATCTGATTGTTTTGATATACTGCCCTATGATTTTCCTCTTTTGTTTTTCTTCTCTTCCCCTGCATATATGCGCCTAGGTCACTCTTCGCTATATATATATATATATATATATATATATATATATATATATATATATATATATATATATATATATATATATATATATATATATATATATATATATATATATATATATATATACATATATACACACAGTGGTTTAGCAGCAATAACTTGAAGTAATCGTTTTCTGTATGACTTTATCAGTCTCTCGCATCATTATTGTGGAATTCTGGTCCACTCTTCTTTACAACGTTGCTTCTGTTCATTGAGGTTTGTGGGCATTTGTTTATGCACAGCTCTCTTAATGTCCAGCCACAGCATTTCAATCGGGTTGAGGTCTGGACTTTGACTGGTCCATTGCAACACCTTGATTCTTTTCTTTTTCAGCCATTCTGTTGTAGCTATGCTGGTGTGCTTGGGATCATTGTCCTGTTGCATGACACAATTTCGGCCAAGCTTTAGCTGTCGGACAGATGGTCTCACATTTGATTTGAGGAGTTCATGGTCAACTCAATGACTGCAAGGTTCCCAGGTCCTGTGGCAGCAAAACAAGCCCAAATCATCACCCCTCCACCACCATGCTTGACAGTTGGTATGAGGTGATTGTGCTGATATGCTGTGTTTGGTTTTCGCCAAATGTGGCGCTGTGCATTATGGACAAACATCTCCACTTTGGTCTCTTCTGTTCAAAGGACATTGTTCCAGAAGTCTTGTGGTTTGTTCAGATGCAACTTTGCAAACCTAAGTCGTTCTGCCATGTTCTTTTTAGAGAGAAGAGGCTTTCTACTGGCAGCCCTTCCAAACATTACTTTAACATTTAACATACTAACTGAGGCCTGTAGAGTCTGAGATGTAACTCTTGTTTTTTTTGCAATTTCTCTGAGCATTGAACGGTCTGACCTTGGGGTGAATTTGCTGGAACGTCCACTCCTGGGAAGATTGGTAATTGTCTTGAATGTTTTCCACTTTTAAATAGTCTTTCTCAATGTAGAATGACAGACTTTTAATTGTTTGGAAATGACCAGATTGATGGGCAGCAACAATTGCTTCTCTAAGATGATTGCTGATGTCTTTCCTCCTTGGCATTGTGTTAACACACACCTGAATGCTCCAGACCAGCAAACTGCTAAAATTTCAGCTTTAATAGAGGTGGTCACACTTGCTGATGATCAATTAATTAAGGGCATTTGATTAGCAGCACCTGTCTGCTACTTACAGTAGCATCTTAATTCCTATGGAAGCAGTAAGAGTGTACTTACTTTTTCACACATACTGTAGCATCTCCATTTTGGCTTTATTTTTGCTAAATAAATCATGACACGGTATAATATGTCATGTGTTGTTGTTCATCTGAGGTTGTATTTACATAATTTTAAGACCTTCTAAGGAACAGATGATTGTTATTATGTCCTGACATGTAAAACCATAGAATTCAAAGAGGGTGTACTTTCTTTTTCACACAACTGTATATATACTGTGTATATATATATACATATACAGCTCAACCCCGTTATAACGCAATCCGTAACAATGCGAATCCGCTTATAACTTGATTCAAGTGTGGCTCCCAATTTTCGTATTTATAAATACTTTACAACACGATTATTGGTATCTTAAATACTTTATTGTACAATGCATACAATTGTACATTATTTCTAACGCGATCCGCTTATTAAGGGAAGTCACTTCGCAATTACGTCACGAAACTACGTCACTACGGAAGTGCGCAATCTGGTCCAGTCGCGCTGGATGTTGTGTACAGACCGTTTGTTTCTCTGAGCCGAGTGAGACACCCAGCCGAGCAGCTAAACATCTAAAGAAAAGGATACGACTGGTGTTCTACAATCTTTATTAACGTCATCTTCCCTGTGGATTTCGTCCTTGGACTGCGGTGATTTTGCAGCTTGGCGGTGATATGATATTTCACAATTGTGCATTTGTATTTGACATCTTGTGAGTGCGATTCTTATCCCTCCCCTTCTCCCATCCCCAATCCAATAAATTGTTACTTTTTTACGCTATGGGGCGTGCGCACTCTCCTCTTTTCTTTTCTACAGGTTCCACTGGATGTGATTCATCTATTTGAGAGCAGCCTGAAGTTCCCCTCCTACTGGATTTAACTACACACATTTTCTGGACTCCATATTGGGACTGGTTCTATATTTTTTATATATATATTTTTATATATATATGATTGCATATTGTTCTATTTTTTCTTTCACTAGTTGTTCAATTGGTCATTGTGTTATTATCAGTTATTTATTTATATGTATATATTCATAATTGTGGTGATATCACTTAATTTGTTCACGAGTTTATATATTATATACTATATTTTATAGATTCACATTAGAGCACATTAACCCACAATCACTGGCGCTACTCCTTTTGTTACATATATATATATATATATATATATATATATATATATATATATATATATATATATATATAAAATATATACACTGTATTACATATACAACGTGTTGTAGAGCAATTAATGAAATTACAAATGGGGTATTTATTTTGTGTTACTGATGAAACAAACTATTTTCCAGTTTTCATATGATTACATGCCTTGAACCTCCCGCATTTGTAGTTCCCCACTATACCTAATTGAGTTTTAATGTTCATAGGAGTCTTCTTCAAAGTTTTGACCTGACGGCGCCAATATTCCCTTGAAACTTTGGGCCTTCCTAAACACTATGGCAGATTTTGATTTTATTAGTGGGCCCAAAATGGGGTCTAATTTTAAAATCCCCCAGTGTTTGCACATAATCTTTTTAATCGAACCATATGCTCTGTTGAATTGAGTAATAAAAGATGTCATTATTTTAGAGAACACCACTCCTCTCTTTACATCTTCTTTTTTATTAGGTTCTTTCTTACAAAATCATAAATCACCAAAAAACTTTATTATACTGTAAAAGAGAGGAACATCTAACTTTAAATTTCTTGATTGATAAATCGACCAGAGACTCCTTATACTCTTCTGAAGGAATCTTTCCCACAAAAAAATTAGTATGCGTATTGAAATTTTATTCAATGGTACTATTTTTTTTAGTCTCAAAAATTGATAAGGGATATTGGTTACAGCTGGTGGGATGCTGTTATGAATTTACATTAGTGTCCTTGAAGTGTGTTTTAGTTTGAATCACACCTTCATTGATGTAACGCGTAGCTCACCGCAAACGAGGTGCGACCGTGGGGCTGAGGTAGGGATTGGTATAGAACGCTGACCACAACCGTGAGGGCGCGTCTAGAGTGTAGAATAGTCTTGCAGGCCGGATCAGGGTAGTAGAGGACAGCGTAAACGTGATACTTGCCGAGTCTAGGCGTGTAGATTAGCGGATTGTTGGGGTACGTAGCTGGGGTCAGGATTGGAGAGAGTAGAGTTGTCGTAGAGCCAAAGCCAGGATCAGTGCAGGAGAGAGCAGCATTGTCATATTCCAAAGCCAGGGTCAGTGCAGGAGAGAGTTGTGTCGTTGTATCCAAAGCCAAGGTCAGTGCAGGAGAAAAACACAAGGTCCAAGGTTCCAGGCTAGGTCAGGCAGCAAGGTAAGGCAGACAGGCACGGAGTAGTGAGGGTAAGCATCACACACAGAAGTTATGCTCGGCAAAGTATGGAAGCACAGAGAGCATATTTAAAGGGCCTCCCACCAATGGGAGGTATCCAGGAAGTAGGGCTGCGGTTCCTTACAGGCTGCTGGATCGTGCAGGTGCGTCCTATTGCACAGCCAATTGAGACAGCATCAGAGACCACGCGCAACCCGCGTATCACGCTGACGACCCGGTTGCATGTCGTCATTGCGCGCCATGACACCCGCGCCAGTGCACGGGCGTAGACCTGAGGCGGGGCCGGCATGGACAGAGGAGGAGCACGGAGTACAGTTGCGCCATGTAATGATGTCAGCGCAGGGGCGGGAACTTGAAGCCAGGACAGCAGACCAATGGGGAGGCCGCGCACCGCGCATGCGTTGTGCATCAACATGAGAGGACCGGCTTCACGCCCTGGGTCCAGGAACAGAAGAGGCCGATGGAAAACGCGCAGTGCCTGTGCACCGCGTTTAAGTACCACCATTAGGTTGCCTCTCGAGTGCCACAGGAACCAGATGAGCGAGAAAGGGTTAAGGGGACAGAAGCACCAGAACGGCGAATCCTCACAATCAATGAAAATTTCCAGGTAAAAAAATTGAACGGCTGTGATACTTTTCATGCCGTTAAATTTTAGATTGTAATCATTTAAGGCCGCCACAAAATTCAAGTAAGAACATTCGCTAATGTCCCAGATAATTAGAATATCGTTTAAAGCTAGGGAGGAGGTAAACCGACCACAAATAGATACTCCCACTGCCCCATATATAAATTTGCAAATGATGGGGCAAAATTTGTCCCCATTGCTGTACCCAAAATTTGCAAAAGGTAAACAGAGTCAAACATAAAATAATTATGAGTTAAAATAAACTCAATAGACTTTAAAATAAAATCAATTTGTGCATGAGGTAATTTATGATTTGCTATTGTATTGTATGTCTTTATTTATATAGCGCCATTAATGTACAGAGCGCTTCACAGTAGTAATACACGTGGTAATCAAATAAATAACAGATAATATAAATAACAGATCATGGGAATGAGTGCTTTAGACATAAAAGTAACATTAAGGAAGAGGAGTCCCTGCCCTGAGGAGCTTACAGTCTAATTGCTATCAAAACGTTTTGAACATCCGTCACTCCCTTTGGAGCCTGCACATCCAAAGTAGCCAATCGATATCCCTCACTCCAAGCGAACACACCCAAAAACTCTACCACAGTGATCCATTGTAAATTGATCTTGGTCGCTGACGACATTATCAAATGTAGGCGATTTCATAATTTAAGTGTCTAAACACAATATTTTGGCCATGATTCTACATTGCTATGCCTGCACAATTGCTGAATAGACATACACTCAACATCATGTCAAGTCCTTATACTAAACCGAACTGTAGTTATGCATTTTTTATATTTTCTGCAATTAATGCTGGAACAGATAAGGAGGCAACTTTAGCCGAGATATGATTATATCATTGAGAACTATGATTTTTTTTCAACAGACTAAAATAAAGATGATAGACAGCACTCAAAAAAATATTTTGGTATAAATAGTAATGCACACGGTGCAAGAAACAAAGGGGGGACCCAAATTACCCTGAAACAATAGTCAAAATATAACTAAAGTCCCAGCACTCACTGACTATAGGAAAAAAGGATGAAAACTGGTTAAATGCCAAAAGAATAAACAATTTAATGTAAGCACAAGATAAATCCACTTGGAGTGATGACGACACAAGCGGGTATAGGGACCCTACTAATACAGTGGAAAGGGTAATGATACACAGGGTCAGGGTCAGTATGATTTTTTTCAAATGTTCACCAAACCATCATGGGTGGAAGAATTCGATAAGGCAAACTTTAACTAATGATGATTGCTTTTTTTGCACAGCCCCATCTCCGGGAATTACAAGAGGTTATTGGTCTGTGTTCCCAACTTTTGCTGGTATATTTGCTCATGGTGACTTCAAAAAAGGAGAAAGGTAGGGTTTAATCCATTTAAGATTTGAATTTCCTGACCCTGCAATGTACCAACACTGGCTTGCCAATACTATTGCAAGTACCCTGCACTATTAACAGTTTTGATCAAAGGTGATCAGAAAGGTTCCCCCTCTATTGAGCACTCAATCCTGGAAAGTCTAAAGTGGACTGAAAATCGCCCTGTAGTCATTACTACAAAAAACTGGTAAGTTGCCCAGTATCACCGCGGAAATCAAAAATAATAAAATTTTATTAATTCTACATAGAAAATGTTAAAAACACATATACATTAAAATCCCCGTGCTGTGTGGCTAATGAGTAAGTAGTCCTTAT
Organism: Ascaphus truei; assembly: GCF_040206685.1. Taxonomy (NCBI): domain Eukaryota; kingdom Metazoa; phylum Chordata; class Amphibia; order Anura; family Ascaphidae; genus Ascaphus; species Ascaphus truei. The sequence goes on along the minus strand of NC_134485.1, from coordinate 264,760,501 downwards.
ATAGAGCAATAGTAATTGTATGCCTCTATATTCTCATGTGACATCCAATAATCATCTACTAATGTAGTATGGCTACGTGCATATAGGTATTGATAAAATATACAACGCCTATCAAATTAGGCTAGTGTGATGTTGTGGCGTGTGATCTGAAAATATGCTATTGCATAAGTGGTTATTCACATAAACCTAAGTGGCAGAGTACATATCAGAATAACAGGTCAAGATCTCTCATGTTATACCTCTATCAGAGAGTACTTCAATGCAATGCTGTTGCAAAATCAATTGTTGGATTGAAGATAGATTATCACTCCATTATATCATACAGGTGTTTGAATTGCAGCTATGAGTTAAATGCAAAATGAGGTATTTCTTATCTTTGCAGCTAACAGCGATATAATAGACTGCTACAATGATAACCAATTGCTTCTTGCATATGTAGGGAGTACCCCAGTACCACCGCATGTACAGTAATGTGACCACAATAGCCGACAGGGCCAACCATAAGCCACTATCCTAGAGACACAACCAAAATTACATGGAGGAATCCCTCACAAATAGAGATGTATGTTGGTACAAATCAGTAACCAACACTGCCACAATATACAAGCCTGCTCGGAGCCGAACCCGATAGGATGTCGCCACTTGGAGTGACGTCACGAAAGTGACGCCCTACGTTCCCGACGCAACGTTTCACGTGTTCACCACGTTTCTTCAGGGGAGGAGGGATAAGAACATGTCCCCGTCGGTGAATGTTTTATACTCACAGAGGAGTATCTGGTTGGGCTCACTGCCTATGATAGGTGGAGTCTTAACCAATTAGCTACACGCATGTCCTAGGGCGTGGATACTAACATGTGTCCATAACTCATTGTTTTGCTTATTAGGACTAATCGACATTGTCCATACAATTGTATGTGAGGCAAGCTAAGTGGGACTAAAGGGGAGGGTTGTTAATATGGAGCATTGTGTAAGGGTATGTATTGGCTAACTCCTGATTCAGATGGTAATACATTTATCCAAACAAATATGTGTGTTTTCTGATTGTTATGCTAAAACCTGTCCTATTTGTTGATATCGGGTCCCATGCATACTGGGATGGTTGCACGATTCCATATGTCGGGTTGTTATTACTAACATTCTAAAGTTATATAATATTAGATAAATTAAATTAAATGCTAACCGGCATAGTGCATTCAAATGTGTGAACGAGCAAGCAATGTGCGACTGAAGGGGAAGGTTGTTAGTGTGGAGCATTAGCTAAGGTAAGTATTAGTTAACTCCTGGTTCAGATTGTAATAAATATTTTAACAGCACATATGTATGTTGTCTGATTATTATGCTAAAACCTGTCCTGTTTATTGGTGTCATGTCTCAAAAAATGCTGAGATGGTTGCGAGATTATAAATACAGGGTTATTTTTATTCTCAATCTAAGGTTACATAATATTCAAATAATTAAATGCTATATATATAATGCTTATATAATTTCCTAAAAACCTCTGTGACTACCTTCTAGGTGATAATTTGATATGCTGGGAGCATGCATTGTTGTGCTAGGTGATGGCATATGTGGTTAATAATATTAGTGATACGTGAATGAACTAAATCAAATCCCCTATTAGAGTGTCATTACTAATAAAACATAGGTAGGGGGTGTAGGATTGTGACTATAATATAATATTAAGTCCTGCCCCTAGCGGACAATGCAGGTCATAATTAAATGAAACCTTAAATTATAATGTGATATGTGTAATATACAGGTTTAGGAATGAATGTATTGACTGACCAACAGTAAAATACAATACAATTCCAACAAACCATATATTAAAATATTTATCAATAATTACTTAGTTGGTGTAACCATAAATAAGTACTGTACTGTTTTGGGTGATTGAGGCTTCTATAATATATCAATCAGAGGCATTCAACTTATATACGGAGACCTGAACAGTACAGGTCAAAATGTTACTATACAAAAATACGATAGTGTCTAGGTGTAAATGATTAGTATGTAAAAAATTACTTTTATATGCCAAAATTGTTCACATAGACCATTAAGTTATGCAAATGTCAAATTTGTGAGGGATGTAGGAATGTGACTCAATTATAAAAGTCCTACCCCTAGCGGACAATGCAGGTCATAGTTAATAAAGAATATTTATTTATGATGTAATATGTGTAATGTACAGGTTTAGGAGTGGATGTACTGATTAGCCAATAGTATGACAAATTAACCAAGTATGGCTGCTGAAAATATCTAAGGAGTGATGTATAGCTAAATTAAATGAAAGGAGAGTAGATAAACCCTTCATTTAGGCCATTGGGGGCTAGTGTATTTAGTTGAAAAATCCAATGGCATTCCTGTTGTAGGAGCCGTTGGTCCCAATTTCCTCCTCTTTTGTCTCTGGGAATAAATTCAATCCCAGAAAAGGACATAGCCTTAGGGTCCCCATTGTGCTGTTCTAGAATGTGACTCGCAACTGGGGTATCAGTCGCATTGCGTACACTCCCTATGTGCTCCAATACCCTTGTTTTAAGTGGTCTGTGGGTTTTACCCACATACATCTTGCCACATATGCAGGTCATTAGATATATTGTTCCACAGGAGAGGCAGTTGATGAAGTCTTTAATTTTAAATGTGGTATTCTGGGTTGAATCCATAAATTGTTTTGTGACATGCATAAACGGACAGGCTTTGCACCTTGCACATGGGTAGGATCCACATGGTTTGGTGCCTAACCATGTTTTGCTCTGGTGACTATCTAGATGACTGTGAACCAGTCTGTCTTTGATGTTTTTGTTACGTCTGTATCCTGTTGTAGGTGTATCTCTCAGAATTTTGCGTAAGTCAGGGTCCTCCAGCAAAATGTCCCAATGTTTTTGGAGGATATGTTTGGTTTGTTTAGATTGGTTGTTAAATGTTGAAATAAACCTGATAATCTCATCTTTTTCCACTGCCGTTTTTGGAGACAGGGGTTCTGTCCTTGAGGACATTAAGGCCCTGTGGTAGGCTCTCTTGATAAGCTTGTTGCTATATCCTCTATTTTGAAACCTCTTGGACATATCTGCTGCCTGTCTGATAAATTCTTCAGTTGTGGAACAGTTCCGTCGCAATCTTAAGAACTGTCCAATAGGAATATTGGAGATAACATGTTCAGGATGATGGCTGTTTGCTCTTAAGAGGCTGTTCGTTGCAGTAGGTTTCCTAAAGATACTTGTCTCAATCCCATTGGTCTCTGTTCTAAATAAATTTATATCCAGAAATTCAATTTTGTCTTTGTTCAGTTGTACCGTTAGTTTTAAATTATGGTTGTTTGTGTTCAAACTTTCAATGAAGTTGTATAGGAGTGTCTCCGTACCATTCCAAATCAGGAAAATATCGTCAATGTATCTGACCCACAAAATCACATGCTCAGTGTATGACTCATTGTCTTCCATGAAGAGCACTGTTTCCTCCCACCAGCCTAGGTATAAATTGGCATAGGTGGGAGCGCATGTGGTCCCCATGGCGGTACCCTGTTTTTGATGATACAGTGTATTGTTGAACATGAAGAAGTTGTGGGTCTGTACATAGTCCAAAAGTTTTAAGATTAGGTTGTTATGAGGTATGCAGTCTGTACTCCTAGCTTTCAAGAAATGAGCTGTTGCTTCCATTCCAGTCATATGTGGAATGCTGGAGTACAGTCCTTCCACATCTAAACCCACCATAATAGAGTCATGGTCCAGGTAAATACCTTCCAGTTTACGTAATATGTCTGTAGAGTCTTTTACGTATGATGGTAAAGTTTCGACATATGGACGTAAGATTTTATCTAGATATACACTAGTGTTAGATGTAATATTCCCGATCCCGGACACTATGGGTCTCCCCGGTGGAGGTCTTTTCTCTTTGTGTATCTTTGGTAAGTGGTAAAATGTAGCGGTTCTAGGTGTTTTGATTAGCATAAACTCATATTCACTCTTTGAGATAAGTTTTTCCTCTAGACCTAAGTCCAGTATGGTCTTTAGTTCTTTCAAATAAGAGGATGAGGGGTCTGTATGTAGGATGGAATAACATTGTGAATCTGAAAGAAGGCGCTTGGATTCTCTTATATAGTCCTCCTCATTCATGATGACAATGTTCCCCCCTTTGTCTGATGGTTTAACAATGATTGTTTTGTCCATCTCCAAATCTCTCAGAGCTGTTCTTTCCTGATAGGTTAAGTTTTGTACCCCTTTATCCGGTCTAAGGGTCATTAGATCCCTAGCGACCAGTTGATTGAAAATGTGGATGTTAGAACAACTTTCAATAGACGGTGTAAATTTGGATTTCTGTCTAAGATCCGTGTAAGGGCCTTCCCCACTAGGTCTGAGACACTCTACTTCTAAATCCTCTAAGGTCTCCAAATAGTTTAGGTCTTGTGTTCCTAGATGTTCTAAGGGTGTGTTGGCTAATTGCCACTGTTTCCTTTTTTTGAAGAATTTATGTAATGACAATTTCCGACAGAACAAATTGAGATCTTTTACACAATCGAAAAGATCTAATTGGCTAGTAGGGCAGAAAGACAGTCCCTTTGACAAGACACTCATATGGTTAGGGTTCAGGGTCTTGCTAGATAAATTGATTATCTGCGTTGTCGACTTTGCCCCCGAGGATGTCTCCTCTTGGATGGTTCCTGGTATGCCCATCTCTCTCGATCTCTTAGATAAGTGGCCCTTTCCCCTCCTTTTTTTCCTCTTGTTGTTGGTATAGGGAAGAGGCCTGTGTTCTCTAAAAAAAAGAGGAAGAGGGACCTGATCTTTGTGGTAATGGGAAGACAGTGTCACTGTTTGTGTTGGAGGTATCCTGTGCATGTGTTGTAGTGTCCTGTTCACAGTCACTAGCGGAGACTTCCCACTCTGTGGATCAATCTTGTGCCTTAGAGTAAACTTTTTTTGATTGATGTTTCAGCTTAAAGCGGAAAAATTTTCCTTCTTTAAAGTCATCATAATCCCTGAGGAATTTTTTCATGTTTCCTCTCTTTGATCTCTTTTGTGAATTTGTCTATATTTGCTTTTAATTTATCTTCTAATCCTTCAAAGAGTGGATCAGGTTGCCATTTGATTATGTCAGCTCTAAGAATTGTTAATTCAGACTTCACCTGATTTAATCTTTTTGTTTCATATTCAATGAGATGTTGCATCAATTGTGCTGAACATTGAAGTAGGATTTTTTCCCATTTAGCTATGAAGTCTGTATCTGTAATCTGGTGGGACAGAGGAACCTTGACTCTGAGTCCTCTTGGGACTAGTTCTGTTTTCAAATAATTTTCGAGGCTTGCTCTTGAGCTGTAAGCCTTTTCTAAATTCCTAAAATAGCTGTTTATGTCAGGCTGTGTTTCCTCCACTTCAGGTTTATGTGTTGTAGAGAATATTTTTAAGGCTTCATCTAGCCAGTGGTCAATGTCTTGTCCTTCAGTTAAGAATTTAGACATGGTATGTACCAAAATCCAAATCCAGAATAGCTTAGTTAATCCGGACTTTTATAATATTCAAACCTAAATTAGGTAAAGGGAGCTGGTCACAAGTATAGAACAATAGATGTTCATTAAACTAACAAAGCATAGATTAGTGGGACCGCATCACCATGTATAATAAGAGAATTGTGTAAAGTGAGAGGTGCTCTGGAGGATATGGTTATAGTATTAACAGTTTTGATCAAAGGTGATCAGAAAGGTTCCTCCCCTCTATTGAGCACTCAATCCTGGAAAGTCTAAAGTGGACTGAAAATCGCCCTGTAGTCATTACTACAAAAAACTGGTAAGTTGCCCAGTATCACCGCGGAAATCAAAAATAATAAAATTTTATTAATTCTACATAGAAAATGTTAAAAACACATATACATTAAAATCCCCGTGCTGTGTGGCTAATGAGTAAGTAGTCCTTATATAGAGCAATAGTAATTGTATGCCTCTATATTCTCATGTGACATCCAATAATCATCTACTAATGTAGTATGGCTACGTGCATATAGGTATTGATAATATATACAACGCCTATCTAATTAGGCTAGTGGGATGTTGTGGCGTGTGATCTGAAAATATGCTATTGCATAAGTGGTTATTCACATAAACCTAAGTGGCAGAGTACATATCAGAATAACAGGTCAAGATCTCTCATGTTATACCTCTATCAGAGAGTACTTCAATGCAATGCTGTTGCAAAATCAATTGTTGGATTGAAGCTAGATTATCACTCCATTATACAGTATCATACAGGTGTTTGAATTGCAGCTATGAGTTAATTGCAAAATGAGATATTTCTTATCTTTGCAGCTAAATTTATTACCATCTGAATCAGGAGTTAGCCAATACATACCCTTACACAATGCTCCATATTAACAACCCTCCCCTTTAGTCCCACTTAGCTTGCCTCACATACAATTGTATGGACAATGTCGATTAGTCCTAAAAAGCAAAACAATGAGTTATGGACACATGTTAGTATCCACGCCCTAGGACATGCGTGTAGCTAATTGGTTAAGACTCCACCTATCATAGGCAGTGAGCCCAACCAGCGTCGGGAACGTAGGGCGTCACTTTCATGACGTCACTCCAAGTGGCGACATCCTATCGGGTTCGGCTCCGAGCAGGCTTGTATATTGTGGCAGTGTTGGTTACTGATTTGTACCAACATACATCTCTATTTGTGAGGGATTCCTCCATGTAATTTTGGTTGTGTCTCTAGGATAGTGGCTTATGGTTGGCCCTGTCGGCTATTGTGGTCACATTACTGTACATGCGGTGGTACTGGGGTACTCCCTACATATGCAAGAAGCAATTGGTTATCATTGTAGCAGTCTATTATATCGCTGTTAGCTGCAAAGATAAGAAATACCTCATTTTGCATTTAACTCATAGCTGCAATTCAAACACCTGTATGATATAATGGAGTGATAATCTATCTTCAATCCAACAATTGATTTTGCAACAGCATTGCATTGAAGTACTCTCTGATAGAGGTATAACATGAGAGATCTTGACCTGTTATTCTGATATGTACTCTGCCACTTAGGTTTATGTGAATAACCACTTATGCAATAGCATATTTTCAGATCACACGCCACAACATCACACTAGCCTAATTTGATAGGCGTTGTATATTTTATCAATACCTATATGCACGTAGCCATACTACATTAGTAGATGATTATTGGATGTCACATGAGAATATAGAGGCATACAATTACTATTGCTCTATATAAGGACTACTTACTCATTAGCCACACAGCACGGGGATTTTAATGTATATGTGTTTTTAAAATTTTCTATGTAGAATTAATAAAATTTTATTATTTTTGATTTCCGCGGTGATACTGGGCAACTTACCAGTTTTTTGTAGTAATGACTACAGGGCGATTTTCAGTCCACTTTAAACTTTCCAGGATTGAGTGCTCAATAGAGGGGGAACCATTCTGATCACCTTTGATCAAAACTGTTAATACTATAACCATATCCTCCAGAGCACCTCTCACTTTACACAATTCTCTTATTATACATGGTGATGCGGTCCCACTAATCTATGCTAAGTACCCTGCACTGTAATTTTTTTGAGAGGGGGGGAGGGAGGATTCTATGCAATACCTTCAACTTTTGCTAGGCTTGCTCTGCTTTTCATACTGTTTATGAAAATATCACACACACAAACATGTTCTTAAGGTAGTGATAACTTTTATTCAATTTTAAAACAGTTCCAATGATTTCATTCTACTGTAATCCCACACGCTCACGCTCATTCGAGCATTAAATCAAGAAGAAACAATTTAGTTGCACTTAAACATCCCCCCCCACCCCCACCCCCCCCCCCCTCACAACCCTCACAAAGCCAAGCAAAAGGCATTCGACTTGTTATCAAACCTAGCCGGGGCCATGGGACCTGCCTTAAAAAAAGAAAGACACATTATGTTTGAGCCTTTTTTTTTTCTTTTTTTCTCAACAATGGCTTAATAAATAAGTAATTTTAAGAAAACATTATGTGATGCATTTTTAAATATTTTTATAATACTTTATCCATGATTCCTGGAAAGAAAAGAAAAAATTATGAAAAAGCTGAACATTAGGGTACAGAATACACTACAGTTGTACAGTGCATAAGGCTACAGCATGTGACTTTGTGAATTATTTTACCCTCAAATATGATTATGCATACAGGTACAGGTCTAGAGATCGCACCCCACATATGCATCTTCAGTGAGTGCTTGGGCCGCGACTTCAGAGATAGGTGTCCTTTTTTGTGGAATGCAAAAGTGGCAAATCTCTCAAGAGCTACAGTTGTCTCGTCAGAAAAGATGACATCCTGAAAAGTCTCACCACTTTCAAACCATGCTATGCTTGGTCCACTCTTTTTATCTTGTTGCTCACTTATCATAGGATATGTACTGAATTGACAAGGAAGAATTTTACATGTACTGTACAGTCAAACCACACTTTTACCTAAAGTACAGTAGTGTACAGTACAACACTTTAGCTGTACTGTCCCAACTATGGAACAGTAACAGTACAGTATCAACCCTGTTCTGTCACTCTGATACTATTGCAATATATTGTACTGTATTACAGTAAGACTCTTACTTTACACATCAATTTCTCCATCCCATTTGGCATCTACAGTTAATAACCACCCTACAGTTTAAAGGAAAAGAGAAGAATTTGTGTAATTAAAGCAGAAAGAGAAAAAAAAGATTTTATATTTTCTTCTCAAAGTGAGGTAGTACAGTAATTGCTTAGGCCTAAAAGAATTGAAAAGAAAACAAGTAAACAAAAAGCATGCTTTTTTATATACAAGAAGCTTTTACAAATAATACAGTAATTGCAGAATGAAAACGAAAATACTTACTCTGTTGTGACTGGGGGACTGCGCTTTACACTTTATGTCTGACCATGGGCATGATAGCTGACAGTGCTTTGTGCTAAATCGAGGCCCGAAGTAAGTAACCAGCGTTTGGTCTGTAAAATTATGTGTCCTCTCTTGTACATATCCTGTATTCTCATGCTGAGATCCTTTGAAATAACTTTCCTCTGCATCGCTTCTTTAGAAAATAAATGCACATAGGAATGTATATTCAATGTGCATTAAATCAACATAAGTGAGGGTGTATTTATAATGTAATGTACCTCGCTCTACAGGTTAAGTACACAGTACTCCCACTTTTAACACCTGCAGCTCGTGTCAATGCCCGCCAAAACATTCAAAAAGGGACACATTGCAAAAAAGGCGCAACGCATTGCATAGCCTCCCACACGCTGATCTCTATCTGAACGAGCTCTTGTATAGATACTGTATTATGCATTCTTCCATCTGCTTCCATGGATCAACCCCAATTCTACAAATGTAGGAACCTGCTTTCTTCTGCTGTGCTGACCACAAGAAAGCGAAAGGTTGAAGCTGTTTCCATGCCAAAGCCAAAGGTGCCTAAAGAAAAGGTTCTGAATGCTCCAAAGGCAAAGAACCCTGGCCCTTTGTATGAGGAAGAAAATGGCCAAAATCAAGGATGATCAACTTGTTTAGATGAACCCTAGAAGTACCCTGCACCCACCGAAGCAAAATCGGATGTTCCGGACTTTTCACTGCCAACATCCACCGCCATCGATTCCCAAACATCAGCCCGCTCTGACCCTTTTTTCCACCTATACTCATCCCGAAGCCCCAAGTTCACCTCATCCAGAATCCAACCAAGCCGATATTCATCCCGAAGTCCCCTGCTCACCTCCTCCCGCACCCAGCTACGCCAATGCTCATCCCAAGGTCCCCTGCTTATCTCCTCCAGCACCCAGCCATGCCGATTTTCATCCAGATGAAACTAGCTCTCCTTGCACCAGATCCAGCTTGGTCGTTCACATGTTGGATGTTTTTAGTGGTATTGAAATCACTGACAACTCAACAGAGCAATACAGGGACATAATGGAGGCCAACATGGATCGTCTTTTGGAGTGCATGGAGAATATGGATAGGTGCATGGGTATTCATCTGCATAAGATTGAGAGGTAACATTGCGGGGCTCTATTCTTTGCTTGGAGTCACTGCTTTTGTACGTCTGACGCAGGAGCTTGAGGGTGAACATGAGGCTCCTTATTCTCCCATTGAGCTACCACATACCCCCCTCCCCCGTGCATCCTCTCAATCCCAAGATTTGACCTTAACGCTTCCAACACCAAGCACCCCACGGGTTCCCCACACTCACCATCTCCATCTCTAGGATACATATATACCCATAAGGCCACGACAGGAGGAAAGCAATGTCCCATACCATCTACCCCCTCCCACTGCCAGAAGCAAACCCACTCCAGCATCAAGGACTGTACTGGTCCCAGATATCATGCTGAGAGACCTGCCCCAGAGTGTCCAGGAGAAATACAAGATCAGATGTGGTAGTCTACCTCAGAAATATGTCCAGTTCATCTTAAACACCACGTCAACCATGTAAACCTCTAGTCCTATTGTATAGTGCTCTACCCCATCCCATGCATGCTTTGTCTCCTCCAACCCCCCAAAAAGCAGAAGATACAGTATACTGCATTAATGGTTTAATAGTTTTTTCATGTGTAGGCACAAGGTAGTCATAATGTAGTAGTCATAATGTACTGTTCCCCATGTCAGACCCTTTTCCCCAACCCCCCCACACCCCCCCAAAAAAATCAGGATTGTATAATGTATGGTGCGATTGATATTATAGAATATTGACTCTTTCTTTACAGACCCAGATGTCCAAGAAGCACCATCCATTTTGAAGACGAAAAAGACAAGATTGTAAATTTTGAAGGAGGCGACATTGTATTTTTGTATTATTCTTTTTTCCTTTATTATCCTGTACAAATAAAAAATGTCATTCTTTAAATATACTTTTTGGTGTGTTCATGTTTTTCCTGTCTAGACACTTACAGTAGTACTATACCTTAAATTCTAAAGGTATTTAAATATATAAAAATGTGTCATTGATATACTGTACAGAATACAGTATGTACAAAATACTATATAACTCTAGAAAATAAAAGTGGTTTTTACAATTTACATACACTAACAGCAGTACTGTACTTCTGTCTAGCAGATACCTAGCGATTCCGTGAAGAAATGCACTGTATCTTACTGTACAGTAATTTAATTAGGAACATAATGACATGCACATGCAAAAATTTGATGACATGCATATGTGTTTAAACAAGGTTCCAATTTGCCATACATGCATGCGCAGAAATGTAATGACACACATATGCATTTCAAAAAGGTTCCAATATGCCATACACGCATGCGTGGAATAAAAAATTTACATTCGGAAGAAGAGGCAGCATTGTATTTTTGAATTATTATTTTCCCCTTAATTATCCTGCACAAATAAAACATTTAATTCATTACAAATTGAATTGCAATTAGATTTTTAAGACAACAACTCGTGATCGCCCACTTGAGTTTCGACGGTATTGAAGACAACGCTAAAATGCAATTTTCTGCACTCGATCAAAACACTAGTAAACTTGTATCTTAACGCGGGAAATTTTAAAGAAATCACGCACCATGAACGGGTATGCAAAGGAATGCAACCACAAAATGATCGGATAATGGCCGCTGCAACTGTATATAAACTACAATTACATGTTTTCAAGTGGAATGGATTAGGGTAATATACACTAATCCAGAGGACTAATATCCTCCAACTCAAGATAGAGGAGTGATTTAAAATCAATATCCTCATTGAGGCCCAGAGGGATTAGAGATTTAAGCTTAGATATCCAATAGCTCTCCTGTCTAGAAGGGGCTATCTCTCGATCTCCACCTCTTCTATTGATTGGAACAACATCAATCCCTTTATATTTTAAGATTGATGGATGTTGTCCATGGTGTGTCTTAATGTTGTTAGACACACTGTGCTTGTCAAACCCTATGTTGATTATCTTAGCTTTAAAATTCTCCTTCTAAATGGTATTTTTGTCCTCCCAATATATATCAGACCACATAGGCACACTAAATAGTGTATCACGAGTGGTGGTGCAAGTAATGCAATGATCAATGGTATAATCAATCTCATTTGATCCCTTGGAGAACTGCTTCCTATCTGGATGAAGCATCATACAAGCTAGGGTACCTATAGGGCTTTCAGGTAACCAGGTCTGGTTTGTGACCCATATGGATGGTAGACTATTGTCACTTAGAGCGAGTACTGTATGTTATTAACATTTTGGGATTTTTGAAAGATAATTTTGGGATGCCTAGAGATTACAGAGCCTAACACTGGTTCGCTCTCTAGTATTCCTTAATGTTTATTGATGATGGTTTTAATCTGGTCCCCCAAAGAATTGTAGTTTGTTACAAACGGGACAAAATGGATATTTTTCAAATCCAAACTATACCGAACCTCTTCCTCAACTCCAATCTCATTCTCCACAACAAAACTAGTGTTGTTGGTTTTTTAGTCTTTTCACTTTAGCGATTTTAGTATTTTTTTCTCAGTAACCAACACCTAATCCAATCTACTTATTTAGTCCTATATAGTGCCCAATAAACTCCTGTGGTACCCTCTGTCAACAAATTTGTTGTAGAGTTTTGCGGCCTGATCCATAAATACTATTTCTGAGCTACAATTTCTTTTTAATCTTGTAAACGAATAAATTGAGCATTAGATGTATGTAAATCCTGATCTTCTGATAAGAAACTCTTGACCGATTCAGTCTCCTCAGCATGGGGGATAATAGTATTTAGTGCCTGCACATAAAACAGGTTATCCAGCAGTAATCCAATTTCAAAACAAAGTCAGTGAATACATTTAGATCTGAAGTAGTGACTTTAATGTATGATGGGAGTGCTACAACATTTTTTTGCAAAAAGTGGGCGAGATTCTGTGAAGTATTTGGTTTCAGGGAGCCGATACTAGATATGATTGGCCTCCTGGAGGATTGGGCTGGCACTTATGAATTTTAGGGAGGTGGTAAAACATTGGTATTTTGGGATATTTATTGAACAAAAATGTAAACTATTTCTTATTTAGAACATTATTCATAAAAGCTAGATCTAATATGGCATGAAGTTTGTCTATGTACTCTACGTACAGTAGTGGTTGTATCCTTTGTCAGGGTAGAATATGACAAGGAATTGGAGAGAAGCCTCAAAGCCTCATTCTGATAATCCAACCAATTTTGCACCACCACTCCTCCTCCTCCTTTGTAGGCCTGTCTGCTGATTACATTTTTATTCTCTAGTACATTTTTCAAAGACACATTTTTATCTCTGCTAAAATTATACTTGAAGGTACTTTTGTAAGTTGTGTAAAATCATTTTTTACCATATGAAAAAAGGTTTCAATAAAATTGCCCTTGGGTGCAGTGTAAAATTTCGATTGGTGCTTAAAATGAGTGTGAGTCATTACTGGATATCCCTCAACAACAGGAAAAATTTTTACTCTGTTGTCAAGAAGAGAAACATCTCTTCTTGCATCCATTCTCAGAAAGTGAAGATTCAATGTGAGTTTCGTGTGAAATTGTAAACAGCTGAAAGCCATTAGGGCCACATAAAAGGGAAAAATGGAGGCCTTATTATAAAATAATACATTGCCTGTCTGTAAGTGTAGTAGATGAGAGATTAAACATGCCATTTAAGTTCCTACTAATGTTTTAAGCGGTCTCTTTTAATTTTAACAAAGGACCCGCCTTTCTTCCGTCTTCTAGTGGGTATTGCCTTTTGTACCCTGTGCAAATTCTAAATTTGTTTTTGACTTCTCCTAATTTGGATTCTCTTGTACATTGTTTTGGGTGTGTCTGGTCATTATGTTCACTAAAAAGGGGAGGGAGAGTACTCAGGAGAGGATGGTGTCAGGTCTTGCAAGGGACGAAATCTGGAACCCTTATTAGATCTATTTCTGTTAAATCTATATTTGGAAATAGATTGATGCAAACCTGTATTCCTTTTAATATGGGCATATAAATGACCTCTGTGTTGTAAATTATTGCATCTATGGTTTCCCCTTACACAATTAGCATCATTCCAAAGGGATGGCACTGTTTTTTTTAGAGAATTACTTATTTCGCCTACAATATAATGGGATAAAGTTACCTTATGTAGATAAAAATCTACTTCAATTTATTTGTGTTTTAACAATTCATTAAATATTTCAAGTGGTTTGTCAGGACCAAATATTTCAGCTACATAATATTTCAATCTAATTAGTTTAGCATTTAAATCTGTATAGCTACTTGGTTCAACAATTGTAAAAAAAAAAAAAAATGCCTGCCTTAGTAGGAAAATCATCCCTGACACAGCTTGTATATTTAAAAAGAGCTGCGTCTCCAAGCAGCAAAACTAAAAAATCCCCCAAAAGTCTATAAACCAAATAATTATGGGGTGCCCTACTATATAAAAAAGGTTAAATATGCAGCTATATCAGCACTTACTTTTTTGCGTGCCACAACAAAAAGTTGGTGTAAACTGGGTGCTGGGTGAGTTGACAGCCATGCACTGCGCTGCACGGGGTCAATTCCTTTGAATGGAACCATTGCAGCATTAATCCTCCTGGGCCACAATGCTGCTACTTCTGTATATACATATATCACACAAATTACAATATTAATTAAAGGGCTTATTGCCACCTTCAATCATTGTAACAACAGGTTTGTATTGTATGTTTATTTGCATGGATTGTGAGATTTCAATCGATATAATTTTTTAGAAGTGGAAAATCTTACAAAATACGGTGATCACACATTTTTTTCTTCTACTTATTGACTTGGGAAATTGTGTAATTTGGCAAGGACAATCTTGCAGATCCTAGAAAATGCCCCATTGACCCCTGTGATGAAGGACAGGAATCATGGCTGGCTTATGTAGAATTCCTGCAACAAATTTTATTGTATATGATATACTTTAGTAGATGAAAAACAAGACCCTGCATTTCTCAGCCTGCTGAGTAGTAAAAGAATGAGTTAATCAGAGATTGTCTAACACCTAAAATATCCCATATAAATGAGCTTTTAAAAATTGATTTTAATTGCACAAACATTTATATCCCCAATAAAGCAAAAACTCTCTGCAGAATATTCAAGGTTCAAAAGGCAGGACCAAAAAAACAAATAAAAAGTAAATGATTTTGTGATAAATTAATCTGTTATTACTGTAGAAACAAATAGCTTTTTTTCACCAAGTTGTGGAATACTGAAATGTATGATAAATCATGGACAGTATCAAACGAGTACCAAAACATAGCAATACTGAAAAAAATATTGGTACAAGGTAGTCATTGGTAGAGATGGCCGAATCCGCCCAAATCTGTATCCCGGAATTTCGTTGATGTTACCCCGAATATCCGTTTTGCGGTGTAAAATCCAGAAACGGATTTGGGCGGTTACAATCCATGCAGATTTATCAAAATTCACTATTGATATAACCCGTAGATCGATTTGTAGAATCCAATCCGAGGATTCAGCTATCTGTTGACAGATTCTAAGAATCCACCGATGGATTGCTGAATCCGCAGATTGAATTCTACAAATCCACCCACAGTTTGCGTAATCCATGGAGCGTATTAGTAATAATAATAAAAATAATAAAATCCGCAAAATGCAAATCGCTTTTTTTACATTGATTTGCTGAAATCCATGTATCAAAGGAACCGGCTGATCCACTGCAGATCCAAATTCCCCAAAAAAATTGCCCATCATTATAGTCATTGATAATAATGACTTACTTACAGTAGCATCAATTTAAATATACAGTTACATTCGTGAACTTGACAAGTGCTCTTAATATCTTTTTTCTGATACCCTGGTACTTTACATTCTGTATGTATTTTTCAGGTGTGAAACATTAAACATTTAAGTTTAAGAAATTGGGAATATTTTAATGGCTGTTCCTGATTGAGGTTGAGCAATGAAACATTGCTTTTTGGTGCGATTGCTATCCAGAATATAGGTGAATTTCATTATGGAAACATAAAAAATACCAATAAAAACCCACAAATTAAAATTGAGAAATCTTATTCGGTACTGTAAGATTCATAGCAATTTGTCTAGCGTTTTTGGTACTTTTGTTAGAGTACAGCAGTAGGACAAACAGTACAACATGTAGAGTCTTGCAGTGCAACTATGTACTAAAATGTTTATACTTTTGAAATAGCTGCATTTTTGAGTCTAACAAGGTACTATATTTGTCATGCACAAAAAGAGTAGAAATCCATCTTAACCATTCATGGCTTATCTGAAGAAATCTCTCTCACTCTTGTGAGTTATTGACACAGGTTGTTATGTTAAGTTTGAAGTGTTGAACAGAGAATATTCAGCACCTAGTAAAAGATGTTTCTCAGACAGTTCAATCATTCACTTTTCCACAAAACCCCATGAAGTGTTTTCTGGGTCAGAGGAAGTACAGACATTCCATTGTCTACTGTAGAGAAGCATGTTGCTCTTTTACATAGACATGGTATTTGCCAAAGTTATGCTAGTCATTTATAGGGGGACATTTTAAAAAGTAAAGTTTTAAAAAATAAATTTTTATTTCGTAACACATTGAATATTATTCAGTAAATTGTAATTTCAATGATAGTAGCTAAGTTTAGAACACTAGCAAAATGCATTGAATGAGACCAATTAAGTGGCAAAGAAACAATACAGAGAGCTGTAGTTCTTTTTTTTCTCAATGGCTTGCTAGGTATTCATGTACTCTGATTCTCAGATGTATTCTCATTCACTCCCTAAACTATGTACAGTAGTTATATTTTACTGATCCATGAATGCCATTTCTTTTATTTTTTGTAAAAAAGAACTATACAGCAAGTTATCCATGATCATTGCAACTTTGGAATGACTGCTTTTTTTTTTACCTTAATTATCTTGGATCCCCGAATGAATTTCTAAGCATAGTATTTTACATAAAACCTGTCAATTTGCCGTAATATTTATATTTGATGAACATTGGTGTCATTAACCTCAAGATACCACAGCAGAAAAAATGGGTGTGGTACCAAGAAAATAAAATAGCAAAGTAATATGCTTAAAAAAAATCAGTGAGTTTTATTTTTTAATGTAATGCCTGCAAAGCAGGAGTTTTAAATGAGCCATAAGAGAGAACTGCTGGAGGGGAACTATTTTCTTGCTTGTATCATGTAGTATGCCTGCAACCATCTGCCCCTAAGGGAACATATGCTTTTAATATGCTTGTCATTTGGAGCTATCTCTAGATACAGATAAGGGTTAATTATCATTAAAGGAGGAAAATAATCCTGACACACCTCATCATGTAAAGTCTCCCAAACATCTCAAATACCTGAAAAAAAAATTGTCCTTAATAAAGGATACTAATTCAGTAGTTCATGTTTGGAAGTGAAAATATTCTTTAAAATAGACAGCATACTGTACAAAACTGTTGTATTGTATTTCTACTTTTTAAATTAAAGATGCGTAAGTTAAATGGAAATGTGTATTTGTGCTCAGAATTGCTTTACATAGCAGCTTACTGTCAGGTGAATTGCATTTTTTTTTAACATTTTAACGGCAGCTTTAAAACAAAAATTAAAGCATATACATGTGTATATATATATATATACATATATATATATCAAATGGAAATATTACTGTATGCTCATGTGCATGTCATGCAACTCCGCCTTTCACCATCATCACCCAGCACACAGCACTTCCACTGCAGCAAGGGATTTTGCTTCAAAACCATTCAAAATGGTTCCCCTATAGGCTTAAGCTTGCTGCATGGTCACAGCTTTGAGCACAGCCAGGGTTAAGATGCATAGCCAGCAAACCCATCCACAGACAGACTGTTTCGACCTTAATGGGTCTCCTCAGTGTGGGGTCGGTTAATATATAGATATATACACACACACACACACACACACATATATATAAATAAATAAATAAATATAAATATATATAAATATATATATATATATATATATATATTTACTTAGTTAAGTTATGGTGAGTAAAAAAAGTGACAAAAACCCTCCACAGCAAAGCATGTAGCAAATATTCCTGTATGCTCATTTGCATGTCTTAGGCAGGTCTGCAACCCCGCCTTTCACCATTATCACCCAGCACACAGCACTTCCACTGCAGTAAGGGATTCTGGGAAATGACATGCAAATGGTCACACAGTGTCACCTTTTGCTTCAAAAACATTTTTAACATGGTTCCCTATAGGCTTAAGCTTGCTGCATGGTCACAGCTTTAAGCACAGCCAGGGATAAGATGCATAGCCAGAAAACCCACCCACAGACAGCTCTTTCGACCTTAATGGGTCTCCTCAGTGTGGGGTTGGTTAACTGGCTATGCAATGAAGCAATGAGGATGGGGTTTACCATACTTAGTTAAGTTATGGTGAGTAAAAAAAGTGACAAAAACCCTCCACAGCAAAGCATATAGCAAATATTCCTGTATGCTCATTTGCATGTCTTAGGCGGTTCTGCAACCCTGCCTTTCACCATTATCACCCAGCACACAGCACTTCCACTGCAGCAAGGGATTCTGGGAAATGACATGCAAATGGCACACAGTGTCACCTTATACAGAGCATGAGGAGCAGGGGGCAGAGGGTTTGCCTATCTCATTAACTGTTTTGGATGTCTGATATCTTTATACGCCTACAGTATATGACCAATAGCTTTTTTCAGTGGTGTGTGGTCAGACTTGTTACAGGGGAGGGAAGGCTTAGGGAATTATCTCTGGGACCCTTTGGGACCAGGGGGAATGGGCCAGATGAAGAGGTAGTCCCTTGAAACGTCGCCCCCCTTGTTTGCTTTCTTTTCTCCATATTGTGTTTTTCCTTATGTTTCATGTGTTTTTTTCCCCTTCTCCTTCTTTCCCCTCCACCCCTCACGTTGAGACATCTCCCATGGTGACACTTAATTTTTTGCTCATACATTTGCTATTATTGCTATGATTCCAGTTTATTGTTAGTGTCATTAAATTTGTTCACCTTCATTACACTTGTATTCTTCAATATTTTTAGCTGTTAGACAGAGAGTGCTGGTACTTCCATAGGTGTGTATGAATTATTACTCAGGTTTACTCAGTAGCGTACATCAAGCTTTCATATTATTTGTGGGATTTCCCATATATAAATCAAATGTGGGTACAACTTTACCAATGCATAAAATGATTATGGGATGTACAGTAAATAGTGTGATGCTTAAAAACAGAACAGTATTAGTTCCAAGTTCATCAACAGGCTAAATTGTGTAGACAATTGCTATGTCATCCCAATATGTTCTGATCCCAAGCAGCAGTTTGTGTTCAAAGATAAATAAAATAAACTGTGTGTGTTCCTTAAGAATTAGCAATGCAAAGTCAAGGTGGGTTATGTATCATAGTCCCAAATTACCTTTTTTTCATAAACTGAGGCATTTTTGTATTGTGTAAATGTTTTGGACCATTTCTCATCCATTTTTCTCCCGTTTTCATCAGCATACAACTTATAAAAGGGTTTTGTAGATCATTTCACTTTTATTCATCTTGTACCATCAACAATCTCTGCTAAACCTGAATTGAAATAAAGTATTGTAAACTGCTCTAACTAAAAATAATTTTTAATCAAACACAATTGATTAACAAGTTATACAAGTCAAACATTTGTAATATCGATATATAGACGGTTTCAACAAAAATAAAGTAGGACCAGAAATATAGACATATTTTATCATTATTTGTGTGTGTTTATTTGTATTTTTTTGTGTGTATAATAATATACAGTGACTATATATGCTACACAGACATAATTTGTAGAGAAAACAAGCATCATTTGCCACAAGCTACATTTTATGATTATTCGCCCACTCCTTATGTGTGTGCACATTTTTTAAAGATACTTCAACGTAGTCTTTAGTGGGATACACTAAATGCAGAAGCATTTCCTCCTGCACATTTGTTAAACTAATCAATTTTATTGTGCCATGGTGTTAAATTGTGTGTATCACTGGAGTCCAAATATATGCAATGGTATTGCTGGTTTAATAAATGGTGAAAGGGAGAACATTAAGAAACTGAAACGGTACATCGTTTATCTTCACAGACTGAACATTTTATAAAAAAAAATAGTTCATGTGCAGGTAATTTTTTTAAGAAATAAGAGGGGGGGCATTTTTCAATCTGCAAAACTTGAACAAAAACACGTCACTTTAAGTCATTAAGCAAAAACATTTCAACTGAACTCATTGGGATTTTTTCCTTTGATAAATCTGGTGCCTTATTTTTGCAGTTGAGAGACTTTAATAAATGCTCCCACGGTGATCCATTGTTATTGATTCTATATATTTAAATTTTCTAACTTTAGCAGAAGCAACGTTTTGGCTGCAAATATTTGCATAAATTGTAGCTAAGCATACAATATGCAAAGGGGCTCTAGGATTGACGTAGAGGCTTGTCCCTACAAATAGTATGTACAGTGCTGCATATGTTAAAGTTGGGAGATCCACTCTCGTGCAAAGATGACGCCCATGTCTGAGCCTCACTGGCCAGCAGGGACATAATAAATGTTGAGAACGATGGAAAAAATGAGGATGGCTGCAAATCAAAGTGGATTTTGCACTGGTTCAGGAAACCTCTGCAGCCAGAGGGGGAGCCAGAGTAACATTCATGGTTAGGGTTAGTTGGATCCTTGAGAAATACCAGGATTGTCATGCTTGCGGGGCTGGAGCTGTGGGTGCCAAAAAGGAATCACAGGGGTTGCTGAGAAAAAACAGTTTTAGTGTAGGTTTTAGAATACAAGGAGAAGATTCGGGAGTGATCACAGGGCCACACTAATTGAGTGAAGTAATAAAGTATATAATAGTGGTAATTATTGATGTGGGTGCAAACTGTGAACTGAAAAGTGAATCAGGCAAAAAGAGGGGGGAAGGGGAACACAAAATGGATGTGTCCCCTAAAAGAATTCACTAACTGCACTCCTACATAATATAAAATCTAACTTTTAATGAATTTACTTAAAACATATATTACCAAACGTTGTGTACTATGTATTAAAAATGAATTAAATTGACAATACCGTGCATCCCTGTCAATAAATGTGTGATTATACAATCCCAAAATCAATATTCCTGGGGTTGGAAGGACAGAGGATGCTGTAAGTCAGGGTGTTAACCCCTCTGGAGCAACTATGCGAACAGTAGGTAAATATATCCTACTCAGTGAGCCTTTAAATGGTAGGAAATCCAGCAATCCTGCTCAAATATATACCAGCAAGCACCTACAGTGATAGTAAATGATATATGACGTTGCATATGCTTAGATGGTAACGCTGACACAAGCTCTATTAATGGAAAATAGTTCACAACATAGTGGAGCTGGCACTCACAGTATCATTAACAGTGAGTTGCCCAGCAGAAAGGCTCTAATTGTGCATATATCATATGGAGCAGGAAGGCAAACTCACTGCCTGTTGGTAAAATTATCCAGCTAGTGCCGTCTACATTGATAGAACCAGGGGACTTAAGAGCACTACATTAAAAACAGCTCCAAGTAGGAGACTGACACAACTGCGCGTCCAGTACTGTAGGTTTGCAAGGTCGAGGCGATGGAGTCCAATTTCCTATCCAACATAGCCAGGTGTTTGGCATGAGTCCACATGAGTTAGCCCTAGAGGGTCATGTCCCTCTTCAGCTCTGCAAGGCCCATTGCATGGCCTGAACAATGTTTTACATGTAAAGACAGACAAAAATGCAAACAGGAACAACAGCCCAAGCCAAAGTACAGGCAAGGACTCGAACACAGGCAAGGACTGAGCAGGAATGAATGTATTTTACAGGGTATGATCAATTGTTTTTTCAAGCTAATGCTGGCTTCCTGAATAGGTGGCAATCTTGGTACAGGCAGTGAGGTCCGAAGGCAACCATGTTGGAAGCACGAATCCCCACAGTGGCTTAGAAACTAGTTCCTATTAAATTGAGCAAGTGTGAAAATCAAGAAATGTGTATCATGTACCCTAATTAATTTTTAATGCTTTTTTTTTTTTATTCATCGGGGTTGAATGTTTTTGTGGATTATTTTAATGTTGGGGCATTGGACCTTTATTGGAGTTATCCCCTGAGGATTATTGTCCTTCTACCTGGCTAAAGTAAGTAATACATTTATTTATGTAGTGTCAACATTGATTGCCAATGTGGCTATCAAGGCCCCCATTGAGGGCACAGGTAGCAACAGTGACAATCAATGGATTTAACGGTACCGTTTGTATTACATTATTTTATTATTTATTGTATTTATATTTTGTTTCATGCATTTTCTAATAGGTCTCTGGCCGATTACTTAGGGGGGGGATTGTTTTTTGGGGAGTGGTGGGGGTAGGTGGGGTGGGAGGAATGAATGTATTTTACAGAGCATGATCAATTGTTCTTTCAAGCTAATGCTGCTTCCTGAATAGGTGGCAATCTTGGTACAGGCAGTGAGGTCCGAAGGCAACCATGTTGGAAGCACGAATCCTCACAGTGGCTTCATCAAAGAACCTCAGGATTCTACACATCCCTCCTATCAGATGCCACTGTACTGTATATAATGTGGCATTCCAGCATGTAGGCACCTCCATTTGTTTTGCTCCTGCAACCTACGGTAGTCAGAGCATTGCAGGCTGTGTACAATCAGCTAAAATGAGCACATACAAAATGCTCTGTACATTCCTACACTGAGCTTGGAAACTAGTTCCTATTAAATTGAGTAAGTGTGAAAATCAAGAAATGTGTATCATGTACCCTTGTTTGTGTTCTGCAACCATGGAACCATTATTTCTCACCCCAAATCCAAGCTCAAGTGCCCTCAGAGTTAGCCACTGCTATATCACATTCTGTAATTTCGATAACGGATCAGAAGCTGTATAGGCCTTTTCTTCAAAACTTTGCATACATAAAGTAGCATGTCTATGAAACATCTTGCTACTGCTGCTGCTGTTGCTGCGGCCTGTCTTTTTTTTTTTACTGCCTTTTGCTGTTGAACAATATTAAAATGCACCCAATGAGCAGTAATAGTCAGGAAATCACTGCCTCAATGAACACTACTCATCATGTCAATAGTGAGATTTACGCTAATCCCCCCCCCCCCTGACAGTGCAAGAGCCTCAACCACTGATGCAATAACTTTGCTGTACAGTTTGAGAACCGACTTGTTAGAGAAATATGATCTGTTTTGGATGGTCTAACATGACATTTTGCATAGTCTCTCTGAATCCATGTGTTTCAACAAATGTGAATGGCAACAAGTCTATAGCAAGCATTTTAGCTAAATTCCCATTCAACACCAGAGCTGTGTCATGGCTGCGGGGGAATATGTTCATCTTTTCAAACACGTCTTGAACTGTGACCTGCTGCTGTTACATTGTGGTCCATATCAGGCTGCTTGTACTACTAGGAGCAGTAGAACTAATATCATGTTGTCTGGTTTGCAAACACCTGCTATGCAGGTGTCATGCTGTGCTCACCACAAACTAGACGGGACCACGGTGCTGAGGTGGGAATAGATATTAAGCCACCCACAGCCACGAGGGCACGTCTGGAGAGTAGATTAGTCTGGATATCCGGGCCGGGGTAGGAGAGGTATGGATAGTAGAAGATACTGTTAGCCAAGTCCAGGATTAGAGAGAGGGACGTTGTCATATTATCGTAAGCCAAGGTCATGTGCGGAAAGAGTGGCATGATCGTATTGCCGTTGCCAAGGTCGGGAGCGGAGAGAGTGGGGTGGTCGTATTGCCGTAGCCAAGGTCGGGTGCCAGAGATTCAGAATAGTCGAGGAGGAATCCGGTTTGGTACACAGGGTCAGGACTGCAAAACAAGACAGAACTAGGGAGGAAGAGAGTGAAGAGAACAGCAACAGGTTCTATGCTCAGCCAAATTGCCAGTGACACAGCTGAGCATAAGTAGGTGAGACAGTCCAATTGCAGAACAGCAGTGTGGAGGTGTGTACAGAGGTGAGGCTGCAATAGGAGACAGGGAAGCAGGTTCAGGTGAGCTACCTGGGGTGGAGCTTGGGAGAGAGATGCGTGCATCCTTGTGCACCTGTGCGCGTGATTTGCGCGGCCTTACGTCCTTGATGTAATATGCCTTTAAGAGGCTGGGTCGGGTGCGCGCGCACCAGAGCGGTGATGGGCATTGGGGGAGCAGGCAGGACCTGTGGAGGTAGGAGCGGGACCGGAGAGCCGCGCCGAGTGCCACAGTGGATGAGCGGGGAGCACGCCGAGGGCGACGTGGCTCCCCGGACCTTACAACAGGCTAGCACTAGCACCCACACCATAATCATCATTATCATCACTATTGATCATCATTCCTGTTACACAAAGATCATTTAAATCACCATCATCAAATTCATCACCACCATGAGACAATTGTTTCCGTGTTGGTGGTGTGTCTGCCTGTAGTACTAATGATGGTGACCTATTGTCTCCATCTTCACATGTGACATGACTCTGTGTTGTCTTATGGCAACCCTCTTCATCTTACCCTGACTAGCTAAGGTTGCCTGCCATTTTGTATGGCGGTGGCGATTTATGTGACCTCTTAATCCACAGGTGTCAAGATGGGTACTCGGTCGACACTTTTCACAGCTGTCTGACATAAGCTACATGTAGCTTTAGTCTGAACATTTGCAAGATGGAAAAAGACACACAACAGCTCTTGTATTGAAAGTACAACCAACAGGAGACTGTGAAAGTGTGACAATGTAGCATGATAAAATCAACTGAATTGTAATGAACAAAAAAGTTTATTAGAGCCACATCCACTCACCGAACATAGCTAGGGTCCTATATATAAATGTCAGAATCTGATGGGACCAGTATGTAGAATAGTGGTGACACATGGTATAAATCATGCATATACTGTATACCATTTGACTGGCCTTCTGTGACATCACAGGCCTTATATAAATCCTGGGACATCTCAAAAGACCAGAAGAAGAGCAAGAGGCAACATCCTGGATGAAGAAAAAAAAAAAAGAGATGAAAGAAGTTATCTTTACAGTAAGGAAGGAAAGAAGAAGAAGAACAGAAGAAATTGTCACCGGAGACTGCTCTTCAAGCACCAGAGGATCCAAGGCTTTGTATCAAGTTGAGCAATGATGTTGACCCAAGATGGCACCGGATTGAAAAGAGGCCTGGATTTCTTCCTTCACTTTGTTTATTTTTTGTCATCAAGCATGACTTTATTTTTCCTGCTTGTGTGCTTTTGTTTCTTTTTGTGCCATTGGGCTTGAATTAATTTTTAATGCTTTTTTTTTTTATTATTCATTGGGGTTGAATGTTTTTGTGGATTTTTTTAATGTTGGGGCATTGGACCTTTATTGGATTTATCCCCTGAGGATGACTGCCCTTCTACCTGGCTAAAGTAAGTAATACATTTATTTATGTAGTGTCAACATTGATTGACAATGTGGCTATCTAGGCCCCCATTGAGGGCATACTGTAGGTAGCAACAGTGACAATCAATGGATTTAACGGTACAGTTTGTATTACATTATGTTATTATTTATTGTAATTTATATTTTGTTTCATGCATTTTTCTAATAGGTCTCTGGCCGATTACTTAGGGGGGGGATTGTTTTTTGGGGAGTGGTGGGGGTAGGTGGGGTGGGTTATGGAAGTAAGTGTCCCTGGGAGGGGGTGAGGCCCCCTGGAGTTTTAGGGGCGTGGGAGTTAACCCCTTATATGCAATAGCAAATTGTACCGGTATGACAAACAATGGGTAATAGGGTAGTTTGGATCTTTGTATTGACCCCTTGGTTACTTTAGTGGCCATGAAGGCATGCATAATGCATGCCATCATGGCAACTATGGCTAACAAAGGGGTAATTTATATATTTTTATTGAGAAAGAAGATGCCTGGTATCTATTGTATTGCGTTTACAGTATGGCATTTCATGATGTCTGGCATTGCAATATATACCATACATCTTCCTTAGAATGTGGCTAAAGCGAGCCAGTGTTATAAATGGCCATTCCTTTTGCTTTAAATTACCTATGTGCATACCCATTAAATCCAGGGAAACTAACATACATTGCCTATTTAGGTGATGTCACGTTTATAGCCCAGATTTGGAGCTTGGAGTATATACCCCTTAGTATGTAATTAATGTTTCATATTAATGAACAAATTTAATTTGGATTGCTTTTCCATTACAAATCCTCATAAACATGCAGAACATTTAAATATTATTTTATCAACATCTCCCGGGTGCATATCTGATGAAATCAAACTGCATCAGACTTCTAAAACAAATAATTCAATTTAAAGCAATGGAAGTTTTCAATTTTTTTGCTGCTAGGATACTGATAAATAGATTATATTTATAAAGAAAATGTCATACTTTAAACCAAAGGATGACATGGCAAGGTATTTTAAAACCTCTTCACAATTTCATTCATACCAGTTACAATTTTTTTATGCTATGAAAATGATATAATATTTCTGCATCCAGCTGAATACAAAGGATATGAAAATAGTAACATCATTTTATAACTGCTGAAGGTATTTATTTGATCAGCTTGTATTAATTTACATAAAATAGCAACCAACTCGTAAGTTTAATATAAAGACACTATCGTTTTTGTCTGAGTGAGTAATTTCTGTCAGTTTCAGCTACATCGATTTCATATGCATTTCTTATGATCTCATCATACAAAAGGTCTGTCAGCATGCAATGTATAGAACTGCTTTGTTCTGCATCTTTTAGTGCTAGGAGAGTTTTTTGTTTCTTAGGGGTTATGTTTCTAGTCTGAAACATGAAAATGTGTCAAGTATAAAACTCCAGCTGTGAATACTTACAGGTCCTGCAGTGTCAAAAAGTTCAGTATACCAAACACCTGGTTTCAAGTAAAATGAACATCAAGATATATAGCAATGAGAAAGATCTAATATACCTCATAGGGCCCACAGAATGTATTTTTATTACATTAATGAAATCCTTTAACACTGCAGTCTTACTTACTGTACATTTTACAAAACATGTCTTTGTTTTCCAAGGTACAGTAATGTACTTTCCTTTTTCACCCTTCACTTCTAAATATGTCAGTAGTTTTCTGATATATAAAATATTATTTTTCAAGGATACCTAAAAATAATACACAAAGGGAAATAAAATATCCCATACCCTCTTGGTGTGGGTTTGATTTTAATGTAAAGTTACATTTTTATTAAAAACTTCTAAAAAAAAAAAAAAACGTGTGTAAGATACTGTATAGTTCAAAATAAAAATAATTTAGAAGATACATTTAAGTGGTATAAAAAGCAGATTTTTCAGATGTGGAAATTAGTCCATCTTCAATCAACACCTGCAGAAGACCACAATAGTTTGCCAATGTTACCAGAAGTTGGAACATTTTTGACACCATTTCTAAAAAATATAAGTAAATGATGGTATATAAAGGGGGATGTGACCTTGCATGTTGACTTTTAATGCTTTGTGTCGTTTTCACGTTTTCAGTGAATTACACGTAGATAGTGAACTTCAGAGAATCTTTTACGCATCTCTAGTTATTGGGAGAAGGACTTCCCTTGTGTAGCCCTTTATAGACATTCTGTTAACATGGAAACCAGCCACATACAATACATTGGTAACATTGTATTGTATATGTCTTTATTTATATAGCGCCAAAAGTGGACTCAGCGCTTCACAAAGAATACAGTACAGGAAATTATAATAATACAATAAGTGCAGCAAAAATCAGACAACAGGAAAGGAAAACTCTGCTCCGAAGAGCTTACAATCTAAGAGGTTTGTGGGGAAACTTACAGAGAGCAGGCGAGGGGATAAGTGCTGTAGATGGGTGTGCTAGGCCACAATGGGTGGTACAGTATAAGTGACTGTGGGACAGTAGCCATGAGTGCCGGCTTTTGGGATGTTTGATTTGTGGGGCAAGTTTTAAGGTTAGGCAGTGTTAAATGAAAAGGCTAACACCATTTACAGGAGAAGAGATGGCAGGGAGGCGTGTGTATGTCCGGGTTCAGGCTTAGGGGAGATCCCCAGCAGCAGGAAGGAGTAGATAGAGGGTGTGAATAGAGGATTTGTGGGGGTGTTTTTTATTGAGGGGTAAAGAAGTTGTTGGGAGAGAGGTGTATAAATAATGGTGCAGTGGGGAGTGGGGATGTTGGAGAGGACAGGAATGTTCACAAAGGAGAGAGGAAACAGTAAACAGAAAAAGAAACAGGGAGGGCATAGTGAGATACAGGAGGAGAGACTGGTCAGGTTTTGGAGGCTAGGAAGAGTACAAAGAATCACCGCTTTTAGAAAGTAAAGTTCTCACAGTTGTAAAGTTGTTGTTCAGAGTTCAGATCCTCCTCAATCTTCACCTCCAATTTCAACTCCAAGATTAGCTCTGCTACACACTTTGATGTTACACAGCCATATGGGTCACAGCCAAAGTATCCTCCCATAAGTATGCTAAAACACAGCCACATTGACTAATAATTAAGGGAGGGGTCTGCTTAATCAACAGACACCAAATTGTTAATTACATTTTAGGATCTTACAAATTTGATGGTAGAATCCAGTTCACACATGCCAATATTAATACATTTTAAAATCTGTAGCAATTGATAGTAGAATCCAGTTCACACATACCAATATTAATACATTTTAAAATCTGTAGCAATTGATAGTAGAATCCAGTTCACACATACCTGTTTGAAGAAATAAGTCAGAATGTTAGTCCAGATATTCAGAATGCATCCATGATTAAAGATATAGAAAGAAAACATCCAGGGATTATAACTCCAAGATTAACTCTGCTACACACTTAAATGTTACACTTTGATGTTACACAGCCTACATGTAACCATGTAGCTACTGTACTGTATTTGTTTGTCACTTTCTGAGAACAGTCTGGGCTTGTTGGAAAAATGTTCTCATATCATCTATTATTTATTTCTCCACTTGTAATTGCTACTTAACAAACAGAATAAAATACTGGTCACACTTTTGTCTTCTTGTTTTATGACTAACCAATATGTTTCAAACAATATTTTTCCAATTTTTTTTGTAAGAACATCAATTTTGCTTGGGTAAATGAACCACAAAACTTCTTCTTAACTGTAAATTCCTCATATAGAAACACATTTACTGTACATTCTCTTAAAAAGCATATGTACAGAAATTAAATTACTGTACATGAATGCGGCATAAATAAACCCTTAATTGAACCCCCCCCCCCCCCAGAGTTTAAAATATATGAATTCACTTTGATTCCTTTTTCACATTTTTTTTGTCCTATTCCCTTTTCTTTTTTCCCAAGATATATGTGGAAGGGGTTGCTCAGTCAGTAAAGGTATTGACACTGAAAACAATCACACTAATTTAACTAACTGAAGGAGGGGGGCCTGATTCAAATCTGGGGATAGCCACTTTATCTACCTGTGGGTCAGACTTTAAACATAAATTGTGAATGCGTCAATGTGGTGACTGTGTCTACATTGTGATTTTGAAGCGCTTTGAGTTGTTTGGGTTAAACATGCTATATGAACTAAAGTTATTACAGTACATGCATAATAATAATAATAATAATAATAATAATAATAACAACATGTTCTTGTATAGCACTGCTAGTTTTATGTACTGTGGCGCTTTACAGAGACATTTTGCAGGCACATGTCCCAGCCCCGTGAAGATTACACTCTATGTTTTTTGGTGCCTGAGGCACAGGGAGATAAAGTGACTTACCCAAGGTCACAAGGAGCCAACACCGGGAATTGAACCATATAGCAAGGGATTATAGTCCAGCCATGTTAAATTCACTTGTCTAGAGATACTGTAAGAGTATCATTTTTATTCCTGATAGAATCTAAATTAGGCCTGCACAACTCCAGTCCTCGAGGGCCGCAAACAGGTCAGGTTTTCAGGATATCCCTACTTCAGCACAACTGGCTCAATTAGTGGCTCATTATGACTGAGCCACTAATTGAGCCAGCTGTGCTAAAGTAGGGATATCCTGAAAATCTGACCTGTTTGCGGCCCTCGAGGACTGGAGTTGTGCAGGCCTGATCTAAATGTTCTAGGACCCTCTTCCTAAATTATTTCCCACAATTACAAAAAGACTTAGGGGCCTATGCAGAGAGCAGCGGTAGAAATAATTGGAGAGTTTTAGAAAAAGTAGCTTTAATGGAGAGTTTTATTCTCCATATGCAGAAATGGGCGAAATCCGCTATTTTTAGCATTACTGCATGTGGAGAATTGTAAATGAGGAGATGCGCGCAGCTGAAAGGGAGAAAAAAAAATCGCGCATTTTTTTTCCCCCCTATAGCCGGCGAGCTCCTGCTTCTTGCCAACTTTAGTTGGCGGAGAAAATTGACGAAAATCGCGCCAAAAACAGCCGCTAGATGGCGAGCGCGCCTTTCTGAATTTGGATATTTTTCAGACTGGCGAGATGTAGGTTCTCGCCAGCCGCGCGGCGAGATTTATAAATAGAAAAAAAAAATGGCGCTTTTTTCATACCTCGCCATTTTCGGCTGTTTTTAGCGCGATTTTCGCCGGAAAATGGCGAGATTGTTAATAGCGCTGCTCTCTGCATGAGGCCCTTAAAGCTTTCAAGTTTTACAACTGATGTAGTATGTGCTGGTTAGTATCAAATATTTAAAAATTCTGTGAATCACTAAATGTAAAACTGAGATAAATAATTGTATAGGCTGTACATTTGTTGCACTTGAAAGTTAATACTAATAGTTTACTACTAAGTATATTGGAAATTATTGTGCCCCAATACAGTATATCATGTAGATGTGTTGCTCTACTTCTAACTATTGCTGGCACAATTGGTAAGATTTCTCTGTTGCTTTATTCTCATGTAAGAGTTACCAATGCTTATTTTGAATTGATATAATGTTGTTCCATTGTTGATTACAAGTTACCATGAATCTCATTTTTGTTCTAATTCTTTTCTCTGCAAGTTATTTGTCCATGGGTTACCATTTGCCTCTGATACAAGTTTTCTTCACAATTGTTTTTGTTTTACTGTATCCATTATCTAAGAATCCCCTTTGTATTAATGAGACCTGTCTTTCAATGTCTACTTTATTTAAAAAGTAAATCCCTTTAATTTAAGGCAATGACCAGTGGGAATCTCATGTAGTAAAGAGCTAGTGTGTTGACTGAGCTTTTAACAAGCCATTAGTTGCAGTTGTTTTATGTATAATAGTGCTGTGACTTCTCCCTCCTCCCAGATCTAAAACTACACATTTGGCGAGGCTTATTTATGATGTTAATTTCAAGTTCATTTTTTTATTGTCACATTTTTCAAACAAGGCAATTTTTTTTACTAAAGATCAATAAAGCCACTCCACAACAGAAAATGTCATACTGTATATGAACCACAGTCAAAGAAGGACACTTTCTGTGTACTGTACTTCAACAATTTGTGAAAAATAATTAGTGGACTACCACTTGCTCATAAAAATGGCCCTCATATTTTATTCATATTTGAACATTAGGAGGCCTATGCTCTAAGCCAGTGGTGCGCAAACTGGGGGACGCACCCCCTTGGTGGGGTGCAAGATTATTTAGGGGGGGTGCAGGCTGCATGCGGTGAAACCTGGGGGTGGGCAGAGCTGTGCACGGGCGGCCAAGCAGCTCCAAGCTCAGTGCTGCTGTTTTTCTGCTGCCTGCTTCTCTGTGCTTCCCTGCACACAGACAACTCCTCCTGTCCTGTGTGCAGTAGCTATGGAGATCGGAGCAGAAGCATGCATGTACTTTCTGCCCCCCAACAACCCTCCCCTCCCCAGCAGACAGCAGTTCTCCATTGCTCCTGACAATCAGTGTTCCTGACAATTTGTGGGCTTGCTATACCGGAGTCCTGCTTTATATCATACTAGCTGATATACCCAGCGTTGCCCGGGATTTCATTTTCCCGCTCCCCCTCGCTTTCCGCTCCCCCCCCTTCACAGCTGCTTCCCCCCCCCCCACATTCACATGTCCATTTTCCCCCCCCTTTCACTGCTCCATTTCTCCCCCCTTTCACAGCTCCATTTCCCCCCCCTTTCACAGCTGTGATTTCCCCCCCCCTTCACATCTCCAATTCCGCCCCTCCCCCACCTTCATAGCTCGGCGGTGGCGGGTCACTGAGGGGCGGCCGGGATTCCCCCCCACCCCCTTGACAGATAGCCGGCGGCTCCCTGGGTGGGCAGGAAGGTTGTAATCTCCCCCTTCAGAGCTTAGCAGTGGTGGTTCACCTTTGGTTAGTGATTTCCTCCCACCCCCCACTTAAGAGCTCGGCAGCAGTGGCTCACTGGAGGGTGGGAGGGTTGTGATTTCCCCCCTTCAGAGCTGTCCAGTGGCAGATCACTGGGGGAGCAGGTGGGAGGGTTGTGTTTCCCCCTCCCCCCCGACTGGGGGGACAGGCGGGAGGGTTGTGCGGCGGCTCACTGCGGGTGGGTTAGTGACGGGGTGCGGCGGCACACTGCGGGTATCTCTGCGGTGGCTGACTTTGGGTGAGGTGTGTGACAGGGGGGTGGGTGCAGCTGACTTACTGTGGGGCGGGTTGTTTGCTGCAGTGGCGGGCGGGAGCAGGGTCGTCAACAGAAAGCATGGGGCCCAGGACAAATGAAATGAGTAGGGCACCCCTCCCCCCAACCCATAGCGCACCTACATTGGCGGTCGCATTTATCCTAATGCGGCCATATACGCGGCGCTCTGATGTCGTGGGCAGATGCGTTTTTTTTGGTCCGGAGTGAATTGCGTTATTTTTGCGCTCGTAATATTAGCATTTTATTATCGCTGTCTGCAATACTGCAATGCCGTCTAAAAACTCAGGGGGGCGTTCGCGAGCTGTTGTCTTGGAAGTCTAATACTTTAGCAGTTCAACCTACGTCAGCACACAGTCTGCGTGTGCGCGCGCAGTAATTGTAAATTTGCATATTTACTGTATACATGCATTTGCAGTGCTCTATGTCTCATTTGAAAATTGTTGAAACGCATAGGCGTGTACAGTAATGTAACAGTATCACATTTCGGCATATACAGCGCTCTCCCCTTGCTCGCCCCCGCACACACACAGGATAATGTACTGCAGGGTATTTTAACTTCTTATCTTCTCTACAGTGCAGTACACCTCTCCCACACCATTCCTTTGAATGTGTGTTTTTCTGGTTTCAATCACATTCCTGCTTGACAGCTGATGATTACTGTAAATTCACCACTGCTTGCTTGAGTGAGGGACCAAAAAAAATTCTCATTTTTTATTTTTATTTTCTCCACAAGCCTGCAAAAACCATCTTGATATTACAATATTCAATCTGTGCTGTAGCTTTTGACTGCGACCCTGTGCGTTTGACTGCACATGGTTGATTTGTGTGCTTTTTATGTACTGTATTTGGGGGTGTAGGGATCAAATTATTATGATGACCTGTCTTTTGAAATTATCATTTCTTTGAACTGCTGCACAGCTAATCCTTCATGCAGCTGTACCCTGTATCCCCCTCCCCCACGCACACACACAAGGCTCGCTCAAGGATTTGAAACTCTTATCGACAGACACCTCTACAGATTCATTCATTTTCTGAAGCTTGCCATTGTGTTTTTAATCCGTCCCTAGCCGAGCGTCACCTCACTGCGCCTGCGTGTAATCCTCTTTGAAATGGGAGCTAGCTGATTACTGCGCATGACTCACCCACCCCCCCCCCCCCCAACCCTTTGAGGCTTTGTTTACGGTAACGCTTTGGAAAATCCCTTCTCGAATTTGATATGTAAATCTGATTTGCACAGCACTGTGAGAATTGAGAGTTTTGTCATTCTTTCTTTTTTTTTGGTGTACTGTAGGTGTGTGTGTGGGGGGTTGTTAATGATTATGATTATCATGAATGTAAATAACTATTTATTTTATCAGGAACAAAAAAAACAAATATAAAAATTATCATGAATAATACATAATGCAGTCTTTATTAAGTTCATCTGTCAGATGGAAATTGAGGGCCGGTGGATAATCATGAATAATGCACATTGATAATAATATTAATTAATAATGTATAATATATAATAATATGTATTTATAGTAATATAATTTTTTCCGTCTTTATCTTCTTCCTCATTCTGTGAACAGTACAGTAGTTCATTGAGAGGATAGGTTTTGTGTACATCATGACTGCATTTTAGATACTGTACACTTAACTGTACAAACAGTTATCATACTTTACACTAAACCCCCCGTTTCCCCCAGTCCATCCTTTTTTTCTGAAAAGACAAGAAAACAAAAATTAAGTGCAGTTATGTGCATACTGTATTATGGCATTGTGTGCTGTGTAGTACTGTCAAACTAGTCTATACTGGAACTACAGTATACTCTGACCACTGTTACTGTAAATACTTTGTAACCAGATGGCTGGTGCTGCTCTCTCTGGAAAGAAAAAAATTGAGCAGTTACTGTAGGTGCATACTGTATTATGGCATTGTGTACTGTATAGCTACTCCATATTTGACTACATTATGCAGTTAGTACTGTCAAACTAGTCTATACTGGAACTACTGTATACTCTGACTACTAGGAAAGAAAAAATATGTGCCATACTTACCTGTATCATACTGTACTTACAATACTACAGTACAGTACTACTGTATACCATACTACCTTCCTGATGCTTGTCCATTACACGCGATCACAATGGGCAACACAGTCGCAATATGGTCAATATATTTATTGCATCGTTCCACGGTGAGTACATCGTTCCAAAAACTCAGTATGCCTTGCGCCAACTCATCCTTTTTGGAGGGTTTCACGACTTTTCGGATATGGTCCTTCAGCTGATGCCAGACCATTTCGATAGGATTGAAGTCTGGCGATCTGTCATTGGAGGGAGGGGGAAAAAAAGGACAATTAGCTAAAGAGATACAGTACACAGTGGGAAAAAATGAGACACGGTTACGCACCTACTCCGCTGGCGTCTTCACCCAGTTGATACCGCACTCAAGGATATGCGCTTTTGACGCGGTGTGCTTCGGATCGTTGTCCTGGTAGAAACGGTGACCATCCGGGAACTCACGTGTGATGTATTCCACAATCTCAGGCACAATTTTGTCTTGGAAGAAAGCTTTATTCATGATTCCTATAACAAGAAAAGAAAAGTGCTCAAAAAACTGCACACTAGTACAGTACAGTGCGTAAGGCAAAAGCGTGTGACATACATTTTACTGTACCTTCAAAGATGACGATGCATCCTGGTCCACGCCTAGAGATGGCACCCCACACATGCATCTTCACTGGGTGTTTTGGACGCGGCTTCATAGATATGCGACCTTTTTTGTGGAATGCAAAGGTGGCAAATCTCTCCAGCGACAAAGTAGACTCGTCAGTGAAGATGCAATCCTGGAAAGTTTCTCCACTGTCGATCCATGCCTGGGCCTGGACCACTATCTTGATTTTGTTAACGTCCCTTATCATGGGGTACGCTCTGTAGTGACAAGGAATAAATAATTTTAGAGGTACAGTACAGTTTCTTACCTCCTGTACTGTCCAGTAATAACCTCACACGTCCATATTTCCATCCAATTATGCATCTCATCTTCTTTATGCTGGTCTCGGATACAGTGAGATTGTGATTTTCCTGCAGAGTGTATTTGACCCTTAATGCACTCTTCTCATCATTCTCCTCACTTATTTTGTCGACCAGAAGAGTTGTCTCCCTACAATGTACAGAAAAAAACCAATCCGGTAAGTTACAGTGCAGTAGGCCACAAGCACAGCACATCATTTGCTGTAAAAATAGTATACAATGAGATAGATCTACACAATATATTGTTCTATTAATATGCAGCAATATAAACAATATATATACTGTTGTTATATAAATATACCGAAATAACTATAAAATTAGATAGATCTACACAATATATTGTTCTATTAATATGCAGCAATATAAACAATGATAGATATACTGTATTATATAGTTATATAAATATACTTACGCGTTGCTTACCGTTGGTGTCCTCGTGCGTTGTTTGTTTTTTCCGTGTGCATGATAGCACACGGTGGTTGATGGCACAACGAGGCCAGAAGCAGCTAACCAGCGTTGGATATCTGCAATTCGGTGTCCGCTCGTGTACATCTCCTTAATTCTCATGCTGAGATCCTTTGAAATCTTTAACAGGCATTGCTGCGAGTAGAAAGAAATACAAACACAAGAATGTATATTCGATGTTTAGTCGATGTGTATTCAATGTGCAGTGGAAGGACAATCTGGTGGGGTACGCATTTGTGTGAGTGTTCAACTGTTGTTTATTTTTTGTAAATGTTTTGTTCCAGTCCCCGAGGGCCGCAAACAGGCCCGGTTTTCAAAGGTTATCCTGAAAACCGGGCCTGTTTGCGGCCCTTGAGGACTGGAGTTGTGCAGGCCTGACTGACTGTTCTGTACACCATCCTACTGTAAATGTTTTGACTTGCTGTACTTTAATAAAGGAGATGTTGCGTTTTTTAAATTTTCTGAATAAATAATTTTTTTTAATAACGTGACTGTAAATCATACTGACTGACTATATGTTTTGACTTTCTGTACATAAATGTTTTCACTAGCAGTAACCATACACCTGTTGATGTTTTGAATTTCTGTGCATTTAAAATGTTTTTACATAGTACAGTATTTGTAAATAAATGTTTTTTTACTTACTCCACCAATAAAAGAAAATGTAGATTTGTTTTAAATTGTTCCATTGTCTCCTGTTATACTGTAACAAAATACAGTGTTTCTAGAATGTACAGTACTGTCCAGGCATACTGTACTGTATACTGTAGGCATGCTCAGTACTGTACAGCACGAGTATTAAAACAATACAGTACATGCTGTACGGGTATAGAATACACATATGTACTGGAATACATGTAGAATAAATGCATACTTTTTATTTTCTCGTTTATTATACAGTATATATAAAAAATTATTGTATACAGTACGGTCTGAAAACATCTGCATAATGTTTCAGGTATTCTATCCTAATCAATAACTACAGCACTAAACTGTAGACTCCGGTACGTGGATTTTTAAATCCGATTCAGCAATGTGCAGGCATTGTTACACAAAGCGATATTATCCATCGAAATCCCTCCATTTACCGTTTTCCGCATGAGATGACAAAGTTTTCTTTTCAGAGGAAAAACAAAAATAAAAGTTTTACTGTAATGGTCAGTCCCCTAAAGAAGTTCTCAGTCAGTCCCACCAATAATTTTCTCGGTGGGCGTCTCCTGTTCACATGCGCATGCGCCTACCGTCGATGTGATGACACGCATATGCGTTCCAAGAAGGTTCCAATGCACATGCGCCTAGCATTCCACCAATTGTTCAGTATCTACAGCACTGTAGAAGTCGCTCAGCCAATGATATTGTTTACAGGAGAATCGCTTGACTTTTGAATCGCACTGTTATTGATATTTTCAAAATAAAAAAAGCAGAATAAAATACGGAAATATTACTCACCATAGAATTTCCCATTCAGCTGGCGCTGGCGCCGGGCCACTGCCAGTCCAGTATTCTTGATCATACATGTTGACAGGTGACAGCGGGACTACTACACCTGTAGTCAGCTGATGAGGCTGGAAATCGCTTAGGTACATGCAAGCTTGCTCGAAACTGTACGCGAAATCCGGCTCAGGCTGCAGGTATCCATGCGTGGACAGACAGCAAGGGTTGTCACTGACGGTCGAACCGTTATTGGAAGCCGGTGCTGGTGCTGGCGCATTGCTTGCCAGCGTCTGACGTTTCTTACTTGGTTTTAACACGACCTTTCGCCTTTTGCCTTCTGCATGATCATAGATACGGGAAAAACCCGGTGATACACACCAATACCCTC